>NC_080696.1:58901526-59208331 GCF_030445035.2 Dasypus novemcinctus | reverse complement strand
TGGGCGGATCCTGGGGCTCCCCTGGCAGGCCCCACTCCTGCGCCCACAAGCCTGCCTGGGTCCTTGCCCGGTCTGGGCTGCCCTGTGCCTGTGGAACCCGCAGTCGTGCCGCGCGACAAGGGCTCAGGGGCGATGGGCACGGCAATGGCTGGGGGCCCCCTGGTGATGGATGTGACCCCTCTGCCTTCCAGGGGACCATGGTGAATTTTGAGAAAAGGAGGAAGGTGAGCAGCTGCGGCCAGCAGTGCGGGGGTGGGGCTGGGGGTGGGGACTGAACAAGAGAGAGCCTCCTGGCAGGGCACCCCCAGGCTGCAGGCAACTTCCTGGAAGACTGCTGGGGAGTTGGAGGAGAAAAGACAGGACAGACCCCTCCCTCGGGAGGGTGGGGGTTCACCTGGTGGAAGGTCAACTTCCTGGAGGAGGAGCTGTGTGAACTCAGCTCTGAGGGCAGGTAGAGCCCGGAAGGCAGGGGAGGGCTGGGGAACCCAGGGGCCCCAGGCCCCAGCCCACTGGGCAAGCCCACCCGGGCCTCAGCAGTGCCTCCTCCTCCGTCTGACCCCAGGAATACCAGCTAGTGGCCGAGCTGCAGCAGCGGCAGGCGCGCTGCGCTGCTGCTACGACCGCCTTGTGCCTGATGGGCGCTTTGGGGCCTGGTTTGAGGCCATGGAGCAACTCGGCCAGGACAGGTGAGGCCAGGGGAGCATCAGGCCCTGGTGGGGGCGGGAGCACCCTCGTGGCTCCTGGGCCCACGTAGGCCCTGCTGCCCGAGAAGGCCAGGACACGTGGACGCCAACTGCTGTGCGGACCCCAGGAGCCTGATGGCTGCCCCCTGTCCTGTAGCCTCCTCCTGTCTCGTGAGTGGGAGCCGCCGCCCGAGGCGGCCAGTGAGAGCTTCCAGACCCAACAGCCCCCGGAAGGCAGTGAGCCTTGGAGCGGAGAGTGAGTTTCCCCTGCAGGGCAGGCGAGGGTGGGCTCAGGGGAGCTCCAGGCTGAGCGTGGGCTGGGGGGGGCTGCCTGCCACTGAGCACCGGACCTTGTGGCCACTGTCCTCGGCCAGGGCGACACGGATGAAGCAGTGGTCGCCCATGTGCCGTTTGTAGCGCGGCCGTGAGTCACGGCGCTTTCGGCTGGTCCGGGTGGCCCTGGCTTGGATGGAGGAGGAAGAGGACGTTCCTCCTGATGCTGACGTGACGGTGGAGCTGCTCCGAGATGATGTGCAGGTCGGCTGCCCCGCCTGTGGGGGACGGGAGGTCAGCAGAAGGCCGGGAGCCTCGGGGCAACCCAGGCTGCTCGAGAAGCTCCGGGAGGCTCTAGAAGGTCTGGACGAGTCAACGAGGCCCCACCCCTCGTGGACACGGGGAGGGCCCAGCAGGCACAGGAGGGGCGGCGGGAGGGCGAGGGCCCCAGGGAGAAGGGGTGGGCAGTCACCTTCGCTTCCTGGCTGTCCTTGGCCTCCGGAACGTGGTCCAGGTGGATTTCCACCACAGAGCCGGAGGAGCCAGCCCCATGCGGGTGAGGAGAATCCACGGCATCCCCGCTGCTGAGGTCACCCTGGAGCTGGATGCTGGAGTGGGCAGTGCTGCTGCTGCCGCTGGACTCAGCGTCGGGGCCCTGGTGGCTGGATGGAGGCTCGGCTTACCTTGGGGGCCTCCCCTGGCATGCCTGCCCCCCTCTGCCCTGCTAAATCTGCACATGGCTAAGTCCTAGGTCCAGCAAGAGGAGCCAGTGGGCCCCGACTGCCCCAGAGCTCACGCCGCAGCACCCCATTGCCCAGAGGAGGAAACAGGCCCAGGGAGGGGGCGACTCTCCCAGCCCCAGGGCTGGTCAGGAGTGGAGCCGGGCGAGCGGCTGCCCCTCGGGCCGTGGTGGCTCAGGCCATAGGGACATGAGCAGTGCTGTGGTCCCTGCCTGCCGCCCCGGAGCAGACTTGCCAGTGGCTGCGGAAGGACAGACGTCCACGTCCAGGGGCAGGAAGAGCGCGTGTGCGACGGCGGTCAGGGCTCAGGACGGTGGACACAGGCAGGCCCGCGGAGGCGTGTGCTTGGCGGGCCGAGGAGTAGCTGCGAGGCCAGGGCTGAAGGAGCAGGCGTCGGGAGAAGGGCTGGGGTCAGAGAGGCGTTGGGAGCCAGGTCCCATCAGGCCCTGGAGCTGCCGGACAGAGCGTGACTTTCTCAAGAGCCCCTGAAGGGTCAGAGCAGAGCAGGAACAGCAGGAGAGCTTTGGCCTCAGAGTGGACAGTGAGGCAGTGCGTGGAGACACCAGTCGGCCAGGGGCTGCTGCTGTGACCCAGAGGGGAGGACTGGGTCTGCCCCAGGTTGGTGGCCATGAAGGCATGAGCAGGGCACAGATCCTGGGTGGATGTGCAGGTTTAGCCAGCCCTGCCCCGCGGCCCAGAGGCTACAGAACTGCCGTGGTGCCCAGCTGGACGGGCTGCACTTCTCTTGTGGCCAGGAGCTGCCGTGCTTGTTCTAAGCTGTCACTGATTGGCCCTTGGCCTGAGCCCTTCCTGCACCCGGGCCTTCATGCTCAAGGCAGCTGCGCTCTAGACCTTGCTGAGCACAGCTGCCTCCTGGAGCCCAGGGCCTCCTGCGGGGCCGTAGGGTGTCTCCCAGCCTCCTCTCGGACAAACATCTGGGCTTGGACTGGACGTGTGTGTTCTGCCTGGGGTTCAGTGCTATGCGGAGGCCTCCTGGAGGGGCAGGGGCAGGGCAGGGGCCCTCCCTGAGGGCGAGCTGTCTCCTGTGATGGGGAGGGAGGAGGGACAGAGAGAGGCCCCGAGGTCACTCCACAGTCCCTACCCTCTGCTGTGAGGCCACCCTTTGTTCCGGGGCTCTGGGAGCCCTTAGCAGTTGTGCAGGCCGAGGAGCCAGGGGTCAGGGTTCAGCCTGCAGGGCAGGGGATTTGGACCCTCCCTTGGAAACACCCTCCAGACAGAGGTGCAGGTTCTTGTAGGAGATGGGGTGAGGAATGACTGGAAAAGAGCCCTCAGTGCATGGAGTGTCCCCGGGGGAGCAAGAGAAGACAGGGAGGCCCCTGTAGACCCAGCCCCCAGCAGAGGGGTCTCCTTGGGGTCTCTGGCAGCTCTGCCGTGGGGAGCCGGCTCCAGGACCCATGCCTTGAGGCCTGTCATTGACCTACCGCAGGTGACTGACCAAGACAGGGCTCCAGCTGTGATCCGCAAGGCCCTGGAAGAGCACGAGCTGGCTGGGGAGCAGCCCGCGGACTACCAGCTGGTGCAGATCATCTCAGGAGATGGCAGTGAGTCGGGGGCGAGTGGAGAGGGCAGGAGCGCAGGGGAGGGTGGGGGCAGCACGGCCCCGGACGAAGGTGCGAGGCCCCACTCAGGAGGCCCGGTGCGGGGCTGCCCTCAGAGGGCTCAGCAGTCTGGTCCTGGGGAGTGCTGGGCTCAGGGGCGTGGAAGGCCAGTTTCAGTGCTGCGATCCCAAGTAGGGAAGGCGGCAGGGGTGCTTGGGGGAGGAGACGACCTCGTGGCAGCTCCACTCTGAGGCTGGCAGGTGGGGGTCAGAGTTGCTTTTGGAACAAGGGTCCCCCGTGTTCAGCTGTGCCTCTACAGAGTCTTCCCTGGTCATCCAGGGTGTCGGTCAGGCGGCTCCTCTGTGGTCCTGGAGTTGGACTGGGGAAGTCGGGTGCCCGGCCAAGGCCAGCTCTTGTGGGGACACAGAGGGTGGGGTTCGTCCGTGCCCCGAGCACGGCTGACCCCCCTCTGCCCACCCCCCCAGCACTGCAGATCCCGGACAACGCCAACGTGTATTACGCTATGGCGCCCTCGCCCGATTATCGGTTTCTTCTCCTGAGGAAGACCACGCCCCTGGATGCCCAGGTCAAGGAGAGAGCTCTCTCAGCCCTTGGGGGGAGTTGATAGAAGGGACCCAGGTTCCGAAAGGGGAAACTGTAACTGGCCCCAGTTGCCCCCCCCCAGCCTCAGGGCCCCCTTCCCTTCCAGGTCTGCCTGGCCAAGTCGTTCTGCTGACCCCAACCATTGTGGGCCAGGCCAGGCAGGTGCTTCCCTCCCCAGCAGCCAGTCTGGGCCACCCCCAGACTCCACTCACACCACTGGGCCTGTCCTGTCGCTCCAAACACGGCTAGTCGGAGGGAGGATCTGCGAGAGATTGTCAAAGAACTTTATTGAGAATCAACAGCAACAAAGACTATCTAAAGGGGAGGGGCAATACCTACCTTTGTCCTTAGGAGATGTTCGATGTGAAGGTTTTATTATTAAATTCTTGTTTCCACTATAGCCTGGGAGTTGAGTTTGGTTCTTGCATTTCCTGTGTTCATCGAAATGAGATACAGGCTCTCACAGTGCTCAATCAAAGGAGAAATCCTGCAGAGTCATCCGTTTATTTTAGAAGGGAGAAGCGACAAGAGCCAGCTGCCCCTCCCCAGGTTCCTGAAGCCAACATGGGCATCCACAGCAGAGAGCATTTCGGTGCATTTCAGTGTTCCACCCGGCGGGAGCCGAGAGCACCCAGGAGGACTGTCGGGCTTCAGACCATTCACAAAGACCGTTTCCTGGGCCCGGGCAGGGCAACAGCAGCCTTTCCACCACTTTGGAGGAAGAAGGAACCTTTCCCACTTCTTGCCTGAGGCTTTGCTTGCACACCAAATAGGAACTTGTCGTTTTCAAGGGCAGGAGAGGAGCGGCCAAGCCCGAGGCTGAGGGCAGTTTCCCAGATGAGAGCCCTGTCCTGGCCTCTCCCGGGGTGTGGGCGGTAGGTGTGCCAGCCATACGCCCACATCCCATCCACGGGAGGTGAGCTGGCCCGTGCTCTCTGAGTGCACGCTCACACACTTTACGTCCAGCTCTTCCATATAAAACTATGAAACTGACACCGAGAGAGGGAGCAATTGGCCCGGGGCACAGCGCCGGGCAGAGTCCCGAGAGTAAGGAGGGGTTGTGGTCTCCAAGCCAGGGCTCCACCCCCCACCCCCACCCCAACAGGGTTTCCTACCCAGCCAGAAACCTTCAGGGCTTGTCTCAGGGCCAGGAGCCAAGGGCAGTCTCGGACCACTTCCCCAGTGGAGCACAGTCTGGGAGGATTCCTGGGCCAGGGCTTCTCCTAGAAGCAGGAGCTTCTGTTCCTCCCCTTCCTGCTCCAGGTCCCAAGGGACCTTCAGGCACTTCTCTATTTGAAATGAGAAGGATGACCTCCGGGGCTGCAGTTTCCTTGGGATCACTGCTTTGGGCCAGTCGGTGCTCTCACCCACTCGACAGAAGGCGAGTGCATCAGGCTGCTCACAACCACGCCAGCATTTCCAGTGAGAGCACAGAATGAATGAGTGGACAGTCAAATGATTGTGCCACAAGATCCCTTTACCCCAAGGCAACAGGACACTCTCCCCTGGCTCCAAGTCCCCCACCGAGACCTCAAGACTCTTTTGGCAAAATGGAATGAAGAAAGACAATTCCAGCTGAGCACTGGTCTTTGCCAAAGCAAGCCCAAAGAGACGTTATTCAAACAAAGGTCAGTCTTTGACCATCAATGGTCACGGACCAGGCCACTCAGGGTGTCCCTGCCCCATGTGTAAGGAGATGCAAACCAAGAGCAGCCCCTGTCCTAGCTGCAGCGTCTGCAACTTGAGCTCTTCCTGTCTCAGCCAGAGAGCGATGGCGACAACTGGCTCTGCCTGCTGGACAGCGGCCTGGTTTGTGGATGCACCGAACCAGGGCATACTCCCTTCAAGGAATGTCCCCTCCACCCAGGGCTTGGAGGACAGCATCAAGCATCATGTCACAGTCAGGGCCAGACCCAGTTGCTCCCAGCATTGAGATCCCAGCTCTTGGAGAGGGCCCTGCCAGGGCTTTTCTGGCTACTGCGCTGACAGCAGGGTGCAGGGCTTGCCCTGAGCTCTTCATTTGACCTGGGCACAAGCTTCTGCTGGTGGCGGCAGCCCCAGTCTTCAGTCCACGGAGTCAAGCATCTCCACCTCCATCTCCATCTCATTCCTGTCCAACGGCTTGAGCGTCTCTCCCTCCTCTTCATCACCCCCCTTCTCATCCAGAGGCTGAAGGTTTTAGAGACCAAGGATCTTGGACATAGAGCCAGAATCCGAAAACCAGGAAAAGGCAGAGATGGGGGGAGGGAGGGGGAAAGAGAGAGAGAGAGAGAAGAAAGGAAGGAAGGGAGGGAGGGAGGGAGGGAGGGAGGGAAGGAAGGAAAAGTTTCAAGGAATCTAAGCATTATATCTAGTTTTCTACTCGTTTCTACTATTATATATAGTTTTCTATCTGTTTTGTTTTTGTTTTTGTTTTGGTATTGTGGAAGATTCTTGCTTAATTTTGGCTTTCCCTTTTCTATGTATCTTAGGTACTTAGAGAAATAAAGGTTTAAAGTCTGGATCCTGAAAACTTAAAAAGTGAAAATTAGAAATGTGTTCCTAAAAGATAAATGGAACAGCTTTCCTTGTCAATGCATGTGACTTTTAAAAGTTAAATATTTGTAAAATCCAGGATTCCCATATACCACACCACCACAAATACCTGGCATTGGTGTGGAACATTTGTTACAACTGGTGATAGCTCTTTTTAATAATTGTACTATTAAAGTCCATGGTTTAACTTAGGGTTCACTGTTTGTGTAGTGTAATTCCATGGATTTAAAATTTTTTTTTCTGTTATCATATAGATAGTCTAACATTTTCCCTTTTAATCGTATTCAGATATGCATTTCAGTGTGCTACCATCACCACCATCCATTATAAAACATTTCCATCATACATGCCCAAAGATGGAAGCAACCCAAGTGTCCATCAACCAATGAAGGGCTAAATAAAATGTGGTATATACACACAATGATATATTATTCTACCATAAAAAGGAATAAAGTCCTGATACATGTGACAACGTGGATGAACCTTGACCTTGAAGACATCATGCTGCGGGAAATAAACCAGGCACAAAAGGGCAAATATTTATGATTTGAAACAATTAGAACATGCGAATTCACAGAGTCAGAATCTAGAATATAGGATATAGGTTATGAGGGTATGGGGTGGGGATAAGAAATGGGAAGTTGAAGTTAAAAGGTACAGTGTTCCTATTTGGAATGATGGACTTTATGAACGGTTGTAAATCCACAACTTCTCTAATAAAGAAAAGAAAGCATGTGTCCATACAAAAGAAAAAGTTAGATTTTTGAAAGCAAAGGGACAAGTACCTGATAAAATTCATGACGGTAATACTCAAAATAAATCTGCACCTAACAAATATGGAACATGAAATGACACATCAGAATTTTGTCTTTCTGTTCTATGAATATCCCTTTGAAAACTATATTTAAAAACATCATATTCTCTTTTTATAGGAGTTCACCTTTGTTGGAAACTTTAAGATTGCAAAAATAGCCCCCTTTCTCCATGCAACTTCTGAACTCATTGAGAAAACGCACAAAGAAGTGCAGCAAGAGTTGAAGACTCATGGTTAATGTTTTACGTACCTCGTCTCCTAAGGCTGAACTTCCTAATACTGACAGAATTACACCCCAGCCTTAAGTGGTGCTGGACTAGCACCAGCCACCCAACGAGGCCACCCTGAAAAGAGAACAGAACGAGTGCTGCTTGCCAGGGATTACTGCTGAGAGGAAGAAGGGGAAAGTCTGGTCTGCTCTGGTCAGGTCCCTTCTCCCAAATGCGAGAATTAAATCAAGGATGGCCTGCTGTCCAGTGGTTCAGAGGTGGTTACATAAACCAATTAGAGTCAATGATGTGTGAGGAAATGATTGAGAAGAAGTTTTCTTTCTTTTCTGCAGAATCTAACAGGCAAGATACTCTAATTTTCTTGATGCTATGGAGTGAGGGTGAGTTCTCAGTATTACAGAAGGCACAGCAGAGAGATGAAGAGAAAACAGTTTGTATCATCATTTGAGATGCTGATTTAAGTCCTGTGGGAAGAGATCTATCTTGGACTTTTCTGTTACATGAACTGAGACTTTCTCTTTATACTTTAATCTATTTTAGTTAGGCTTTCAATGTCTTGAAATTAAGTATTCCTCATGGATACACTTTCCAATATGGATTTATGTAGCATTTCATTTTGGCTGAACAATCTATGGGGCAAGTATTTGAAAATAATGGCTCATCAAATACTCCAAGACTATGTTTATTTTCTTTCTGTATATGAAAA
The DNA here is from genome assembly GCF_030445035.2 of Dasypus novemcinctus. Lineage (NCBI taxonomy): Eukaryota > Metazoa > Chordata > Mammalia > Cingulata > Dasypodidae > Dasypus > Dasypus novemcinctus. The sequence continues at coordinate 59,200,188 of NC_080696.1, read as the reverse complement.
CTAGACAATTCCATGTACTTGACTTTGAAAACAAAGCGCTGGGTATTGAATTCAAGGATCATGACATACTAGAAAGATAGAAATCCAATAGTCAAAATAGAATCAAAATATGTTCCAAGAGGAAAAGAAATATTTAAATCATAGTAGGAGAAAATAATAATAATAAGAGAATCAAAAGTTGTGCCATTTGGCTTGAGGATCTTTTTCCTGTAAACAATCCATAGGTTGTAATGAACATGCCATAGCCACCACCCAGCGGTCAAGAGAGATGAGAGAGATGTGAAAACAATGCTTTCTTTACTGGCCAGAATGAGCCTATTATTGGACACTGATGTTAATTCCATGTTTTACTACTATAAATATCACCACCAAAGGTGCCTCCACACCCAGGTGTTTCTCTAATTTTTTTTTGGATGGCAGTGCTGCTTATTTCTGAACACTAAATCATCAGGGGTGTTATCACATTGTCAGTTCATGAAAGTCCTGCAAGTTTCTGTAGTTGTTGATAATGTATTGTCAAATGACCATATAAAACATTTCCACAAATGAACTTTGTTAATAACCATACATAGTGTAAATATTTAACAACACGTGGGTCAGCATTCAGTTAAAATTCACAGTAATATTTAAAGTTGGTTAGTCAGGTTTTAATTGCTTTGATTTTGACTTAAACCTACTTGAAAAAGTATTCTATTTTTGCCTTTCCTCTTTCTCTTACTAGAAAAGCAGATTAATTTTGGACTCACCAGGACAAAGCAAACTTTAAATATTGAGGTTAGTTTTATGGAAAAAATGACTACACTGATTCAGTGAGATAATCAACTGATAGAATTGATAAAACTAAAGTCAAATTGACCTAGTACACCAGTTTAGTTAAAATACTTGCCCTGATTAATGTAAATCGATACTAGTAAAATGTATATGCAACAGATTAATCAAATGACAGTATTTAGTGTGAAATTGAAATTTCATAAAACAGAAAAAATACATTATAAGAATTATAATATCAAAATATACAAAAAAGAGAAAAAAATACACACAGCCTTATTTTTAATTAGTCTGAAACTAATTCAATATGTAAAAGTGGCTTAATTATGAAGGGAAAAGTAGCCCAAAGTTCTAAATTTTTCCTGACTTCTGAGACACAGAAGGAAGAATTAAGTTTACATTTGCAAAGTTAACAAATTGAGTGATTCTTGGCCACATTAAATTTTCGATTTATGCTCTAATACAGTCAAGTCAAGAAAAAAAATAAATCAGCCACCCTGGGCCTGTGCTGTGCGTTATGTGAGTGAATATACCAGTACTGGTACTATAGTAGTACTGTCCTTTTTGTCCTCTCTGCTCCTAATAAGTGGCTGCTGAAGGGTGTGGAGGTGGGAAGTCAAGGAGGAGAGAGGAAGAGATGGAGAGAAGGAATAAGGAGGAGGTGGAGGTGGAGGAGAAAGGAAGGTGTGGTGGGATGAAGTATGCACCCCTGTTTGGACATGCTCTTGGTCTTGGTCCCCACTTGGGTGGGCATGGACCTATTAGAAATAAGATCTCTTCAAGACGTTGCTTCCATGACGGCATGGCTCACCTGATTCAGGTTGGCCTTTAATCCGGATTACCAGGGTCCTTTATACTCAGAATGAAAGTCAGAAGGAGAAAGAAGCCATGGGAGACAGCCAGAAGCTGGAAGCAAACAGAACCCAGAAGAGAAAGGAGAGGACCACACCATGTGCATTGTCGTGTGACAGAAAAGTCAAGGACCAAGGATCGCTGGCAGCCAGCCCCCAAATACCAGGCTTTGGGAAACATACATCACCTGGCTGGCACCCTGAGTTTGGACTTCCCCCAGTCTCTAAACTGTGAGGTGATAAACTCCCATTGTTCAAGCCAATCCCTTGTATGATATTTGTTTTAACAGCCAGGAAACTAAAACAGAAAGAAAAAAAAAAAAGAAAGAAAAGCAAGAGAGAGAAAGAGAGGGAAGTGACAGGAGGGAAGGAGGAAAGAAACAAAGAGTAAAGGAAGGAAGGAAAGAAAAAATGAAAGGAAGAAAGAGAAAAGAAAGGGAGACAGAGAGAGCAAAGGGAGTCAGGCAGATAGGAAAGAAGGAATGAAGGGAGGATGGGAAAGAGAGAGGAAGAAAGGAAAGAAGGAAGAAAACAATGAATGGCCTATAGATATATGAAAATTATTAGCATAAAAAAAGTCACTTTAGTGACAAGGGATCTTAAACAGTACTTTTGCTTGTAAAAATTCTCAGCCAGACATTTCTCTGAATTAGGCAACGGTATCTGCAGTTTGCCCAGTTTTCAGTTCCATTGCATCTGCCTGGAGAAAAGGTAGCAGGGCAACAAATGAATTTTATGACTGAACAGCAGAAACCAATGCAGCCTTGAATCCTTTTAAAAACATTTCAAATGATCCTAATATTATTTAGGCTTAGCTATTGCACATACTTTATGAAAGATTATCCTTAAAGATGAAAACCCCATGTTTTCCTCTCCTGCTGTGATAATGGAAAAACTAAACTGACTTTGGTCAAAGTACTCAAGATTTATCTTCTTCCCTTTGGTATTACAATAAATGATTAGGCAGAAACAAAACACGGAGCTTCTCATTCCATCTGAGTGAGCAGTGGCTCAAAGGCAAGTGGAAGGGAGGACTTTTTTAGCAGCAGGCTGCTTCAGCTAACACCAATAAAGCTTGTCTGGGCTGGTGTATTTATAGACTCTGCAGAGAGAGAGAGTAGATATAAATATTTGAATATCTTTTATTTAGTGGCAATGTCTATTCTAATGTTGGTTTTTGTCTTTTCCAGTAATTGGTGTGGATGCCGAGAAGAACTGAATTAATTGCATGAGCAAACTTGTTACATTGTTTAGGTTAGTTCTAGACCAAGTTGGGAAAATGTAATTGAGCTAGTGTATAAAGAAGTTTTTTTGTTTTTCAGTTCATTTCATCATTCTTTCAAATAGCCACCAACTTTTTTTAATGTACCAAAATATTTTTCTATATATCAAGAACTTTTAAGTTTTAGATAATGGTGCATCTGTTACCAATTGCCTGCTTAGTGCTGTGAATCAAAAAGCACACAAAGCTGTCTAAAACAGGGCTTTCGTTTGCTAAATGCTGCCAAAACAGTATAGCAGAAATGGGTTGGCTTTTCCAATGGGCATTTATTAGTTTAAAAGCTCACAGTTCTGAGGTGTGAACCTGTTCAAACCACGGTCGCCGGCAATCCTGGAGTCCTCTCTCACATGGCAGGACACGTGCAGGCCTCTGCTTTTCTTCTGGGTCTTGCTGCTTCAGCTTCTGGTTGTGCCATCTTGGCTTCCTCTCTCCTGGGTTCCTCTCTGAGGTCCTGGGTCCCTTCTCACAGGCTCTACGGCTCTTTCTCTGTGTCTCCTGCTTTTAGTCCTTTTATAAAGGACTCCAGTGACAGGATGAGAACCCACCCCAGGTCATGCAATCTAATCAAAAGCCCTTGACAGATGTAATTTTTGTTTTGCATGACTAACTCTTTATTGTAAGGAGTATGTATATCTCTATTTTACAAATAAAAAAATAAAGACTAAATTGCTCATATCTTGAACATGGACCTGTAGTTGGTAAATGCTGAGGCAGTGGTTTAAAGCGTTCCATACTTTTCTTTTATTATTATGACAACATATATAACCCAACCATTTTTAAGTGTACACTTTAAGTGTACACTTCAGTGGTATTATATTCACAATGTGGTGCTATCACCTCCATCTATTACCAACACTTCTTTAAAAATATGCTTTTATTTTTTTTAAAAAGATACTAAGATTACATAAATGTTACATAAAAAGTATAGGGGATTCCCATATGCCCCACTCCCTACCCCTCTCACATTTTTCCACCTTAACAACATCCTTCATTGGTGTGGAACATTTGCTACAATTGATGAACACATTTTGGAGCATTGCCATTAAGCATGGATTATAGTTTACATTGTAGTTTATACTCTTTCTCACACAATTTTGTAAGTTATGGCAAGAGATATATAATGGCCTATATCTGTCATTGCAATATCATTCAGGACAATTCCCTAGTCCTGAAAATGCCCCCATAATACACCTGTTTTTCCCTCTCCCTTCCCTCAGAACCTCCAGTGGCCACTGCCTCCACAACAGTTGACGTAAGTTCTTTCATTGCTAGAATCACAATAGGTCTATAGTAGAATAACAGTAAGTCTACTCTAGTCCATCGTGCATTCCCCAATCCTGAGATTTTGGGGATGGTAATGCCCACTCCACTTCTAATTGGGAGTGTGCTTAGATCCTGTAGGGCAGATGAATGGGACTTACTTGCTTGCATTTGTAGACTCTGTGTTCTTTAGGGTGATCGTTGTCCTCATCATTTCCTTATTAGTTGTCCTGGGTGAGTCCAATGAACTGGAGGGTAGATGTTGCAACTATGTTGAGATTCAGGGCCCAACTGGCACATGGAAAGCCCAAAGATTTAAGTCTCTTGGACATAAATCTATCAACTCTAGAATTATAGGTTCAAATAGAAGGGCAGAAGAGCCATGTGTACGGAAACCACAACTGAGTCTAACTCTGTCTCACAGGGGAGCATAAATTCCAAAGTAGGGCCCACTGTCAAGGCACCAAACACCAAACAGAAGGAATTTAATCAAGAGTTCTCAGAGACAATAGCTTTACATATACAGGAATGGATTACCTCTAAGGACATGATCTTTTCTGGGGTCCTCAAAACGCTTCAAACTGTCACAAACAGTAAGCACTGATTATTGCTCATGAGCTTGTGGGGAACCTGAGGTGCTTACTGTTCTTATATTACCTCTTGCATACCTCTGCAGTTAGATATAGATAGTAGAGGGAGCTCAGCTAATCCTGGATGGGATCTCTCAAATGTTTGGGCATTGGTCAACTGTCCAAAAGTCTAGGAAGGCTTCAGCTGAGACTGCTGGGCTGTCTTCCTTGGGGTCTGTCATCCTCAACATTACCTGGGTTTGCTCTCCTGGTAAAGACAATTTTCTAAAAGAGGAATGGAAAAGTCCTCTTGAGTTTATGTTGAAGGCTAGCCCAGAAACAAGGGGTGAGGGAATATATCTCTTTGGGGAAGAGATGCAAAGTCACATTGCAAGGGACAAGGATACAGGAAGGGGAATAATTGGGGCCATTTTTACAATCAATCTTCCCTAAGTGGTAACTGAAAGTAAATACTGGAGGCAGAGAAAATAAGTAAACAAACCATCTGGATAATTGCAGACAGTGATTAGTGCTCTTTAAAACAGGGCATGCCACAGAATTACTGCATTCTGTAATGGGATGATTGCTGAGATTGAGTGGTCTGAGGACAGCATTTAGCTGAATGATGGGCAGTCAGCCATTAATGATTTTGATAATAGATTTACGGGCAGAGAAAGCAGCATGCGCAAGGTTCCTATGGTGGAAATGAACCTGATGATGTGTTTAAGGAATACACTTTCTACAAAGATCCCCAGTCTGGCTAAAAAGTCAATAGAGGGGCAGAGGCAGGGAGAGGTGATTTAGGTGGCCATATTCACCTTGTTCCAAGATCAGATATGTTCACCAAAGACTGTAATCATCATTTCTTAGTGCAGAAGGAATTTTCATATGGAGGATTTCCATCAATTTTTGAACAACATATAGAAAATTAAAATTTAGGTAAGGAAAACATTCCCAAAGAGTGATAGCCAATGATTTTAAGTATTACACTGATAAACTTAAAAATATATATATTTATCCTAATAGTTGTATGTTTAATAGTTAAATTCCTTTTAAGAAAATGTTGCTGGTTTTTCATTTGCATTAGTGAGATACAGTTTGTTTTCAAATACATGTAAAAGAAAGATGAATTTAAGAGAAATATGAAATTACTAAAATATGAGGGAATATATACACTCACAAATACACACACACGGATATGTTTTCCCATTACAATAGGACTCTTCTGGTTGTAAAAATTTGAATTAAGTCAATTTGTTTTCAGTGTCCTCCCATTCTTATCTTCCTTCATCTTTCCTTGCACTTGTTTCTTAGCTCTCTTTGTAAAATGACTGTACTTTACCCCTGGAATCAGCCTTTTCTAAGCAGCTTCCCACATTCTAGTTCAGTGGTTCTCAAACTTTTTGGTTGCAGGACCAAAATATTCTTGCAGACACAAATGAGCTTTTCTTTATGTTGGTTATATCTAACAATAGTGAATTTTTAAATATTTTATCTTTTTAATTAAAAATAACAATAATAAACTCATTCTATGTTAGCAAAAATACTTTAATTTAAAAAACTAATTGCCCAAAGTGAAAACAGTTAGTGAAAAGAAGGGCATTGATCTATATTTTTATCATCTCTTTAATTCCTGGCTTATGGAAGACAGCTGGATTTTCATTTTGTTCTGCATTCAATCTTTTGTAGTCTGTGGGTTTTTTCGAGGTGTCTAAACAAAATCTGTCCTCACACGTATGTAGCTGGAAAAGTGAGGAGAATTCCCAGAGGCTTTTTAGATAATTGTGGACATTTTTCTTCAATACTACTAAAACTCTACAGCAGGTGGTTTCTTAGAGGTTAGTTACAATGTGGAATCTGAAATTATATCAAAGTGGTTTTTTTTTTTTTTGTACTTTTTGACTTTAAAATCTGTTGTTCTATCTGGCACTCTGAATGGATCTTATTCCAATGCATGGTTTGGTATCATCTTGCACTGACCTTTTGGAAACAATTGCTTCACTGAGTTACACAGATGTTCCAAATGTTGACACAATCAGTTCCACAATACCAAAACAACGCATTCATAAATGCTACCACCAGATACAAGTTTTCCAAAATTCTAATTTTCACTTGAAATTGCAAATGATATCATTGGTGACAAATATCTTCAATTTTTTTTCCTTAAACTGACAATTGACTTCATTCATTTTCAAACAAACGACACAAAAACGAATAACTGTAAATTATCTTTCAGTCTTTTTATATGGAATGAATATAGTATTTAATGTTAATTTTTAAGAGATTAATTCTACTTTCAAGTGAACAATTGCATAAGTGCTTTTCCCTGAGAAACGATAACCACCATCTACATTGGTGTGTGGTATAAGGAAGTGTGCAGGTTGAGTAGTGCTTCATGCGCACTTCCCATTGTGTCCCCCAGAACATTACAAAGACATTGCATTTAAGGGATTCTCAAAGGAAACTGATGCCTGCTTTCTATCCCTCTGTCTCTCACTCTCACTATAGAGAGAAAGAGCCAGAGAGAGTTTCATTCAAGAATATAAATATAATATTTAATTTAAATACAATATATAATATATAATGTTATGTATATATTATGTGTGTGTGTGTATATATATATACATATAATTTTACTGAATGCAAGTTCTTTGAGAGAAAGTACTCAGTAACTAGTAGTCCGGTTTGCTGCCACTGCTTTGGTTTGGTGCCAGTGCCTTGAACCATCACTTTTGTACCATCAGTCCAAATGGTAACACAGTACAAAAGGCAAAAGCATCTTAATATTATCATGAACATAGTTTTGACTTAATGGAATCCTTAAAAGTGTTTCTCATGGACCACTGGACTGAGCCTATGGGTCATACTTCAAGGACCACTGCTCTAATACTTTCATGACTTCCTTCTTCCTCAAAACACACACACACACACACACACACAAAAACAAAACAAACCACTACTTGTTTCTGGCCTCATTCTCGCTGGAGGCAGGTTGTCAGCTATGTCAGAGCTGGTTAGGTTGTGTTTAAGATGGGCCTTTCCAAGGTCCATTTGTAGAAAGTGTTTTCATGTAGGGATGGAAAATACCTGATGCACCTGCTTGAAATTGCTTTACTGGAACCATAGCAGGGTTTGAGAGTTGGTCACTCTACTTTTGCCTGCTGAGTTCCACCACTGCCTCACAACTGTTTTTCACATCAGTAGTCAGAAGCCACTACCCATCTGAGTACTGACTGATAAAAACATTTTCATCTTATCTTTCACCCAAAATAAATGACCCTAATTTCAATGCCAGTGGGATGGACATTTTTGAACAGATGATGACTGGTGGCCCCTCAAAGGAAATGTCTTTTCTCTCTATTTCTTTATCTATGGGGCCATTCCCTTTACCTTGGATTCACAACAGTGATTCTGAGCTCTGAAAGCACTAGTGTATATTTGAAAATATGGATGCTAGGCCCCATTTGGTGCCAGATAAATCAGCATCTCTGGGGAAGGTCTGGCCTTAGGAGTTTTCAAGGTGTTTTTAAACCTTCCTGAGCAATTCTAATTTAAGAAGGTTGAGCTACTGTTTTTTTATACAGTCTGACAATATGACTTAGGGTTAGTTTTCTTTAAAGGTGAATGTTGTAAGTCTTTTCCTAGTATCTCAATTCCTAGCTGCTGAAACAAATACCATATAGTGGGTTGGCTTATGCAATAGGAACTTATTGGCTCATGGTCTTGAGGCTAGGAAACATTCAGAAGTGAGGCATCAGCAAGGCAATCCTTTCTCCCAGAAGACTGAACCATTCTGGGGCTGACTGCCTGCAATCCTTTGTTCCTGGATTTTCTGTTATATGGCAAACACATGGCAGCATCTTCTCCTTTTTTTGGGTTCATTGACTTTGGCTTCTTCCCATGGCTTTCTCTATAAGGCCTCTAATAATATGATTAAGACTCATCCTGCTCACCTGGGACAACTAACAAAATGATGATGATGGATAGTCCCATCCCAAAAAACAGAGTATCTACAGCTGCAAATAGAATTCCTTCCATCTGCCCCACAAGATCTAACCCCTTCTCAATCTGAAGCAGAGTGGGCATCACATTCCCAAATCCTCAAAACTGAGAAACGAACAAATATAAGGGGGAAATAAACCCATGGACCAAAGTAGACATTATTATTGTTGTGATGGAAGAACTTGCAACATTGGTATAAAGATAGTGGCTACCAGAGGTTCTGTGGAGAGGGGGAGGAAAGAATAGTTGGAACATGTGGCATTTTTAGGGCATTAGAATAGTTCTGCATGATATTGCAATGATGGATATAGGTCATTATACATCTTCTCAAATCATATAAAACCATGTAGTCATAAGTGTAAACCGTAATGTAAACTCAGACTTTCGTTTGTTTCAATATTTATTCATCAAGCATAAGAAATGTACCACAATAACTTCAAGATGTTATTAATAGGGGAAAATGTGGGAGGGTAAGGGGTGGAGGATATGGGAATCCTTTATACTTTCAATGTAATTTTTATCAATCTAAAACTTCTCTATAAATATATTATTTATAATAACTAATGGGAAATAATGGAATGGAAAAAAGTTAATGCTTAGATAATAAGGCTTATTTTCACTATTATTGAAATTGTTTTGGATGGAAACAACTTTAATGAGAACAAGGTAAAATGGATCCTTTTTGGTGCATTCTTTCTGTATGTGGATTGTTTTTTCCTTCTCATATTATGGTCATGGTGAAATTGCCTTGTAATACATACTTCATTTGTGTCAAAAATTGCATTGTCAAAAGCAGCAATGAATAAAAAATATAGACTTCCCTGAAAAAAAAATGCATATTAGTTTAATAGAAAAATTATCAAAACAATATAATACCCAACATGGTAAATGTTTATTAAATGTTATCATAGAAGGCAATACTATAAAACTATTTCAAATTCTTATAAATTCAAATGGCAAAAAAAGGAAACAAAAGCATATATGGTCATTATCACTGTTATCATAAAATATAACTAGATAAAGACTAAGAAAACATCATAAAACTTATTGGGGTTGCCTTCATTAGAAATAAGGATTATCTTTTATTTATTTTTTACATTTTTGTGTATTTTGTACTTTTTCTGTAATACACTTGCTTTTTTTGTAATTAAAAAAAAAAAAAGACTCATCCTGATTCATTTGAGCATACCTTAGCTAAAAACAGCATCTTCATAAGAGCCTATTTCCAAAGGATTCACACCCACAGGAATAAATTAAGATTAAGAACATGTTTCTTCCTGAGATACAAAACTCAATCTCCTGCACTTAGTTACTCATGTAGGAATTTTTATTTTTATCTCCCATGGATAAATCATTACATTTTCATTTATTGCCCAAATAAAGAGAGTATTATTGTTTTACAACTTTATATAACTTACAATGATAGAACCTTAACAATGATGAATAATAACTAATAATTCAAAGATAAAACTCATCTGATTTACTTTTTATTAAAAGCATAGTAAATTAAATGTTTTGAAAGAAAAGTATTTCATAAAATAAGACTTCTGTCATTTCAATAAAGTGTTGATTGAATATTAGTCTCAAGGCATATAGTATATATTTGTCCTTCAGTATGTCGATGGCAAACGTGTTTGAAAAATGTTCCCCAAAGCTCAGAGGCATGTTCTCATCAATTCCTTGCAGGTTTGAGTCAAGCATGAGGCTAAGCTCAGCCTACTGAATGTTCCTGAAAGAGGCAGGGAACATCAGGATATTCTAAGGTGAAGACGGTTTCCAATATCCAGTGTGCAGGGTATGGCAGTGGAGTCCAGCGATGGGTTGGTGAATGTCCACAGTGGCAGAGCCAGGGCATCCCCACAGTGTGATCTGGTATGAGCTAAGATTGCAACCCTTGGCTCTTGCCCACTTTCCCAGTGGGGCATTGCAAACTCCTTGTCTTAGTTTCCCAGGGCTGCTATGATAAATACCACACATGTGTTGGTTTAAAGAACAGGAATGTATTGTCTCATGGTTTTGGAAGTTAAAAGTCCAGAAATCAAGGTCTTGAAGGGCCATGCTTTCTCCTGGAGTCTGTAACATTCTGGTCCTGGCTGGCTACAGTTCTTGGGGTTCCATGGCTTATGATTCTGCCCCCGTCCCATTGTGATCTCTCCTTGGCTCCCTTTTGTGTTTTTCTCTGACTTTTGACTTCTGCTTGACTGACTGCATCCAGTGTTTTTCAACCTATGGTTCCTCCTAAAAAAAAGAAATTAATAAGGGAAACTTAAGAAAATGTAATTAGTTACACAAGACACAGAATCCAGAAGATAAAACTGAACATACTTCTCAGAAGAACCATGAATATTCCCGATGCTAACAGCAGATAAAACGTTTGTCACATGGATTCCAGAACACATGGGAAAGTGTGTGATACATGAAAAAATGTCCTCAATAGTGCCTTTTTAATAAAAATGAAGACTATTTCTAGAAGGTTGTTTCATTTAATCATTTGACAGACCAATTACCCTAAATTAGTTTAGGGAGGAGAGAAGAAGTACTTCAGTCCAAACACTGATATCTTCCCTAATCTGTTTTAATCAAGGGAACAATTTCAGAATATCTTGTAATAGTGGAAATCTGGGTTTACGCTCCCTGGTATCCATTCATGCTGCTTCAGAGAACAATGTGGCCATATTCCTCTAGGGACCCACACTCCCTGACTCTTGTTGCATGAGCTTTGGGTGGAGTTGAATCCACCCTTACTTCTGGAAAATGATTATATGGCTAAGGCCAGTCAACCACAGCATCACTTTTCTCTAGGATTGTTATGGGACTATATTCCATAAACCTATTAAAAATCATGGGATGCATATAAAATCACAATTACAGAGCAAGCCAGTTGTTTAAAGGAATCCTTGCATGGTCTGGTGAATTACATAGTCCAGGTTAGACCTGTTCTTCATCTTAATCCATATTCATGTGGGTGTGAACCCATTGTAAATGGAACCCTTTGAAGATGTTCTTTTCAGTTAAGGTGTGTTGAACTGAATTAGGGTAAGTCTTAATCTGTGTTACTGGGGGTCTTATAAGGAGAAGGCCTCAGGGAGAAGGAGGAAGTCAGTGGGAACCCAGAAGAAAAAGGCAAGAACATCACCATGTGATGGGAGAGCCAAAGAACCCCGAGGATTGTTGGAAGCCAGCACCCAAGCACTATCACCTTCAGGGAGAAAGTAAGCCATGCTGATATCTAGATATTGGACTCTCTTAGCCTCAAAACCTTGAGCCAATAAATTACTGTTGTTTAAACCAACTAACTGTGTGATATCTGTGAGACCATCTCAGGCAAACTAAGACACCCTATGTGTCTATTCTCCTGGATGCCTAGGAGAAGTCTTCTTCCTGCATCCCCATGGAACAATGGTGAGTCTCTTAACACTAGATTTTATTCCCTTTGGAACAATGGCATTAGTTCAAAACATGAGACAATATTTTGGATGATGTCTGAATATGGATTTAGAAAACATTCCATTACTAGTAGCCCTTTGCATGAGAGCTAAGACATGTATGGGATGTCTCTATCATGTCCATTTAATTTTTTCTGTGTTTTGACAATGTAATTGATTTACAATTAAAATAAAGTTTATGGGCACTTTCCATGCTTTTCTCATTGCAGGGGAATGCAATTAGATTTAATTGAGGCTGATTCTCCAAATGACACCCTTGATACAGCAGACAGCTCCCAGCAGACAGCATTCGTGCGTCCTGTTCTCATCTTGTAGTGCATGTATGCATAAAGTCATTTAATAAAAGAAGCTACACATTGAACGTTTTCAAAATAAGGCTGATAAAATTGGGTATGACATATTCCTCCCTTTATTTGTTAGGGCTTCTGCAATTATGTCTGATTCTCCAGGACATGGAATGATAAATGATGTTATATAGGGGGTGGGTTGAAAGAGCAAAAAAAAAAAAAGTCTTACAACTTTCATTTTTTTCAACATTTTACTGTAAAATAATGAGATTGGGCTGAGGGAGAAGTTTTATATCTTGAATATAGAAGGTTTGCCTCAAGATTGATCTGTAGGTAGCCTTAATTCCTTCCAATTTGTTGTTTGTTAGAGAAATAATGAAAGATCAACATTAGAATGACGTTTTTAAAATTACCTGCTCTTTGTAAAATGTGTTTCCCAAATTAGCTTGGAAAAAGTGGTTTGCAAAAACTTTAAGAACATAATAATGGAAATAAATTAGGCAGCTATAGAAGGTAAATAATGGGATTTTTAGATGAAAATTTTGGACTTAATTGTGACCAACACAAAGAACTTGAATGGACCAAAGCCCTAAGGACATCATGAAAATCAGAGGCTGATGTTTTCAACAGCCTAGGGGAGTTGGAACTTTGGCAATTACGTGGTTAATTCCTCAAGGTGGAGAGATCAACCAGATAATTCAAGGCTTAAGGTGAGATAATGATTTGTGTTATTTGCCACTGCAAAAGCTTAAACGTACATGTGAGTTATCTATTTTGATCTAATTAACTGGAAAGTTACCCAATATTCACTTTAATTTCTGTTAGACAAACAAATACTGAATCTTTTCCTCAAGGCTTCTGAGAGCATTTTGTTCCATCCATTGCCTCTGCCATCCTTCCCATTTGAAACTGGTTATGTCTGAGTTTACCATTATGAAGAATCCACTTCCAACTAATTTTGTTTGTGAACATGAGGTGAACGTGGAGGAAAGGGATTTTATTGATACCACCATAATCTCTGGGATCATTTCCACATTTGGTCAATGATATGGGTTCATAAATATTGACAGGTTGTCATGTGTAGTATGTGAGTTTTATCAGATAAAAGACATTGCCAGCTTCAGTGTTATAAAATGGATGGGTGTCTATAAAATTATGTGTGAAATGAAGTTTTCAAAATAAGTTTTCAAGCTAAGTGCTGTTCCAATGATGTGTTTTAAAGTTCTGTTTTAAAAATATGTTTAAATGGTATAATCCCAAACCATGATCTCAAGCTTAGAAGGCTATATATCAAAGTGTTATCATGAATATTGGGAAGAATTAGGAGAAGTTTCAATTACATATTGTGTTATTTTCATCTCCCCCCCCCCCATTTTTCCAAACAAACAAGAATTATTTTATAATTGGGAGATTTTATAATTAACTTTATTTATAAACACTCATCCATGAAACACACAAATGGCATCAAACTATGTGCTTATATATCTTGCTTATTTCACTGAGGATAGTGTTTCAAGGTTCTTTTATGTTGAAGCATATTCCATTGTGTGACTGTGCCACATTTTGTTTATCCATTCGGTTGTTGATGGGCACAGTTTCTCATGGCTATTGTGAATAATGTTGCTATAAACTTTGGTATACAAATATCTATTTGAGACTCAATTTTCACTTTCTTTGGTATATACCTAGAAATGGAATAGCCAGGTCATATGGTAATTCTGTATTTAACTTTGTGAGGAATTGCTCTGTTACTTTTCACAGAGGCTACAACATTTTTCATTCCCACCAACAATGCACTCATCCTCTCCAAAACGTTATTTTCCATTTTTTTCTGATATTAACATTGTATTGTATTAACTTACATGTGTTCAGCTTCAAGGAAAAATGATCTTACATAAACAATTCTACCTATATTCATATTTCACAGAATATATTTATATTTCACATAATATATTTAGTTCATAATAGGACAATCATACAGTATTTGTTCTTTTGCACCTGGCTTGCTTCACTGAACATAATGTCTCCCAGGTTCATCCATGTTGTCATATGTTTCATGACTTCATTTCTTTTTACTGCTGTACAATATTCTATCATGTGTATACTCCACAATTTGTTTATTCATTCATCAATTGATGGACACCTGGGTTGTTTCCAACTTTTGGTTATCGTGAATAATGCGGATATGAACATCAGTGGGCAGATATCTTCTCATGTCACTGCTCTCAGTTATTTTGGGTATATACCCAGCAATGGTATTGCAGGGTCCCATAGCAAGTCTATATTCAACTTCATTAAGGACTGCAAAACAGTCCTCCATAGTGGCTATATCATTCTACATTCCAGCCAACAATGCATAAGTATTCCTGTCTCTCCACATTTTCTTCAACATTTACAGTTTTCCAACTTTTTAATAGCAGCCAGTTTAATAGGTGTGAAATGATATCTCATTGTAGTTTTGATTTGCATTTCCCTAATCGCTAGTGATCTTGAACATTTTTTCATGTGTTTCTTCACCATTTGTGTATCTTCTTTGGACAGTTGTCTTTTCAAGTTTTTGCCCATTTTTTAATCAGATACTTTGGCTTTTATTGTTGAGTTGTATGATCTCCTTGTAGATGATGGATATTAAATCCTTATCAGACATGTGATTACCAAATATTTTCTCCCACTGAGTTGACTGCCTTTTCACCCTTTTGACAAAGTCCTTTGAGGTGCAAAAGTGTTGCATTTTGAGGAGGTCCCATTTATCTATTTTTTCTTTTGTTGCACATGCTTTGGGCATAATGTTTAAGAAACTACTGCCTACCACAAAATCTTGAAGATGTTTTTCTACATTTTCTTCTAGGAGTTTTATGGTTGTTGTTTTTATATTAATATTTAAGTCCTTGATCCATTTTGAGTTGGTTTTTGTACAAGGTGTGAGATAGGGGCCCTCTTTCTTTCTTTTGGTTATGGCTGTCCAGTTTTCCCAACACTATTTGTCGACTAGATTGTTCTGGTCCAGCTGGGTGGGCTTAACAGTCTTGTCAAAACATCACTTGACTATAGATGTGAAGACCAATTTTTGGGTTCTTGATTTTGTTCCATCAGTCATTCTGTCTGTCCTTATGCCAGTACCATGCTGTTTTTACCACTGAAACTAGGTAATATACTTTAAAGTCAGGAAATGAGAGTCATCCAACTTCTTTTTTAAAGACAGTTTTTGCTATTTGGGATCCCTTACCCTTCCAAATGTGAAAAAGGCTGTTGGCAATTTTACTGGGATTGCGTTGGATCTGTAAATTAGTTTTGGTAGAATTGACTTCTTAATGATATTTAGTCTTCCAATCCATGAACATGAAATGTCCTTCCATTTATTTAAGTCTTCTTCAGTTTTTTTTAGCAATGCTTTGTAGTTTTCTGCATATAGGTCTTTTTATGTCCTTGGTTAAGGTTATTCCTAAATATTTGATTGTTTTCATCACTATGATAAATGGAATTTTTTTTCTGATTTCCTCCTCAGATTGCACAACAGTAGCGTATAGAAATGCTATTGATTTTTGCATATTAACTTTGTATCCCACCACTTTGCTGAACTCGATTATTAATTCTAGTAGCTTTACTGTGGATTTTTCAGGATTTTCTAGATATAGGGTTATGTCATCAGTTGAATAGTGCAGGTTTCACTTCTTCCTTTCCTATTCTGGTGCCTTTTATTTCTTTGTCTAGCCTAATCAGTCTAGCTAGAACTTCTAGCACAATATTGAATAATAATGGTGACAGTAGGCATCCCTGTCTTTTTTCCTGATCTCAGTGGGGAAGCTTTCAGTCTTTCACCACTAAGTACAATGCTAGCTATAGGTTTTTCACATATGCACTTTGTCATATTGACAAAGTTTCCTTCTATTCCTGTCGTTTGGAGTGTTTTATCAAGAGGGTTGCAATTTGTCAAATTCCTTTTCTGCATCAATTGAGAAGATCATGTGGTTGTTCTTCTTCAATTTATCAACGTGGTTTATTACACTAATTGATTTTCTTGTGTTGAACCACCCTTGCATACCTGGGATAAAACCCACTTGATCATAGTGTATAATTCTTTTAATGTGCTTTATGGATTCTGTTTGCAAGTATTTTGTTGAGGAGTTTTGCATCTATATTCATTAGAGATATTGGACTGTAGTTTTCTTTTTTTGTGTAGTCTTTTTATCTGGTTTTAGTATTAGGGTGATATTGGCTAATGAGTTTGGTAGCATTCTTTCCTGTTCAATTTTTTTGGAAGAGCTTGAACAAAATAGGTATGAGTTCATCTTTGAGTGAGTGGTAGGTTTCATGTGTGAAGCCATGTGGTCACAGGCTTTTCATCTTTGCGAGGTTTTTGATTACTGTTTCAATCTGTTCACTTGTGATTACCTTCTATTTTTTCTAAAATCAGTATAGGTGGTTCATGTGTTCCTAGTATTTTGTCTATCTCATCTATATTCTCTAGTTTTTTGGCATACAGTTGTTCATTGTATCCTCTTATGATCTCTTATTTCTATGGAGTCAGTGGTGATGTCCCCCTCTCAATTCTTATTTTATTTATTTGTGTCTTCTCTCTTTTTTTCCTTTGTCAGTCTAGCTAAGGGTTTGTCAATTTTGCTGATCTCCTCGAAGAACCAACATTTTGCTGATCTCCTCAAAGAACCAACTTTTGGCTTTGTTGATTCTTGATTTCATTGATTTCTGCCCTGATCTTTATTATTTCTTTTCTTTGGTTTGGTTTGGTATTAGGGTGCTGTTCTTTTTCTAGTTCTTCCAAGTGTGCATTTAGATCTTCAATTTTAACCCTTTCTTCTTTTTTAACGTAAGCATTGAGGACTAAAATTTCTCTCTCTGCACTGCATTTGCAGCATCCCATAGGTTTTGATATGTTGTGCTCTCATTTTCGTTTGCCTTAAGATACTTGCTGAATTCTCTTGCAATTTCTTCTTTGACCCCCTGGTTGTTTAAGAGTGCATTTTTAAATCTCCATATATTTATGAATTTTCCCTTTTTCTGTCCATTACTGATTTCCAGTTTCATTCTGTTATGATCAGGGAAAGTGTTTTGTGTAATTTTAATCTTTTTAAATTTATTGAGACTTGTACTCAACATATGGTTTATCTTGGAGAAGGATCCATGAGCACTTGGAGAAGAATCCATCCTGCTGTTTTGGGGTGCAATGCTCTATAGATGTCTGTTAGGTCTAGTCTATTTATTATATTACTCAAGTTTCTGTTTATTTATTTATCCTCTGTCCAGATGTTCTCTCAAATACTGAGAGTGGTGTATTGAAACCTTCAACTATTTTTGTAGAGACATCTATTACTTCCTTCAGCTTTGCCAGTGTGTGACTCGTGTATCTTGGGGCACTGAGGTTAGGTACATAAATAGTTATTTCTTCTTGTTTAATTGCCTCTTTTATTAATACATAATGACCTTCTTCATCCCTTATACAGTTTTGCACTTAAAATATATTTTGTCCAATATTAGTGTTGCTATCCCGCTCTTTTTTGGTTACTATTTCCATGGAATAACTTTTTCCAAACTTTCACTTTTAGACTGGTTGTGTCCTTAAGTCTGAGGTGAGTCTCTTGTAGACACCATATAGATGGGTCATATTTTTTAATCCATTCTATCAGTCTGTGTCTTTTGATTGGGGAGTTCAAGCCATTAACACTCAATGTTATAACTGTAAAGGCACTACTTACTTCATCCATTTTGTCCTTTGGGTTGATGTGGGAGGAGTGGGGTGAGGGGGTGGGGGGTATATGGGGACCTTGTATTTTTTGAATGTAACATTAAAAAAAAAATAAAGTCCACGTCTGTTAATTCCCCCCCCCAAAAAAAAAATTTCAAAAAACACATACTGTAGTCAATTTTTTTCCCTTTGTAATATCCTTCATTTCTAAACTCTTCTCCAAATCTCTCACCCTTGTTTTTTCCTTTCAGGCTGCACACTCCCTTTAGTATCTCTTGTAAGTCTTATCTTTTGGTAACCTATTCTATCAGTTTTTGTTTGCCTGTGAAGACTTTGAACTCACCCTCAGTTCTGAAGGGCAGCTTTGTAGGATATAGAATTCTTGGCTGGCAGTTTTTCTCTTTCAGTACCTTCATTACATCATACCACTTTCTTCTCTCCTCCATGGTTTCTGATGAGAGGTCAGCACTTAATCTTATTGAGTTTCCCTTATATGTGATCCTTTGCTTTTCTCTCACTGATTTCAAAATCCTCTCTTTATCTCTGATACTTGTCATCCTGAATATTAGGTGTGTTGGGGTAGGTCTATTCATGTGTGTTCTGTTTGGGGTGTGTATTCCTTCTTGGACATTGATATTTATGTCTTTCATAAGAGTAGGGAAGTTTTCAGCCATTATTTCCTCAAATATTCTTTCTGCCCCCTTTCCATTCTCTTCTCCTTCTGGGACACCAATAATGTATATGTTTTTGTGTTAAGCATTGTCATTCAATTCCCTGAGACCCTGTTCCATTTTTTTTCCATCCTCTTCTCCTGTTTTTCCAGTTCAGATGTTCTGTCTTCAAAATCACTAATTCTGTCTTCAAATATTTCAAATCTGCTCTTATATGCCCCTAATGTATTTTTAATGTCATCCACCATGTCTTTCATTCTCATAAGATCTGTTATTTTCTTTTTTTTTTTTTTTTTTACAGATGGGCATTTATTATAGGCTATAGATAGTACCTGAAATCGCTCAGGCAAATACGGACTTTTTTTTTTTTTTTTGGCAAGTATTTTTTTTATTGACTTTGTAATAATATTACATTAAAAATATATATGTGAGGTCCCATTCAACCCCACCCAGATACACAGAGGTGTATCTCTTGATATTCCTTTGTTTTCATCTGGCCAGAGCCGAGATTCAAAGTAAGCCCTGCTGACTGAATTCACTTAGGAAAAGCTCCACCCCCCCCCCGCCCCAATTCCCTTCCCCTTTCCTTGTAACAGCTGGCAGGGAGGAACACATCTGGTCTCTCAGTCCACTTCAGTATCTTGGGGGTGGGGGAGGGGAAGCTTTCCCAGTGGCCTGGAGGTTTAGTAACTCATGGTTTATAATTTCAGCTTCTTCATCTCTCTGTCCCTTAACCTTCTAGAAGTTCTGAAGCACTGTCCTGGTCTGCTAACCCCCAAAGCAGGTCCCTCTGGGAGCTTTGGACTTTTTCTCCCTTGTTTTTGTGAGTGCTGAGTCTTACCTGCTAACTGACACCATGTTCCCACAATACCCCCTACCATTTAAAAAATAATAACCATCCTTGAAGGCGTCTGGTGGTAGCTGATTGTGGTTTTGATTTAGGAAAATAATTTTAATTGTTATGTTTTCTCCATAAATATAATTTTTAATGGTTTGTAGGGAAGGAGGTCTTTTAAGAAAAAACTTTCTGGTGTTAGCTCAAGCTCAAATACAAATTGTGCATGTTAATAGTTCCATAGCTAGCAAGGAGGGCCTTGAAGGAAGTAGTTATTGAGAACTACTATGTACCAAGTGCTCTACATTTAGTATTTATAACCCTCAAAATGAACTGGCAAGATGTGCTTTATTGGCCTCATCTTACTTAAAAAAACAAAACAAAACCCTGTGTCTTAGACATCAGTCATGATGACCTAACTAATACTGGGTGAATCCTATTTGCACCTGTATTTGTCAAATTCTGAAGCCTACACTTTTCTATTCAGGCTACTGTTTTCCTACCTGGAGAAAGTGGCTCTACTCTGTCAAGACTGCTTATTCTTCACATGAAAACAAATCATCATGATTCATTCATTTTCTAATTGATTTGAGAAATTTATTAATTTTGATAATGTTAAAACTTTAGTAGTTATATCTATAATAGATGGACACTATGTATACTATATTTATATATCAGTATAATGTAGGATTGACTGCTGAATTCTATTGTATAACATTTTGACATTTATTGATACAATCATTATTTTACTATTTCCTCTTCTGCCTATTTATGAATTAAAGTGATATTTTTCTAATATTGCATTATTCCTGAATCTAGGCTACACCCCTCTTAGTTTAGTGTATTATTTTAAAAATGAATATGGATTTCATTTGCTGATAATTTCTGATTTTTGAATCAATATCCATGGGTTTGGCTTATAGGTTCTGTTTTCCGTGCTATCCTTGTTAAACTTAATTATTTGTGTTTTAGAGGTTTTGTGAAAAGAATTAAGAAGCATTAAAGTTAACTTTATTCTTTAGGACAATTTAAAAACTTATGAATTATCTGTTTCTCGAAGGTTTGAATGAATTCATGCATGAAATTGCCTGGAACTTTATTGAGAAATAGATTTTTGACAACTTTCTCAATTTCTTCCTTGGTTTTGAGTCTATTTAAGTATTCTATAATTTGTTGAGTCAATTTTCATATTTAGAGAAGATGGTCTATTCACATTCTCAATTTTTTTAAGCATAGATTTAAGCAAATATTCTTTTAATCAGTTCCATTTTTCATATCCACAAGTTCTTACATTAATGTATTCTTTCTTTTTATTAATAAAATGCTTTATCTATTTTTGAGTTTTTTAAATTTGAAGAACCAATTATTTTATGTGTTTTTCAAATCTCCTTTTTCTTTTTTCCAATATATTAATCTATGATCTTACATTTATTAATTCCATTGTTCTGCTTTTCTTAGCTCTTTCTTGGACTCTTTTTCTTATGTTTTTATGCTGAACACATTACTTCCCATTTTAATTCTCTCTGGGTTTGATGAAGAATATGTTTAAGATTCTGGCTTTTTTTGAGAAAAATCTTTGACACCAGATTACACATTTTATAGCGAGAACTTTTAGTATCATTGCATTCAAACTATTCAGCAATTATATTTTCATTTTCTTTATGGTACATGAGTTATTTGGTAGAAAATATTTCTTTAAAAATTGGTTGAACACATTCAGTTAAATGATATAGTCAAAGTCTCCTTATTGATGAAAAAATGAGAAAAAATGCTTAATCATATTCATATCTCACAAAACCAAACCCCATATTCTTTTTTTGACCTTTAGTATTAATATAGTACCAACTGTGCTTTTGCTACTAAAACATTACAATGTAATTATATTCTATAAATTACGTTAGTTGTGTTTTTCCCATTTATCACCACATTCTTAACACCTTGTCATAGAACATTCTCATATATATAATATAATAAATAAAATAATAAAATAAAATAATATATAATATGTGTACATCTGTGTCTTTTTCTGAACACTAGAGGAACAATTGAGTTAGTAGTTGGAATTAGATGAGATAGAAGTACCTGGACAGAACTTTTTAGGAGGAATGCTTCCACTTGTTGAGCTACTTTTTCTGTTATTTTTGAATCTGACATAAAGTTAATTTTTAAAAATTCCAATTGGTTGAGAGATCTGTTTTGTTTTGTTTTCATTTGTTATGTGTTTCTAAGCGTGTCACATTGTTGTCAGGGACTATGGTAAGAATTATTTCCATCGTTTGGAATTTTTGAATTTGCTTTGAGTCTAATTTTTGGTCATTATTTGTAAGTGGCTCATGAGTGTTTGAGCAGAAGCTGCATTCTATACTCTTCTGTAAAAACATTTATATTTATTGATGATACTGTTTAGTTATTTCTTTATTTTAATTGTTTTAAGTCTTTGTAATTGGTCAAGAATGGACTGGTATGATGATATTTCCAACACCATGTATGTTTATATGATTTTTGTGATCTTGCTATATCCGGAAGGTTTTGTGTGGGATCCTCTTGGCTAATTTTGCTAAGATGGCCCAGAAGGTATGTAGGCATAGCATGAACAACACTGGGTGACATGGTAAGAGAGTCCGTTCCTTTCCTTTTCTCTTGCAGTCAGTCCTCTTTGTGATAGAAACAAAGACTCAGTTTGGTGGTGTTAACATTCCACCTGTCTTCCATCCTCCTAGTTTTGTTGACTTGTTCTGGGATATAGGTCTCACTGTGGCCTTAGACAAGTACCTACCTTTTCTGTGCCTTCAGACCTCCGTCTGTTAATAATAGTACTATCCTCAAAGAATTATCATAAATATTAAATAAGTTATACCTGTGAAGAGCTTAGAGCAGGATACACAATAAATGCCGGGTCAGTGTTAGCTATTGTTATTATTACTGCTGTTCTATGTTAATCTTGACAGCATGAAACTTTCTTTTGAGAGCCATCGCCTAGAGCTATGTAGACTTGTGATATCCCATACTTTTGCCACTGGCCTCGTGGCTTTTGAGTACTTGATAAGGGGTTAGTTTAAACTGAGATGTGCTCTCAGTATAAAATACACATCAGCTTTTGCAGTCTTAGTTCGAAAAACAGATTATAAAATTTCCCAATAGTAAATCTTAGGTTGATTACAAGATAGAGTTTTCTTTCTTTTGTTGAATGGGGGCAGGGGCATGTGTTCTCCTCAATGGAGTACACCCTTTGCTGTCACTGTAGGTGCACTGAAGGGTGAGCTGTGGTGCTTTGGCTGGTGACTAGTCCATAGGTTGAGGATGTTAAGTGTTCAGTCCCTACATTGGTGGAGTTTAAAGGCTGGCAACAAGTGTGATGGAGATAAAGTGGAACAGGAAGCAGCACTTGTGGCAGACTTCCTCATCCCTGCATCCTCAAAGAGGCAGGCGAATCTGGACCCAGTACTTGGGTCAGTGACTTCCTGAACCCCCAGCTCCAGTCAGTGATAAAGATAACAGCTCATTGGGGGTCCAGTTTCTGTGGTGTCCTGAGTCTCCTTCTTGGAAGCAGACTGTATTAGTTTGCTAAGGCTGCTGTAACAAAATACCACAAACTGGATGGCTTAAAACAACACAAATGATTGTCTCACAGTTCTGGAGGCTAGAAGTCAGAAATCAAGGTGTTCCAGGACCCTGCTCCCTCTGAAGTCTGTAGGGGAGATTCCTTCCTTACCTCTTCTAGTTCCTGGTGTTTGCCGGAAATTCTTGGTGTTCCTTGTCTTGAAACAGCAGCACGTCAATCACTGCCTCCGTCATCATATAGTGGAGGCATCACATCCCTCTCTGTCACTGAGTTCAAATTCCCTCTTTTTATAAGGACATCAGTCTTATTAAACTAGGGCCCCACAAATCCAGTTTGGCCTCATCTTCCCTAATCACATCTTCTAAGACTCAATACATAAGGTAACATTCATGGGACAGAGGGCTAGGGACTTAAGCATATTTTTGAGGGAGACACAACTCAACACATAACATTTAGTCTGGAGCCTAGTTCTACATATCTTTGAACAATTTTGTCAGTACATAAATTATCATATTAAATCCTTTTTTACTTAAACCAGTGACTTTCAATCAGGACAATTTTTGTTCTACCTAACTCTACGCCAAGGAACATTTTGCAATGTCTGGAGACATTTTTGACTGCCACACCTGGGAGGGTGGTATTAGTATCTAGAAGACAGAGGCTAGGGATGCAGCCAAACATCTTACGATGTACAGGATGGCCCACAGAATGGAGAACTCGATAGTGCCAAGTTTGAAAACTACCAGCTTAACCTAACCAGGTTTATTTCTGTCATCTGTAGCTCAGCCCTGATTGAAACACAATTTATGGAATTCCGTCCAATAGCTGGCACTGGCCGCACAGTGAGAGCTGATAGGGTATGGCCAGTCTTGCTCTGATATCTGGCTACTGGGAGGGCCTCAGGATGCTCAGGGTAGGTGTGGAAGTCGCTCCTCGCCTGCAGGTCAGCAGGGCTCAGCCTCTCCTAAGAGCCAAGTTGGCTGAGTGGTGCTCTGAAGAGATGACGGCCTCTCCACTTGTGCGTGGAAAACTTTGTTTCCTTTTATTTCCTTTCTTTGGAAAATTGATTTATATATATTTTTAAATTTCCCTACCATCTTTGTGTGATATATCTTAATGACATGCTGAAGTTTGTAGGCTGCTTTAGCCTACAAAATTGATCCAGTTTTTATAAAAATTTTCTAATCTTTATTCATTTTGCTTAGGTTTGCATAGGGAGTTACTTGGGTAAATGAGCAGGTGCTTCCAAGAAGAGGAAGGTTTGCTGCAGCAGCAGTAGGTTTCTAAGACACTTATGAGACATGACATGATGGTCAGAAAGGTGGAAGAGCAACGTGGGCAGGACACATTGTCACCGAAGTCTGAAAATAAGCAAGCTTCATTCTCGGCTCACTGAAATATCTTCATTTTCTTCTCCTTGCCTTTGTAATTTCATTATGATATTTTAAGCACATATAAAAGTATAGGTAATTGCATAATAAATATGGAAATGCATGGTTTTCAAAAGTTCTCTTGGTTTGCCTTTTTGAATAAATATTTTTTCCTTTGTTCTTTGCAGGTTTCATTAAAAGATGCTCAGAACTCATATTGAAACTTGAACCATGTCATGACAGATAGCCTTCCCAGTGAATGACAGTTGTTGAATTTAAAATACATTTAAACAAATGAATTGAAACTAAAGTGTAATCCTCCTTTATGAAAAAAATAAGTACATAAAACCATGTGAAGTTATATTTGCACAACCAGCTCCATTCTTTTATTCTGCCGCTCTCCCAAATCCTTTTCCTCCTAAAGTCTTTTAGCAATGCTTGCTGGAGAATACTGCTTCAGGAAATGTGTTAAAATGCCTTAGTTGACTCTGATTCTTCATTTGAAGAATTCTGATATAACCTCAGTAAATGGCCTGTCAGTTGCAGCCCCAGGGAATTTATGAATGACATCTTGTTGACATGTTAATCAGAACTAACTATTCCCCCTTCACACCCTGGCGTATCGAGTTCTTGTCTATGAGATAATGTATCATTTCAGAATTTCATATCCAGTATTCACAAATCTCTTTTCTTCAGTACTTTTCCTTTCCATCAATATCACAAGAGATTTAATGTGTGTAATGTAACTGCTAAAATCAAAATACCATATTTTTGAATCTAAATATATTTCACTCTGTTAAAAATCATATTTACATAGCACAAGGCAATGCCATTATTTTTATTTCAGATCAAATTGCAAGTGCAACCAAAAGACACATTTTTCATCTGTCCCTTAAAACTTCTTTGAAATAAAAATCGTTTCGTCAAAATGAAAAAAAAGAAATAACACGAAGACATATGACCAAATCAGCCTGCCCAAGTGTGCATCTTTATTAACTAAACTCCATGGAAAAGCATGCAGTGTAATCAGGAATTGTTTCAAAAATTCTCTAAGGAAGGAAGTGGACTTGGCCCAGTGGATAGGGCATCTGTCTATCACATGGGAGGTCCGCGGTTCAAATCCCGGGCCTCCTTGACCTGTGCGGAGCTGGCCGATGCACAGGGCTGATGCGCGCAATGAGTACCCTG
The DNA here is from genome assembly GCF_030445035.2 of Dasypus novemcinctus. Taxonomy (NCBI): domain Eukaryota; kingdom Metazoa; phylum Chordata; class Mammalia; order Cingulata; family Dasypodidae; genus Dasypus; species Dasypus novemcinctus. The sequence continues at coordinate 59,174,396 of NC_080696.1, read as the reverse complement.
CCATGCAGGGTGCCCCCCTTGTAGGGGAGCCCCATGTGCAAGGAGTGCACCCCGTAAGGAGAGCCACCCAGAGTGAAAGAAAGTGCAGCCTGTCCAGGAATGGCACCGCCCACACGGAGAGCTGACACAACAAGATGATGCAACAAAAAGAAACACAGATTCCTGTGCTGCTGACAACAACAGAAGCAGACAAGAACACGCAGCAAATGGACACAGAGAACAGACAAGTGGAGGCGTAAGGGGAGAGAAATAAAGAAAACTGAAAAAAATCTTTAAAAAAAAAATTCTCTAAGGGAATTTCTGAGATTAAGCTTAGTGTCCCTCCCTTGCATCAGTGGAATGCTCTATACCTTATTTACCAGCAATGATAAAAGGCTTGATCTTATAGCCTCTCCTCACTCCCCACTCTAGGGTTTTTCCTATTGGCTCCCAAGGAAATCATGAGCATGTAATTGCGACATGACTAAGCTGTGATTAATTATGAAAGAAAACATGCTTCATCCATGCTCTCCTGGCACCTTTGCCTTCATGTTCTGATGTTAAGATATCCTTTCCCTTTTGCCCATTTTACCAATTTGATTTTTCTTTTATTTCTTCTTTCTTTCTCTTTCTTTACTTTTCTGTTAAACTAGATTGAGTAGTCTTTTGTGAGAATGGAATCAGTATGGTTCCATGTGCATGCAAGACAGTTGCACAAAATATCAGCTCTATGTCAATGATACCTATGCAGTAGCAGTTGGACCTTGTTTTATGTGAATTCAACACACACAAATTCAGGTGTAGGTGATTGGTAGTCAGAAGAAATAAAGGCAGAGAGAGAATTTTAAAAAATAAAATAAAAAAAAATTCTATAATTTTATTTACTTGTTACTTGAGTGTTAGCCTTATTTATTTAAAAATATGTGATAGATATGTTTGTATGAGAAATACCTATTAAATAATGGGGTTCACTATTATGCACGATTTTCAATTTTCATGAAGGGTATTGGAACGTATTGGTTGCATAAAACAAGGTCCTACCATACTTAACAATTTCTCACGCAAACATAGGGGAACATAATAGAGTATTTTTAATTGGCTCTTTTGATGAAGGATATGCCAAGAGATAATTGTTTTCTGTTGTTGCTGCTGCTAAAAGGCAGGAAAGAAAATCACACTGAATACTTAAGCACAAACTTATTAGAATAAATATATATCTAAGTTTTTTTTTTTCCATGTTTTTTTCTGAGAGATTGTGTGAATAACTTGATGGCCAAATTTCTTTATATGAGAGTTAGTTTCTTACTGAAACCTGTTAAAGGAGAAAAAAGTTCATACGTATTAGAATTTGTAAAATGAAAAATGTGAACTTGCTCGGAAGATAATTGAAAAGACTTAAAACAAATACTGTTTGGATCAAATTTGAGATAAACTGTAGCCTTATTGACTGCATTATTCTTTTCCTTGATGGGCCAACCATTGGTATCTTCTTTCTGGATATGTTTCCAGTGTTGATCGAAATGTGCTGGCAATGAAAGTTAGGGAAGACAGTGGGAATTTGGCTGTGGAGTGGGGTCAATGTCAGGCCCCCATCTGCAAGTCCTCCAAACTTTTCCTTACCACCTGTAGAAAGTGCCACTTGTGCCCCTGTTGTGTCTCTTTAGCCCATATTTGGGTTTAACTGCAGCTATGGTGCACATTTCCAACTCAATTCCCATTGACAATGTCCTACCTAAAGTGTGTGCCCCTAGTCTTTTGGGCCTGTGGACAAACCCAGCCAGCAAGAACAGGGGAGGGGGAACTAATGCCCCAGGGTCAACCCTCAAGTATTAGGAGACAGGAGTGCCAGGGCAAATGCTCCAGTCCTGTCTGTTAGGCAGATAGTATTAGGATGTATAGTTTCTGCTTCTCAGAGGCCCTAAAGGAATGCTTTGCCCACAGCATTACAGAAAACTCTTCCTTCTGTTGGCGTTTCTTCCTTTCCCATTTCACCCTGCCTTCCCCTTCCTTCTTAGCTTCACTTTCCAAATAAACCATCTGCCTCCAGGTCCATACTCAGATTCTGATTTGGGAGAAACCCAAACTTAGACTGCATTTCTAGATATGAGTGTCATCATCAGCTGACAGGTAGGGATAACTGGATGTGAAGGAAGTGATGGACTTGTGATGAGGGAGTAGGCTTAGAGATGGAACAGTTAGGAACTAAGAAGGATTCCAAAAAAATAGCATTGGAATTATAGCTAATGAAGATGATTATGTTTACCATGATGACTTGCTTTATAGAAATGCTTCCTCCCACACAGCACAGCAATAACAATAGTTGTATTGTGACCTTTTTCTTTAACCTTTATTAAATATTTTTATGTGTCAGGCACTGTGCTAAACACTTGAGATGCGGGAGTAGAATATTTGCAAGATAGCCACAATAACTGCTCAATCTCTTCCCCGAAATCACCTAGCTGGCAAGTGACAGAACAGTTTCAAACCCAGGTTTGCATGGTCCCAGAGCAAGTTACCTCCCTAAGACTGTTTGTCTTATGAAAGAAAAAAATTGATGAAGTCTTCGATTAATTCATTAGTTAATCCATTCCAAAAAACTTTTTTGAGTGCCTACTTTGTATCAGGTACTGTGTATGACACTGGTGATGCACAAATGAATAAGGCATGATATCTGCCTTCAAAATAATCTCAGAACTGATTAAGGGAGGCATGTATGTGTCCAGATAAATTCAATGAAATGCAATAGGTACAATGATGTGAGTAAATCCAAAGTGTAGTGGGGGTGTAAAGATAGCACAGGGGCCAGAATGAGGGTTGAAGAAGAAACTAAAGTTATGTTGGAATTTTGCTGTCTGACCTTGGGTTACTTTGGAAAAGCATTTTGTGCCAAACTCTGTTGCTGCTAAGAATTTCAAAATTATCTCTGGATCCTAAACATGGACATGATCTGAATTCTTTCTACTAAATCTTATTTCATCTACATCTAGTCACATTGCCCTCCCTGTACCCTAAGTATGTTTTATGTATTATTTACTTTTAAACTCAAAGTCCTTCAAAGGCATCCAGTCCCTGACATAAAACTACTGAGACTGCATATGGGCTTTCCAGTGGAAGTATTTTCCAAGCTCTGATCAGCTGGATTCTCATAGCCATAGATGTTATTGCAACAGAGCATAAAGTGTTTTCAGAACACATGGGTGTGCATCAGTTAAGCATGGAATATTACAGAGAAGTTAAACTGAAATGAGCTAAGATTGCAACATAACATCTATTGCTGAGTGGAAACACAGGGGCACATACAGCATGTTGACCTTTAGGCTAAAACATCAACCAAATGTGTGTTTCATATACATGCACATTAACACACACAGATGTGCCTATACACATGTGCACACACACACATTTGAATCTAACCCTATGCTTCAGACCACTCTGCAGAATTGTAGTTTATAGCTATTGCTGAAATTTTCCTATACCTTTCTTGGGACACTGTCTACCACAATTAGATATGTGCTTAACTTAATCACCCTATTAAACTATTGTAAAATTCTTGAGAGTTCCTATCTGCTAAATGAAATCATACGTTAATGGGGGCCTGGCAGGGACTGATTAGGAAGTGAGAGGAGGTACACAAAGGCAGGTGGAAGAGGCTGGCAGATAAGATATGCTTTTGGCCATATTTTTAAGAACACCTGTGATGTCTGTTTTTTACCCAGGAAAAATGAAGTTAGAAACCTCCCTTTTGCCTGGAATGTCTGTCTTTCCCTGTAACCGTTAAGATTGCTGATTTCTTCTTACTTATGCAGACTTTGAGGACTGGACTGGAATTTAGCCACCAGATGTGAGATGGAAGCTATAGGAAATCACAATCTGGGGTTACAAGAAGTTAACTTCTGGAGTAAGAGTTAATCTGATCTTGGGGACTCCTTATGTTTGTTAGAATTGAGCAAGAAACTTAACGCCAGAACCCCAGCTCAGGATGTCTGTTCCTCCATCTATAGAAATATTTTTAATTCTAATTCTGTATCTAGTGCTTTTCTGGAATAAGTCCAAGAGAATATCTCTGCTATAGTTAATCTTCCACCATATTTCTTCTAGGACATGCATTTACTAAGTAAGTATCTACTTTGTGATAGGCTCCTAAGCCCCAGGTCTACCGGGGAGAAAACAGATGTGATCTCTACCCCTATGGAGCTTTGCTCTGGAACCAGCAACACACACAGCAAAGAGACCAAGAACCGTCAAGGAATGCTGGGGGGATCAGTGGAGACCCCTCTGGGAGATGACATTTGAACTAAGGCCTGAAAGATGAGTAAGAGTCACCCACAGGAAGGACAGAGGCAAGGCTACTTCGGGCAAGGGGAGCAGCGTGTGGGGAGACCCAGAGGCGGTTAAGAAAGAGCCAACCTGACCTAAGGGGAGAGGGGAGAGTAGAGTTTGGTAAGCTTTATCTGGAAAGGGCCAGATAATAAAGTGTCGGCAGAACCAGCTCTTTTCCAGCTTCTCAACTCTGCTCTGTAGCAAAAAGCAACCCTAGCAACAGATAATGATGGCAACTGTGTTCCAATATTGCTTTATTAACAAAACACAAGTGGGGGTGGATTTGACCCACTGACCATAGATCACCCATCCCTGGACTGGGATGTGGAGTGTGAAAGGTAGCGCGGGTCCCACTGAAGACAATGAGGGGGGCCAGGGCCAGAGCACACACAGCTCCTTGGGCCGCGGCGAGAATCTTGGACTTGGAGCCCGCCTGGGGCAGCGGCAGAGCAAGGGATGGGCCTGGGATGGAGTGGCCTCTACCACTTATCAGCTTTACGACCCTGGGAAAGTAGCTTAACCTCCATGCACCCTGCTTTCCATATTACCAAGGAGATACTCAGCGGTGCCAGGCAGTGAAGAGGAATAATGAGCAACACACATAATGTGTCTATTATACAGTGGATACTTTCAACAGAGTCAATAAAACTTAGTTCCCGTCTATCTCACGGGAGGTGTTTGCCATGACTTGGAATTCAAGAAGGCATTCTGCTCTTGGGCTAACTGGTTTGCAAAGCTTTGGACAGCGACCACTCCCCGAGGAGATCCAGAGGGTTCCCAGCACCCTGGCTTGGGGAAAAGGCTCCCTACCTCACTCTAGCTCTGTTAGCTGCTGTGGAAATAGGAGGAAATTTCGGACCTCGGACTGCCTATTTAACCTTCTGTTAACTCGAGAGGAAGGTGTTTTTCTTTTTTTTAATTACTTAGCACAGTTTAATATAATTTTGCTTCCTTGCTAATTTAGTGATTGGGGAAAAAGCAAATTGTGTGTTTAATTAAGTGAGAACAAAGGGCATTTTGCCTTCTGTGTCCAGAGGGGACAAACATTATGGTCTCTAATAAGCAAGAAGGAGGAAAAGCCTCCTACCCAATGATGCCACTGCCAAGGTTGCTTCTGCCTCACCCTTTGGGATCCCCTACAGAAGAGCTGGAGAAAATGCAGTGGGACTTAAAATATAACAAGGAGGAAAATTGTTTGTGTGTGTGCATAGGCTGTTGTGTGAGTGCGTGTGCTTTGGAGATGCCGAAGCCTCTCTATATTGCAAAAATGAAGAAATATAAAAGGATTTTTTCCATGCTTGCCTGGTGACTTAAATAAACTTCCAGCAGACTCAGGAATTTTATTTCTGACTCCATTCTATGATTGGCAAGGCCAAGGACCAGGCACATATGAGGAGAGAGAGAAGAGAACTGTTACAAAGATGGGGGAAAAAAAACTCTGACTCAAAATATGACTGGCATCCAAAGGTCAGGATAATCCAGCAATGGCTTCATTTCTCCACATGTCACAGGTGGCTTCAAATTTTGTGATTTTTTTTTCATTCTGAGCTATTGTTAGGACAAAACCTGCGCCTGTGCATGCAAGGAAAGAGAAATGTTTAGAAAAATATCTGAGTAATTCTGGACTGAAAATCCAACCAAGCATTGACTTGGTTTTGGTGGGATTATCAGAAAAAAAAATTGGATGCGTGCATGAAAGCTTACTCAACCCATTCCAGTATTGATAACTCTATTTTGTGCTTCAAAGGCAGTGAGTACAGTTTAATGTACATAAATATCACTTGGGTTCTTTTGTAGAAATGAAGATTCCAGGGCCCTAAGCTCTGAGATTTGGACTCAGTTTGTCTGGAACAGGACCAAAGAATCTGAATTATTATTAGGTACCCTGGGTGATTTTCGTAAGAGTGGCTCTGCACCATGTTTTGAGAAACCCTGTAAGTAATGAGTTGAATCTTGAGAAATGGCCAGTTTTATTAAAGCCAACTTATTTACAGTAGGTTGTTTTGTCCCTGATGATCAGAACATTTCAATATGCACCCACATATGTCAGCCTGCAAATTTTGAAGAGATGGGCTCAAGTCATTTTTCTCACAAACTCAAAGGATCTTTTTTAGAGTTAATTGGCCAAGGAGGAGGGAGACTCCAAATGGCTGCCTTGGTGTAATTGCCACCCACTGCTCCCTCCCGCCACCTCAGAACAGGTGTAGAACTCATGAGTCATCCCTCCTGATTACTTTTGGTATTTTGCAGCTGATTGTTTTAGAGGCCAAACTGTTTTCAGAAAAATCTGACTTGTCATTCTGTCAGAAAGTTTTTATGAGAATATTCAACATTTGAAAAAAAAAATAAGTCAATAATCTAGAATACCCTATCCACATTTCTCTGACATGTTTGAACATACATATCCTGCAAGCCAATGATTTTCAATGGAGATCAAGCAAATATCTACACACAGAAAATCCCAGAAAACCTGGGCTGAAATGCAATATTTGTAGGGGTGCTGGAGATTTTGTCTACTGTGAGCTAATTTAAGAGACAAGATATTTGCTGGGGAAATAGAAAAGATTGTTTTGATTTTTCAATAGAAAATGTTCATGCCTAGAACTACCCACATATGTTCTTGATTACAAGGAAAGAAAAATAAGTTGCATAAAAAATTCTGGAGTGAGAATAAGAGTAATCATTAACAGTAAAGCTACCACTTAATGCACCATTATCATAACTGTGATCAGGCCCGATATGTATTAACTCATTTAATTTATGGCAGGCATTGGTATCACCATTTATGGAGGTGGAAACTGAGCTTTAGAATGTTCAATAGTGTTTCCCCAGTCTGCACAGGTGGAGTACAGCCCCAAATGCACCCCTTTACTCACTCACAATACTAAACTAACTTAGTGTTTGCTTTTGCCAGGCCTCCTTATTTCTTATAGCCACACAGACTTAGATATTCAACCTTTCTGAACTACAATTTCCAGCTCCAAAATCACATGCAAGAAACCACTGTAAAGAGTGAATTATATAATATACTTTAAATGCTTCATGAAGTTTTATTTACATCTATACCTTTAAGAGCAATGCCAAAATTATTGTGATAGTGTCACATTAACATGGGAGCATATCCATTCCTGCCTTGAGCCTGTTCATCTGCTTGACATTCAACCATAGCTACGCACAACCTGGCCTAATTGGAGGTTGCAGGTGGTACAGTCCATGGGGACTTTCAAAGGTCAATGGCATGATCCTGAGGAGGTCATCGATATGACTTATGTGTACAGCAGGAGTCAACTCCCTTTGCCTACTCTTTCCCTTTCTGACCAAATTTACAATTGCAAGTAAGAACAGAGACAAGGGTCACAGGGGCATGAGGAAACTTAATTCTGACTGTAACTTAAATTTTTCTTAAGAACAAAACAGATGAAGCTGATGTTTAGAGGCAAAGAGAGATGAAATTTTAAAAAGACTTTGTTTCTAATTTCCCAGGGGTGCTGACTCGGCATGCTCCATGTCTAGGCTCTGTGTTTTCAGCTACTGCTGTTTATTTCCATTCTCACATTATTCTCTATGCTGGGGAGACCACGGTCATTCAGAATACAGGATTGATTTCTCTTTTTGCCAAGTGCAAAACTCCTTTGCAAGAGAGTGATTATTTTCCAAAAGCATTGTAGTGAGCAATCAAAGCTGGACCTGAATAGCCAGGTGGTGTGGGCTTCGCACACACCCGTGACAGCTTCATCTTGCTCTTATTGACCCAAATGCAATGAAAAAGGGAACATTTGAAGCTACCCTGTCTTTGGACTCAGGAGACCACTAGGTGAGAAGAGGCCTGGATGAAGGGGAGGAAGCCAAGGAAAAGCATTCATTGAGAACTTACTAAGTGCCTGGACCTGAATCCACCAGAGAAGGATACTGAGAATAATAATCATCCCACAAACATTTGTTGGGCACTTAAAACACACCACACAATTTCTATGCATTATCTTGAATTATCCCAACAACCCTGCCAGGTGAAGATTCTTTGTTCCCCACTTTAAAAATGAAGAAACTGGGGCCCAGGGACATTAACCAACATGTCCTATTCAAGAAAGTGACAGAGATGCCATTTGAGCATGCTTGTCTGCTGTGGGGGTCCTCGATAAGTATCCCATTATCATTGTTTATTTTCTGTTCTGCAGTCGGCTGGCAAGGGGAGGACAGTGAAAGAGCATAGGTGAAAGTCATTGAATGAGAAATAGCAACAGACTCAACGAATCAATCCATCATGGATTTTCACATTGCAGTTTTAGGAGACGCTGCATATCACTGTGATTTAGTTTTTAAAAAAGGAAAAAGAAATAAAGAAGACATTAGGCAGTGTTGGCTCATTCTCTTGAAACTTTATAGTATATATATACTGTTTGGAGGATCCACTACCCATCATTCGTCCCTTTGTAACAGTACCTTAAAACATTTGGGGAACTGCTTCTTCTGCATTTTCAATGGAGACTGAGGAGAATCGGTGTAATTTCAGGTCCTTGAACAATGTGGTTGTTTCGGGGGGCACATGATTCAATTCATCCAATCGCGGTAAATCACAGCAGTTTCACTGGGACTGCTGGGAAGCGTGTCTTGCTTTTCCCTCGCACTGGCCAGATGCCTCCACCAGGAGCCTAAAATAAAGCCAACAAAGTAGAAATTACAGCTGAGTGATGGAGATAGATTTTTGATGATAGCATTTCTGCCTCTTTATCAATTCCTATTTTAAGGTAGCCCTCACATGTGGACTACAAACTTACTTAAATAATAGATACTTACTTCTGGCTTAAGGCAGATTGACTTGGGTTTTTCTGTCATTTGTAATTGAAGGAGTCTAGTTTATTGCATGTACCCCATCTAAAGTAGGGAAGGAAGGTGGTGCACAAAATGAGCTGGGAACTTCCCTTCTGCATATCTGGGCTTGATTCCCTACTCCATCATTTATTAGCCGTGTGACCTTGGGCCAGACCCTTAATCACTCTGAATGTCAGCTTCCGTTTCTATATAACATGGAAGTAATAATCCACTTCTTTGATGCTGAAGGCTATGTGAGGATCAAATACAGACAGGTAAGTCTTTTGATAACAGAAAAAAAAAAAAGAAAACCCACAAAAAACAAAAACAAAAACCAAAAACTATATATATGAAAGATCCTTACTTATCTAACACCTTGGGCAATAAAGATTGAAAGGTATTCATTGTGTTCCTCAATCGAAGCATTTTCTTCAACTGATATATTGCAGTTTTCTGATCCCTTCGGGTGGCATAATCTGGCTTTATGCTTTCCAGGGAAAAAGGAGAACAATGCTGGTATTTATCTTATTGTGAAATAAACTAACATTTCCTGTTTCTATTGTTCAAGTACAGGGAGCATGACATTTATTTGCAAATGCAATTAGGAAACTTGAAAACCAGATTTCAAAATTGTGCTCCACTAGGTTTACAAAGGAAGTGATGTCATCATGATGGTGGTGCAAGGCATTATCAGGAACATTTCTCCTTAGGGATGGCTAAATAAAAGGGCAGATTCAATTCACTTGGAACTCTGGAGGATGACAGAGACTGGAGAAATCTCCACAAATGGTGAATCAAAATACAAACCCACCAAATTAAAAAAAAGGTAGGAGCGTGGCGTGGACCTGCCAGTCCGAACTCTCCCCACACTTGGTCTGTGGTTGAAGAGACACATAGTGACAGTGCTCCAGTCCAGGCTCCTCTTGTGGCTGACCACAGAACCACCTACAACAACCGCTTTGAGTTTCATACACATTCAGGCACGGAGACCCTAGGCCACATAATCCCTACGTGGGGTCCTAGTGGTTGGCATGTGTGAGCATACAATGTGGTCCCTCAGAAATCAGAGTGACCCTTGGCAGAACTATTGGCAAACTGTGTACACTCCCAGCTGGGTCCCTAATTGCTGGTGCACACAAATGAAAAAGTTAGGTGTTTTTGAACACTGACCCCATCTGGTTCTGTGGGTAGGTATCTCCTGATGAGAACATTACCAGAGGCAGAAAAACTGCATGAAAAGGAGAAAATGATTTGCTGTAAGGCTGGGCAGAGCCAGAGCTGAAAGCTAGAGTGAAAAGGCAATCCAGGGCATGGGAAAGGAACAGAGCAAATCATAGCCACTGGGGGGTGAGGGAATCTGTATAAAAACAAAGAGAATAGCCCAGGACTCCAGGAGGAGGAACAGAGGAAAGGAAACCCAATCATGGAGGGGGATACAGTCACACATAAAAGGGTCATCTTAACAGTTACTGCACATGCCCTGGGTAAGAGGTATGTGCAGAAAGACCAGAGAGAATCCAAACAGTTCACCTGGGCTGCTCTAAAGATTCAGTATTAACTGGACTAAGTGTTTAAGAAGAGTCTTTACAAATAGCCATTCTACACCAAAACCCTAAGGAAGAGGGAAAAACTGATTTCCAGAGTTAGCACATCAAAACAATCAAATACCCAGATATCACTAAAAGATCACGGGCCTTACCATGAAACAGGAAGAGATGACTCAGTCAAGGGAAGAAATGAAGACTTCAAGGGAAACACAGACATTGGAACAACTAATCAAAGAAGTTCAAATAAATCTCTTAAATCAATTCAAGGAGCTAAAGGAAAATAGGGATAGAAATAAACTAAATATGGATATATAGAGCTAAATGATTTTAAGAAGACAATGTGTGAACAAAAAGAAGAATTTAGAAAGTTGAAAAAGAAATAAAACATATTTTGGGGGGGTGAAAAACACAATAATGGAGATAAAATACACTAGATGCATAAAACAGCAGATTTGAACAGACAGAAGATAGAATTGTTGAACTAGAAGACAATATAATTGAAATCATACAGTTGGAAGAAGCGATAGAGAAAATAATTTTTAAAAAGTGAGCAGAGCCTAAGGGACCTGTGGGACAACATGAAACTTATTCATTATAGGAGTTTCAGAAGAAAAAGAGAAGGGAAAAGGTCATAAAGAATATTTGAGAAATAATGCCTGAAAATTTCCCATCTCTTATGAAAGACATAAATATGCATACCCAAGCACTGCAATATACTCCAAAGGATAAACCTTATAATAGACCTCTTCAAGATACATACTAATCAAAATGTCAAATGCCAAAAATAAAGAGAATTCTGAAAGCAGCATAAAAAAGCAATAGGTCACACACAAGGGGTCTTCAATAAGACTAAGTGCTAATTTAAAATCAGTAATCATGAAGGCAAGAAGGAAGTGGTATGATATATTTAAGGTACTGAAAGAAAAACCTGCCAGCCCTAAATTCTGTATCTGGCAAAACTGTCCTTCAAAAATAAAGAGAGTTTAAGACATTCATGGGTAAACAAAAACCATGAATCTTTGTCATCAATGATGTGCCCTATAAGAAATGCTAAAGGGAGTTCTTGAAGTTTTAAGGAAAAGACAGGAGATAGTGGCTTGAAGCAGTAGGAAGAGGTGAAGATCTCCAATTAAAGTAATTGCATGGGAGAATGCAGAACCTAATAGGGTATCCTCAGTATGTAACTCGACTCTGTATTTCCTGTAGTAGTTAGAATACAGTTGAATAAGAAATATAATCAAATTTCCATGTTTTGGACATACAAAATATTAAGAGGTAATGTGTGACAAAAACAACATAAGAGGACAAATGAAAGTTTATAGGAACAGAGACAGTGTAAGCTAATAATATTAAGTTGATATCTTTCCAAACTACTAGGTAATAATAGCCTTAGGTTGTTTAATAAACCCCAAGGTAACCACAAAGAAAGTATTTAAAATAATTACAGAAATGTAAATGAGAAAGGGATCAATTAGTTATATCACAAAAGAAGGCTACAACAAAGGAAAAGAGGGAAAAAATGATTTGACGTATAAGAAAAAAGGAAAGAATGGCTGAAGGCAGTCCTGCCTTATCAGTAATTACACTAACATAAATGGATTAAACTCCCCCAATAGAAAAGACACAGGTTGGCAGATAAAAAGCATACCCCAATTATATGTTCTTTATAAGAGACTCACCTTAGACAAAGACACAAATAAGTTGACAGTGAAAGGATGGGGAGAAAATTTCCATGGAAATAGTAACCATAAGAGAGGTGGGGTAGGACAAAATAGACTTTTAAGTCAAAAAATTGTTTCAAGAGACAAAGCAGGGTACTATATATTAATAAAAGGGTCAACCATCAAGAATAAGTAAATGTAATATAATAATAAATATTTATGCACCTAATCACAGTTCCTCCAAATACAAGAGGCAAACATTGACAAAAATGAAGGGAGAAACAGAAATCTCTACAGAACATCTAGACAGAAGAACAAAGAGAACACTGAACCATACACACTCAACAATACACATTCAATGAAACAACAGCAAAATACACATTCTTCTCAATTGCATATGGATCATTCTCCAGGATAGACCACATTTTAGGTCACAAAACAATTCTCAATAAATTTTAAAAAGATTGAAATTATACAAAGCATCTTCTCTGACTACAATGGAACAAAGCTAGAACAACAAAAGGAAAACTAGGTAAAAAGAGAAATGGGAGACAATTAAAAACATTTGTACATCAAAGGACTTATCAAAGCTCTCTCTTCCTGAAGGAGCCTGCACCAAATTGTGCCCTGAACCTAGAGGAATCCATCATTTCCCTTCTTCATCTGGCAAGCCATTACCAGGAGACTGATAAGCTGATAAGGGACTGGTGTTCCCTGACCTCTGCTGGAGACTGGAACACAATCCTATGCTGTCAGTGTATAAACTTGCTTCTCCTGATTACTGTCAAGATGGGGACTTCATTCTTGGTGGGTTCTTCTCTAAGAGTCACTGCTGGTGACATCAGAAGCATCTCAGGCTTTAAAAATCTGTTCAATACAAACAGTTACATTCATGTGGACCTTACTAAGCATTATCAGCATCTCCTGGACATGGTTTTTGCTCTTGAAAACATCAATAAAAATCCTACTATAATGTTCAATATGTCTCTGGGATTCCATCCTTTCAATGTAGACTTCATTGAGATGAAAGTCACAGGGAAACGGACTTTGGCCCAGTGGTTAGGACGTCCGTCTACCACATGGGAGGTCCGCAGTTCAAGCCCCGGGCCTCCTTGACACGTGTGGAGCTAGCCCATGCGCAGTGCTGATGCACGCAAGGAGTGCCCTGCCACGCAGGGGTGTCCCCGCGTAGGGGAGGGGGAGCCCCACGCGCAAGGAGTGCGCCCGTAAGGAGAGCCGCCCAGCTCGAAGGAAAGAGCAGCCTGCCCAGGAATGGCGCCGCCCACACTTCCTGTGCCTCTAACGACAACAGAAGTGGACAAAGAAACAAGACGCAGCAAAAAGACACAGAAAACAGACAACTGGGAGAGGGGAGGGGAATTAAATAAATAAAAATAAAATCTTAAAAAAAAAAAAAAGAAAGTCACAGAGCGTTCTATGTCTTTGCTTTCAGAAAAGAGTCCTCCATTTCCTAATTATAATTGTAGGGTTGAGAAGAGAGACAAGCTGGTGGCTGTGATACAAGGAGTTTCAACAGGAATATCAACCCAGGGTTCCAGAATCCTCAGTCTGTACAATGTCCCACAAGTAAATAAAGAATTCTGGCTCTAAGGTTAAACTTAATAATATACAAATTGTCAAATAAAATTTACTTTATGCCTATTTTAAATATATGTGATTTCTTTAAAATTTTGCTTAATTAATCTTTTTCTTCTAAAATGCAAATTACTCATAATATAGAATTGTCTTTGTATAATATATTTCCTTTCTGAAAACTTTTAAAATGGGGAAAAGCAACCTAGATATATAGAATGATAATGTATGATCTCATCAGCCAGAAAGCATATCTGTTAATATTTATTGGTATTAGCATCAAGTCTTTATTTCCATATAATTATAGAGTATCACATATATATTTGTGAAGTGGAGATTCTTTTTACAATTTGTCTTATTCTCATTTTTTACTGTATGAAATATTATTAACATCTTCCTCTCATTATCAATTGTTTTGGTTTAAAAACCATTTTAAATAGCAACAATATTCTGTCTACAAAACTATTTTCCTGATTTCTTATAGTTAGATATTAAGGTTGTTTCAATTTTCCCCTATGGTAAAGATGGTTTCAGTTTATCTCTTATTTTAAAAAAAGAGCAACAGGGTGCAGATTTGTCTCAAGCAATTGAGCTCCCACCTCCCTCATGGGGGGTCTTGGTTTCGGTTCTGGTGGCTCTTGAAAACAAAAATAGATACAAAATTAACAAGCAAAACAAACAAACAAAAAATAACTTAGGGAAGCTGATGTGGCTCAGTGGTGTTAGTGCTGGTTTCCCCCATACAAGGTCCCAGGATCAATCCCTGGCCCCTGGTACGCGAAAAAACAAAACTCTTTCTACTTATTGGTGGTAATTTCCTTCATATATTTTCCTAGTGGCATTTCTGGATCAAATGTTTTCATGTTTGTGAGGCCTCATATGAACTTACAAAATTGTCATTTAGAATTGTATCAGGTTATTCTGTCTACAGTTGATAGTGCATGCAAATTTGTTTATTTCCTCCTTACCATTATGGATGGCTGTTATTTTTTAAATCTTTGCCAACTGGATTTGATTAATAATGTTGTTTTTTCCCTATGTATTTTGAATTTCCTTATGTTTATGAGTCACATTTATTTCTTTTATGTATTTGTAATCTTATATTTTGCTTATGTAATGGCATGTATGTAATTTATATTTTTCTAATTGATTTTTAAAATAATTTCTTTGCCATTCTCACATAAAACAATATAAAGCCAAAAAAAAAAAAAGGACTTTATCAAGAAAGTAAAAAGACAGCCTACAGAATGGGAGAAAGTATTTGAAAACCTTATATCTGGTAAGGATTTATTATCCAGAGTATGTAATCGACTCCTACAACTGCATAATGAAAAGTCAAACAACTTAATTAAAAATGGGAGAAAAGACTTGAAGACTTGAATGTTCATTTCTCCAAAGAAGATATACAAATGGCCAATAAATATGTGAAAAGATGTTTAATGCCATTAACCATCAGGGAAATACAAATCAAAACCACAAGATATCATCACACCCTCACTAGAAGAGCTACAATTAAAAAACAGAAAAGTTTTGGAGAGGATAGGGAGAAATAGGACACTAGTACATCATTGGCAAGAATGTAAAATAGGGCAGAAAGTTAAGCATAGACTTACAAAAGACCTGGCAATCCTACTTGTTGGTATATACCTAGAAGAATTGAAAACATGGACAAATAGTTATTTGCACACTCATGTTCATAGCGGCATTATTCGTGTTTGCAAAAAGGTGGAAGCAACCCAAGTGTCCATCAACAAGTAAATGGATAAACAAAATGTGGTATATGCATACAATAGAATATCATTCAGCTGTAAAAAGTAATGATGTTCTGATGCATGCTACAATATGGATGTTCCTTGAAGACATCGTGTCAACTGAAATAAGCCAGACACAAAAGGACAAATACTTACATAAAATAAGCTGTATATGTAAAGTCAGATGCTAGAATACAGATTACCAGGGGCTGGGATGGGGAGGGGAATGATGAGAGTTAATGTTGAATCAGTATGGAGTTACTATTTGGGAAGACCGAAATGATTTGGCAATGGGTGAAGGTGATGGAGGCACAACTTTGAGAATGTAATTAAAATCACTGAATTACATATTCGAAAAGGGATAAAAAGGGAAGTCTGGGATTGTATGTAAGTTACCACACACAAATAAAAAACAACATAGAACTGTACAACACAAAGAGCGAAACCTAAGCCTAACCCTTGGTGGGATAAAGTCAGTAACTTAATTATAATAATATCACTTCATCAAGTATAACAAAAGCATGTTACTAATAGGGAAAGCTGTGTGTGTGAGGAGGGTATATGGGAACTCAATTCTTTCTGCATGAGTTTTCTGTAGACCTACAACTGTTCTAATAAAAACATTAAAAATTGTGCTCTACTAAAACGAATGTTAACCTTTATGGAGAGGAAGGAAGAAAGACTCAGAAAAGTGTTCTTAGTCACTGATGAGTAATTAATTATGCTCCAACTCATTCTGAGAAAAGACACCTGTGTGGTTTTGAAACAATGCAAAAATAAGGCACATTCTGGGTTGAAATTAAGGTGTGGCAAATCATCTTAAATCTCCACAAAAATATTCCACTTCCACTCATTAAATCATTCTCTTTGGAAAGGAGAATGGAGTGCATTTCCTTAATGGACAACTATTTAGCTTACTCACTAGGGAAACATCATACCCATCAAAGTTAATCTAACATTTTAACACCCACTCAAAAATACAGAGAGATTAAGAAATAAAAGTCCTTATGAACTGGCTATCTGTAGAATACATACACACATAGCTGTTACCCGTAAATGTCAAAGTAAATTTATATATCCCAGCCCGTGTCTAGCTATTCCTCAAAGATTTACCTTTGCATTTCAGAGTGCATTTGGGGGTGTATTAATTGCAAAGACACGAACAACCTCTTGCCTCCCCCATCCTATCAGAATTCTGTCTAGAATTTACCTTGTCCCCCAACCCCTGCTGCCCAAATCTTTACCTTACAAGTGCCCTGGACTTCAGGATTCTATTAAATTAGAGCAAATAGGAACAACAATGTAAAGTTTGCCTACCTAGCACCTTTACACCCCTTTACTGCTAAGCACCCCAGTCTGTGGCTCCAGTATCTCTTACCTGGTCAATTACAGTAACCTCCCACCTGCTCACTGATTCTACACTAGAAAGTCAATGCTCACAGTACAGAAAATGATTTTTAAATAGCAAATCCGATTGCCTGACTTTCCAACTTAAAACCTTAGGATGACGTTCCATTTCTTTCATGCAATGCCCTTATCCTGGTATGTAAGATTTTGTCTGCATCCCCACCCTTCAGCCAACATTACTCATTAGTCAACTTTTGCAACACTCTTCACTCCCTTCTGCTCAGCCACATGGAGCTCCTTGCTATTCCTGGGGCTCCTGCCCAAGGCACCCTTCACTTAATCTTTCTGCCTAGAATACGGTCCCCAAATACATCAATGAAACCGACTCCCTCATTGCATTTAGACCCCCATCCAAATGTCATCTCATCAGACAGAGCTGCCACCATTGTTACCCTGCGTCTCTAGACCCAACTTTCTTCTTTCTTTTAGGAGCAAGACCTGTTTGCTTGTTTTCTGTGACCTGCTGGCAGAACTTAAAAGTCATAGGGGCAAGTTTTTGTTTTGTTCACAGATACAGCATGATGTGTCTGAAATATATTAAGCACTCAATAAATACTTGTTAGACGAATGAATGAATGTTCTGTGAGTTACACCATTTGAATCCCACTCAAGAGTAAAAAGTCAGTAAATGCAGAAAAGCGATTTAAAAATATAAATACCAACACATAGTGTAGCATGTTCATTAAGGACTTTCTCTTTGGGTTTTACAGATCTGGGTTGAAATTCTGGCTCTATCATATATTAGCTGGGTGATCTTGAACAGGTTACTTAAACATTCTCAGCCTCAGATAGCTAAAGCATAAAATGCTATGTAGCTTCTAACTCATGGGGCTCTCAGAAAGCTTAAATGAGAGAAACAGGAAAAACATTTAGGACATTTTCCAGCACATAATAAACACACACACAGGTGCATACACAATATTAACTATTATTATTATTATTATATTATTAATTCTAAAAAATTAGAAAAATATAAAAAAGGGCAGAAAATAAAAATCACCTAGAATTCCATACCCAGAGATCATCACCACATAATATTTTGCTTTTCATAATATTTGAAATAATATTCTGCTTTTAAAAACTAACAAGCCTGGGATCACATGGAAGAGCAGGTTTAGTCTATCTATTGCATCATGAACATTTTCTCATTTATGAAATATTTCTTAAAAGTTGCTTTTAATTGACTATGTAAATTTCCATCATATGAATATACAAAATTTAAGTGATTTAAGGAAAACAACTCTACATGGGTTACCTATGTAATGCATATTTATTTTTATAAAAGTAAACATAGAGCCGCAAAAGATAATAAACACTCTTAACCCCGCATGGAGAAATAATCATTATTCACTTTTCTATAAACAGACTCGTTTTTTCCTCTGAGTACACCAAATATGTATTTATTTTTAGAATAATGTGGTTATAGTATACATTCTATTTTGCAATCTCCCTCCCCCCAGAATTGTATCTTGTCTCATTTTCATATAAATAATCATTCTTCTATAATACCACTGTTTTTAACTATATGATGTTCCCTTGTGTGGATGTGCCATAATCTACTTTAAAAATTACCTGTAATTGGACTTTTAGGCAGTGGAGTATAGCAATGAAAAACAGAGACCTTGGAGTCAGAGGAAATAGTCTTCAAACCTTAAATCCACTACTTACATGTTGGTAGCTTATACAGATACATACTCCCTTTGAATCAGGTTCCTTGACTATAAACAGTTAGACTCTGGGTTAATTATTTCTAACACACAGACTTGTTTTGACTATGAAAGGAGATACTGTATAAAAAATACTAAGCAGAGTGAATGGCAAACATTAAACATAGCTTATATGTGGCTGTGGTTATCATTAATTTATTATGACAGTCATTTTGTTAGTAGTCTAAGTTTAGGACGCAAGGCTTTGAGAGAGAATGAAAGATCACAGCCCATAAGGGAAAAGAAATGCTGCCCCATTAGTGGGGAAAATGGCTAACATTACAGATATGCCTCTAAGCACTCCATACCTTTTAACTGCTCCAATCCTCGTGAAGGTTCTACAGTCATTATCCTCATTTACAGACGTGGAAACTGAGGTGGGCGGAGGAGTTAGTTGACTTTCCCCACTAAATCTGTCACCGAGTCATGATTCATGGCCTCCCAGTCTGCGTCCAGAGCCCACTCGGCTCTGCTGCTTCCTGAACAGGATTTCAGTAAGTCGTTTCTCAGAATCTGACCTGTCTAAAGAAGGTGGAAAAGCCACTTTGGCCCCTAAATCTTTGCCTGCATCACTGCACAACCGTACTACACAGAAAAGATAAATTGAATTTCTGAAAGTAGTTTTTTCTGCCACCTGGG
The DNA here is from genome assembly GCF_030445035.2 of Dasypus novemcinctus. NCBI lineage: Eukaryota > Metazoa > Chordata > Mammalia > Cingulata > Dasypodidae > Dasypus > Dasypus novemcinctus. The sequence continues at coordinate 59,154,984 of NC_080696.1, read as the reverse complement.
CTTCTATAGTCAACTTTATTACCGTGGATTTGCTTTTACTGATTCTATTCTATCCAAAAACAGTGGAAACCAGGCACTGTGATATCATCAAAGAGTTCTCCCAAGTCCTGTGTTGTCTGCAAGGCATCAGAGGTCCAGCTCTAGCCACAGCTGGATGGAAGCAGGCTGTGCTCATAGGCGGCTGCTCCTGCCTTGGGCCACACAGCAGGCTGCTTGCTGGACCTACTTTTCACCTACAGGGAAGCTGTGACTCACCAAAGATGGAAATGGCTGCTATAGAGTGAAAGGGAGGTGTTCATGATGGAGTGATGCTGCCTGTTCCTTAATAAAAGCTGGACTTTGAACCCAGGGTAAGCATTGGTGGCCAAGGACTTCACCTCCACCACATTTTGTGCCCAGTATAAAAATTAGTCAAGATCAGCCACCCAGCTGTGGAAATCTGGCCTCTGTGTCAATGATCACTCTACCTTCTCTCAGCTGCGAGCCCACTACTCCATACTTTTTGCAGCTCAGCCTCTGCAAACACATTTCTGCTTTGCCAGCTGGCTCCATGCTGGACTCTTAACAGTAGGAGGAACTAGAGAGAGATTAAAAGGCCGGAAAATGAAGAAGTTGCTCATTGTTCCTTGCGCTCTTCTGCTCCTATCAGCATCGCCTATACAATAGTCTTTTGCCTTGACAGTGAGAGTTAGTTCCAGTCCCCACTTCTGAAAGCAGTCTCATCATACTGGGGACACTGGGGCCAAGGAGGAAAAGACTTTTCCTCTTCCAAGCTTTGGAGGCACCAGAACCAGCCAAACTGAGCTGTCCTCATTGGGCTGAGTCCCAGCTCTGCAAGGCTTCTAGGAACAAATCCTCTAGGTTCCCATAATCCCAACTTCTTCCCTTTGGTCTCTCAGCCTTGGGGAAGTCTGCTTCTTCCCTCCAGTTGTTCTCTCTGTGTCAAATCTTTAAAATTATTCAATTTTCTAATACCTTGTAAATTAAAGTTTTTCATTAAATTCTTTCTGTTGAAATACCTAGTATTCTTTTTGTTTTCCTCACTGGACCCTGACAGATACACCTTTCCAAATAAGGAGCTATTCTCTTTCCCACCCAAAGGAATAGTGATCTCAAAAATTATAGCCCAGGAAAGTGGATGTAGCTCAGGTAATAGGGCCTCCACCTATCATGTGGGAGGACCCAGGTTAGATCCCTAGGGCCTCCTGGTGAAAAAGAAGAGAAAGCATGCCTGTGCAACAAGACAAGTGCCCACACAGTGAGCTGGATGCCTGCGTGGATGCCCGCATGGCATGTCAAGTGCCCATGTGGGGAGCTAAGTGCCCACGAGTGCCCACATGGCGAGCCAAGTGCCTGTGTGGCGAGCTGAGTGCCTGCACGAGTGTCTGTGTGGCAAGCCAGTGCCTGAGCGGCAAGCCAGTGCCCGTGTGGAGAGCTGAGTGCCGGCATAGCAAGCTGAGTGCCCGTGCAGTGATCCAGTGCCCATACAAGTGAGTCACGCAGCAAGATGAGGATGCAACAAAAAGAGAGATGAAGGGGAGAGTCAAGGTGAAGCACAGCAGAGACCAGGAACTGAGGTGGTGCAATTAACAGGGAAACTCTCTCCCCATCAGAGGGCTCTAGGATCGAATCCTGATGAATCCTAGAGTAGAGAAGAAAGATGAGAAGAGAAGACAAAAAAGAGAAATAGATACGGAGAATTACACTGTGAATGGACACAGACAAGAAAATCAGCAGTGAGGGGGAGGGAGAGGGGAAGAAAAAAAATTATAGCCTAGTACAGTCCATGATGAAAAAAAAAAATCTTCCAATGCAGTATTTCCTGGAATTCTGTTTTTAACATTTATTTTGTCATATCCACATCCATGTACCATCACATATTACTCACATAATATTTTTAAATTAACCCATTTTTAGTTTAGTATATTTATTTGATAAGGAAACTTCATATCACTACTGCAAATAAACTTGCCATAAATATAAGATACAGGTTATCATGCATTAAAATAAAGATATGCCTCTGAAAATAAATATTTAAAAAATTCACTTAAGTGTCTCATCTTAAGTATAAGCATCTCTGCTTTCTGCAAAGATTTCTTCTTTGACTGAGAGGTGAATACCTGCTCCATGCAGTCTTGCACATGGTTTCTTCTACCTGGAATCAACAGCATCTCCAACATGTGGCTTCCACGGGCCTGCAGAGTGAGAAGAGGAAAGAGAAGACAATGCATGTAAGATCTGTATGGTTCAGGCCTGGAAGTGGTGCCCATCAGTGCTAATGTTCCATTGCCAAAACTCAGTCACATAACAACAACCTAAGAAACAGGGCTGGGAAGCATAGATTTGTTACATGCTCAAGAAGAGAAACACATATTGATGAAAGACAACATTCTCTGCCCAGCAGGTATAATCATCAAGGGGCAGTATTTCTCATTATTCCTTCACTTTGTCATTTGATATGGTTATGGTGGCAACTGAGATTCAGGCATGATGCTGGATTCTGCAAATAAATAGTCATGAGCTAAATAGTGCCTGACCCTGCCTTCATCTGCATGCTCCAGAGGAATGCCAGAACAAAATGTTCAGTGCTTTTGTTTATATACGTTTTATTCATTGAAATGTATCATATCAGATATCTTTATATATATTTATTGAAGTTGTGAATTTAGAAAACAGTCATGTATAATATGCAGAATTCCCATACAAAACCCCTACTATATATTTTTTTATTACAGAAATTGTGAACTTACAAAACAATCATGCACAACGTACAGAATTCTCATGGGTACCATATGCTATCTCTGGTGAAAAAAAGTACAGGATAGCAATTGAGAGTAGATGCTGGTGTCACATTAAGCCCTGGTTCACATCACAGCCCCATCCATACTGGTAACATCTAAAGGGAGAGGCTTCCAATAAAGTTGTTGAGGACATTAATGATGACGGCTGGCATTTTGAGAGCACTTACAAAATGAAAGTTACTATGCAAGTGCTTTGTAGTTGTAGCAAGGTATAACAGGCCTCTTCCAACCTCAGTTTCTTCCTGAGCTACAAATATAATGGACACTATAAAGCGTGATGTGCACAAGCTGCTTTTGGAGATTTTCAAAGAAAAATGCTTCATGACTCTTGAGCCCCTTCTCCATGTAGAGACTTTAACAGAAGTCAAGGTTATTAGAGAGAGAATTTTATGGAAAGAAGGATGATGAGGTCCCCCAAGCTTAGTAAGAGATATTTGGGGAGGAGCCATAGGAGAGTTTTGGAATGGATTTCCTGCATTTGGGAGACAGAGCAATAATGGGTCTACATTATATTGCTGTTGTCAGTCTCCTATCTCTTTCTGTGAATAAACCTTGATTGTCTCAATCATAGTGACTAATTTTCTTCTTTTAATAAGGACTAAGGAAAGATTTGCCTCAGTGAGTAAATTCTAAAAAGGGAGAAAAATAAAATAGAATTTTGCTTATGAGCAAGTTCATATCTTTTTATGGTACTGGTTACACAAATATAATTTCATTAGTTTTCACAACAATGCTATGAAGTGTTTGTTATTATTATCTCCATTTAACAGATGAAGAAACTTAGGATGGGAGATGCTGACTAACCCTCATGCCAGCACAGCCAGTATGGATGGGGCTGTGATTTGAACCAGGGCTTAATGTGACACCAGCATCTACTCTTAATAGTTATCTTACACTCTTTCCTCCAGAGATAGCATATGGTGTCCATATTATTGGTGCAACTAGAATGTGGAAAGTCTTTGATGCCAGCTAAAGTGTTAAAAGTTTATGCTCCATATTCAGAGATTCAGCTCTTAGATAAGAAGCTTCCTGAAAAAGCTGAGAAAATTTCAGAATGACAGTGGTGGCAGTTAGCTACAATTCATTTATTTATTCAGTGATTATTTTTTAAGTACGTACTATCTGCAAAACACCGAGGATGTAAGAATGAAGAAGATGGGCAGGGTCACTGAAGGCAGGTAACTTGCATTCCAGGGAGGGATGCTTTGCTAGACATTATAGTTCAACCAGGTGCCATTTGCAGAATTTATTATGCTATGTACCAAGTATATTAGCTTTATTTTAGGAAGTGTGAACAAAACTGTGAACCCAAAGATGAGGGCTGATGCCAGTGGCTGACAGATTCTCACAAATGTACTGACATGCCATAGAGAAGAGAGCCATTTTGTCTGTTATAAAAATCCCCTTCCTGTCAAATTCCTTCTGCTGTGCCTCCAATATCATGCACAACAGAAGAAAATAGACCAAAATGAACACAGAAATATTAGTTTTGCAGCTTGGGCTCCGTAAGGCATCAGAAAACATTCTCATTTCCCCACCAGCAATGCTGCTCACACAGCTGGGTCTGCAGGAAGCATTCATCAACAATTTGTCAGGGCATTGTTTGGTGTTTAATGACACCACCAAAGAATTTTCTTTTGAAATAAAGGGTTTTATTAGCTCCAAAATGTGTCTTATGAATAATTTCCAAACACCACCAAAACACAAAGGCACACTGGGAAGTTACAGTCCTGGTTTTATTTTATTTTTAATAGACTCCAAGGATTATGATATCTTACCAAATTTGTGGGTTCTCATGTCAGAAACTTTCAGAGTGTCCCTCACTGGAGCATTGTTAGCAAACAGAATAAATTTATGAGAATGCAGGGCCAGTCACTGGAAGGTTATGCCTATTAATTTAAATTCTTCTGCAAAACCAGCACATTCTATACACATATCCCAAGACTTGGGGCAATTGGGAGAATTTATTTGCATTGTTCTAAGGCACACTCTGTATGGAAAATGAGCTGCACGTAGACTTTTCCATACATCTTAGGTGACTCGTTCACCATTTTGAAGATTCCTCTGCAGATGCTGATGGCTTGAGGCTGCTGTCCTTGGTGCTCAGAGCCACTGAGAGAACTGCTCGGACCTAAGTGAACACACAGTATCTGCTTCCAAGGAAGAGTTTTTGTAGAGAAATAAGAATATGCATTCACAACACTGCACACAGTTTAAGATTTTTAAAATATCTTGTTGGAGCCAATAATTATTTTAAATTATTTTGACTGTACCAAACATGGCAATACCTCAGAAAAAGGATGCCTGAAACAGAAGCAGGGAGAGAATCTCCAAAAGTAGAGCCGAGGAGAGTGGAACAATTTAATGACTCTTGGCTTATAATTCAAGGAATATGGAGTTCAACTCAGCTTCCACAGTGGTTTTGTGGAGTAAAGGGGAAGAAATGACAGCTAAAATGGTCAGCTGAAGGAATGGACCTCACTTCTCATTCCTCCATGGACCCACACCCTTGCCACCCTTGCCATGGTTTCATCATGACTGGAAGGGTTTTTTCCATCCCTTGACTTTGAGCTTGGCTTCCTTTGGCCAATAGCTTTTGGGGAAGTGTCAGGGAAGCCATTCTGAGCTTTGTTAGTGGCTTCTTGTCCTCTTGATCCTCTGCTATTGCCACCAGAAAAACACGCTCTGCTCTCCTGATGGTCCAAGGAGGAGAGACAGATTGAGAAGAGTCAGTCCAAACCCGATTGGATTGGATTGACACACCTGAGATGATTTAAGACTTATCTATGAGAATAAATAGTTGTTCTAAGCCAGTGAGTTTGTATGTGTGTATGTGTTTGTATAATATTATTTTGGTGATAACCAGCATCTCATATGTATAATTCCTTTCATCCATGTTTTGATTTGGGGTTGCTTAAAGAGGAAAAGAGGGAGAATTTTCTTTTGTCAAGGAAATGAAATAATGTGCAAAACCCTCAATATAAGTAAAATTTATAGCATGAAATTCTTTGGGAATCATGACAATCCTTTTTCCAAAACTGCTGGGGTAATTTGGGGTTTTTTGTTTGTTTTGTAGTAGGAATTGGTTGGAATTAATTTCAAAGTCCTTTTAATCTTGGGTGTTAAGACCAGGTCAAAGTAAATGACTGTTTAATCGAAGATCGCTGGCCTCCAGAGCTTCAGTTTCTTGTGACATGTCTGCCATTGGGCCTGGAGCTCTCCAATCAGGGCAGGAACTGTATCTTCATTGCTTAATGTGCAGGCAGCATCATCCTAGAAACCTCTTCCTTGCTTTCTCCATTTGGATTTGTTTCTTTTTAAAAATGTTCTTTTCCAACATATATGCTCTCCTTCTCACAACTGTGGGTGAACAAAAGCTGAGATGGTCTGAAGCTTAACCCCAGGCTACTTTTTTCCTATCATTTTTGAAACCATTGACAGAAGATCAAGGGCTCTCCAAGTTAGTTGTAGATGCATTGACATAATGCCTGTTCTGGCAATTATTGCATCCTGATGACTTGAATTTCCCTCAACTGTTTCATTTCTGGCAGCCGAATAAAGAATGACATAATGTGAATGAATATTTTATAAAGGAGATGTGGCAGCTGTGGTACATGAATAGCTGCCTGACTTTTACTGTACCAAGCAGTGTAATGTCAGGCTCTGTCACCTTATTTTAGCTGACATGTTCAGTGCTGATGATGGGAAGTGTCTGGTTGCCTAAGAGAGAAATAAGAGTTTTTACTATAATCTGAAGGCATTTGATCTAATAAAGTAAGTTAGGAATTTTAAAGATTAAAAGGTAACTAAGAAAAGGCTGTATCAATTAATCCCTTAAATGGAGAGTGAGTCAGATTTTATTGCATTCACATCACAGGTTCAGGCTGGAGGAAATCTGTCCTGTTCCATAGAACAGAAATAATCGTTTGAAGCTGATGTAAATGATGTGGTTTGAAGGATTTGTTTGTGGGCCTACTTTTCTAAAAGTTGTTCTGAATTTTTCCTGATTCAGCACAAGTAGAGAAATATAGGAGCCCTGGGAGTTTCCTTGGGCATACTATTGATGAACATTTTGCATCATCAAAATCGTCAGATGAGTTAGCGCTAAATGTAGTAGATGTTATGCCAGAACGCACACAAGTAGCCAGTGTTTAATGCCACCCTCCCCTAATGTTCTTTACCTGTTGAATGGCTTTGGGCAAGTAGTTGACATGCTTTTAGACCTCACTAGGCCAAAGTGAGGGCTACACGTCAGCAGCATCAACACCATCTGGGAGCTGGAGAAAAAGGCAGAATTGGCCCCTGCCCTAGAACCTCTGGATCCCAGTCTGCATTCCAAGGAACTCTTCCATTTGAGCACATGTCAAAGCTTGAGAAGCCCCACTCTAGACCAATGGTCCTCAAACTTCCATCTTTTGCTTGCCACCTCCATGACTTGGTATCACCATGTGCTGTTGTTTAGTTGATGTTTTTTTCTTTTAATCCATGAATTTTTTAACCTAACCATTTATTGGAAATTAAATAGAGTATCACTTGCTATATGTAGAATGAGACAGTACAAAAATTCACAATGACATAAACATTAATATTAAATCCCCACTAGTTATTTAACATGCTGTTGTGAAGATTTGATGTGTTAATGGATGTGAAGCATTTGGAACAATGCCTAGCATATAATAAAGTACTAAAATTTAACTATTTTATTTCTACTAAAAATTAAATAATAATTAATAATTGGCCTTTTTTTATCAAAAGGGTGATTTGTTTGCATTAGAAAAGAGTTAAGATTAACTATGTGAAATGGAAAGATAATTTAAAAGGGGCCAAAGTTCCCCTTATCTGATTTAACTTTAATACTCTGTTCGTGTACAACCAAAAATCATCTTAGGGCTGTCAGTAGCATATCTATCCTGTATCTGGGAAACTATTGTTTAAATCTTAATAGATATGTCTTTAAAGTACGGTAATACTCAGGGGCATATCTATTTCAAATGTCTGAGGAAAGAATTACATTGCTTGAACATTCTATACTTGATATAAACCATTTCTTTTTGGCAAATAGAGTGCTTGGTTTTATTTTTTACTATTGTAAATAATGCTATATGAACTATTTTTTCTTTCCCATTGGCAGAGATGAATGTAATATTCAGTGCTGGTAAGGTCGCTGGGAATTAGAACGTTCAAGCTCTGCTGGTAAGAATGTAATATTTTAGCAGTTTTAGAGAGTTACATGTTGATGTGTTTCAAAAATAAAATTTTGTATGTTCTTTTGATCCAAGAATTTTGCATATTCTTTTGATTCAGAAATTCCACTTTTAGAATTTATTTTCAAAGATATAATTACTATAAAAGCAAATTTTTACCTATACAATGCTCATCCCAGATTATTCATGAGAGTAAAAAATTTTTTTAAAATTCAAATGTCTAACAGTGGCACATTGGTTAAATGAATAATTGTGAACAGAGACCATGAAACCGCACATAAAGTTACAGAATAATTCTAAATTCATGGAAAATGGATTACAAAATATTTTAATTGAAATATTGCTTACTAAAGAGCATAAGCAGTGTATTCCACAATATGTAACTCTAGTGCATAAAAGTATAGTGTAAGGACACACCAAACTACCAAAAATGATATCTCAGAATAATAGGATTATATGTTATTTCATTTTCGGGAGGGGAGCATTTTTCTTTCCAAATATTGATAATGCACTAGACATGATGCTAAATCAGGAAAACAATGTTATCTATCTATCACATTCATATCATCTATTATCTATCTATCTATCTATCACCTATCTATTGCATATCTACCCATGAATCTAGTAAAACATAATGGCCATGGAATTGGACAATCTAGGTTTAAAACCTTACCTTACTTATTTAGTGGGGTGATAAAAAGACACACACCTATACACATATATGATTGGGGCTGATTTATCATCTCTATTTGATTTAGGGGTTGTCATTAGTTTTTATGATCCTCCATTTCTTCACCTTTCTCACACAAACAAGCATTAATGACCAAATAAACAAAAATAACTGCCTAGAAATGCTGTGGTGTTTGAATGAAATAGTGCATGTGAAAACATACTTCAAATTATAAAATTAACTCAATAGTTTATGATAATCTGACCATATCTCACCACTTCTACTGCTACTAGTTTAGCCAGGTCACCCATGGCCCTTACCTTGACTCTTGGCAATGCCCAACTAATGGCTCTCCCTCACCACTTGGCTCAGTTCCACATTTGGTCTTGATAAGTCATCCTTTTAAATATAAGTCAAAGCAAGGCACCCCTTAGTGCCCAATAGCTTTCCATCTCAGGCACAATGCTATGCAGAATCCTGCCAGGGCCCTTTGTAACTTGTTCTCCAGCCTCCATTCTGACTCAATTTCTTACCATTCTCTCTTCTGTCTGCTGTGCTCCAGTCACCTGGGCCTCCTGGCTTTCCCTAGGATATGCCATATAGGAGCTGCCACAGGGCATGTGCACTTAATTCTCTTCTACCTGAAGCACTCTGTCTGAGATATTCATGTGGCTTGTTCCTTGATTTCACTCTGGTCTCTGCTCCAAATGATCCTTTATGAGCTAGTAACCCTCTTCTCCCTGCCAGACTCTATCCCTCATGCTTTTTATTTTCCTTTATAACTTTTATGAGATTGTATAGGTACACACAATATATATTTATCTATTTTGTCTCCCCACTAGAATCTTCATGAGGGCAGAAAATTTGTCTTCCTCAATGTTAAATTGTCAGCAACTACAACAGCCCTGACAGTAGCTGCTTGATAAATAATTTGCTGAATGAATGAGTAAATGAATGATAAAAAATGTTAGTGTAATTGTGTTAGTAATCTATTGCTGGGTAGTAAAGCACCACTAAACTAAGTGGCTTAAATCAAAGGCAGGTTTATTTCACAGAAGCACCTGCAAGTGGGCAGGCTCAGAAGGGTAAGTGTGTTTCTGCTTCACCTGGTACCTGCGGTGGCAGCTCAAAGGCCAGGAGCTAGGTCACCCAAAGGAGGCTCTCTCAGGACCACATGTGGTGGTCCATGCTGGCTGTCACCTGGGACCTCGGCTGGGGCTGGGACCCTAACACTTGTAGCTACTATTTCCATGTGGCTGGTCAACTTCCTTACAGCATAGTGGCTGGGTCTAAGACCAGCATCCCAAGAAGACTGGTGGGTATTGTTTTTGGGCGTGTTTCCAAAAGTCTCATGGTATCACTTCCACCAGTCTTCTCCAGTGAGTGTCACAAGTCTAAATGAATTCAACTGGAGGAAATACTGACCTTGTCTCTCAATGGAGGTGTGACAACATCACATGGTAAGAGGAGCATGTGGGAGGGATATTTTGGTGTGGCCAGCTTTGGAAGATACAACCTGCCACAGTAATGAATAAATTATCTACTCCCAGTCTAATCAGCGGTTAGACTGATTCAGCCATGCCTGGCTCATAGCCAAAGAGTATTTAGTTTCACAAGTCAGATTTCAGCTCAATGTGAGAAAAACCAAAAGCTTGAACTGTCTGATGATGAAATGGATGACTAGTTAGGAAGTGAGTTCCACGTCAGTGCTTCTTTTCAAATATATGTTCGGTAACCACATGGTACAAATATTATGGCAATTCTAATACTGGAAATCCCATCCATTACACTTCTTTCCATTGTTGAGCTCCAGCTCCTAAGAGAATCAATGCATCCTGCTGCTTTCCCAGGCTGGAGAGCTAACCGTGCTGATGAATTTTTGCTATTTGGAGTCTTAATATTCTCATCACACTGAAGAGTGGTTGAGGACCTAATTAGTCTGTGAGGGAGACACATACCCTGGCTCAATTAAATTACACAGTCCTGTAAAAAACAATCACTTATTTTTAAATAGGTACAGTAATACATCTGACAATGGTAAAAACTGAAGCAGAAAGTTAAAACTAGACAAGGAGGTAGAATAGTCCGTGTGTTGTTTCATGACCAGTGATTAAGTCACCAAATATGCTTGTATGAATTGAGGAGCTCATCAACTATCTCTAAAGCTGCATGAATATTTGATCGGCACAATTAATGCAAAAGGATAAGATTTATAATCATGGCTTTCAGTCTCTATAAAGTTAAAACTTTGTATGGAGTCTTAATTTTCAATACCTTCAGGAAAGGCACAATAACAGAAAGAGTACTCTAATGCTTTTAAAATCACAATGTAAACTATTATCCGTGTGGAGCAGCAGTGCTCCAAAATGTATTCACCACAGTGTGCCACAATGTTGAAAGAGGTTGTTGATGTGGGAGGAGTGGGGTGAGTAGGGGTGGAGGGTATATGGGAGCCTCTTATATTTTTTTAGTGTAACATTAAAAAAAAAATAGAGAGATCGTAGAATAAAAAAAGAATCAGAGAAATTAAAATAAAATGAATAAAATAAAAATATATTTAATAATCACAAAAACATTTATGTGTGGCTGAGTGTTTAAGAGCTCAGGTTTGAGCTGGACAAGCCCAGTTCTGCCTGTTAGCAGTTTATGTGAACTGGAGCAAGTACTTAAACTCCCTGAGTAAGTCCTTCATTTCTCCTTGTAAGATGGAGATAAAATAATGCCGATTCCTAGGGTGGCTATGAAGGTTAAATAACATGATGAATTCAAAGCTCCTAGGACATGATGATTTCTCAGTGCATGCTATCAATGATGCATTTATAGTTATTACTGTTATATGGTCAGTGTATGATATACATTTATCGTAGTCCCCTTTGAAATACTCTACCAATTTCAGGGTTTCTCAGCCAATATTATGGGTACCACTGATTTGTATGTTTATGCCTCCAGACACTTAACTTTTCCTTATTATGGGCTTAAGGTAGTTTGAAGAGTTTCACCTTCTAATATTGGCTCTAGGCAAAATACCCATTTTTTAAAATCAGTGTGAGAGTTACATGTTTCTAAAATAAATAAAACACTGAAATATTATATATTTAAAGCATACATAGTAGGTAACTGTCCTAAATCAATAGGCAGGTGCAGGGCCCAATTAAAAAAAAAAAACTGGGATATTCGTAATTTTAAAACAATAAAGAAATTAAACCTTCTCATTTCAATTTGTTTATCTAACAAAACTCATTGCTGGTCAATTAACCAACCCTTTATAAATGTAGAAACAGATGTTAAGTAAACACCTCATCAACAATGTCACCCCTGTGAGTGGCTCATGAAACTATTCTGAAAGTTTAAAGTTGAATTCTCTAGCCAGTTTCTAAGCTATACCTAGGGAACTCAGCTTTAACCATTCATTGGCACTATGACAAATCAATATGACTAGGTTATTCACAACCTCCAAGGATAGGTAATATTATCAGTCTATTTGCAACTCTAACAAAAGTGCGTCTTTAGTGATTTATGTAAGTTTGAAAAAAATGTAAACACAAAATACTCTTTGAGGGGATGGCTTGGAAAAAACAGGAGCAGAATCTTTACACTGCTCTCCTAAACCAGGGCTTCTGGTGCTCAGCACTATCGCCACGTGGGGCCAGATGATTCTTGGTCTGGGGACTTCGTGTGCACTGCAGGAGGCTTGGCAGCACCCACGTGCTCTGCCCGCTCGATGCCAGGAGCATCTCTTTGCAGTTGTGACAACCAAAGATGTCTCCAGACATTGACAAAATTGCCTCTGGTTGCAAACCACTGTCCTAAATGGACTGTTGCAGTAATTCTGAAGGGAAAAAGAGACCCAGTTGATTTCTATAATTTGATGCATTACTGAATAAAGCAAAATCTTGTTGAACTCATGACATTGTCGACTTTACTCCTGAATTGCACCTGCTCTTCTTCAATCTCCTCATTCCTGCCTTTTGCTATAATTTTTTTTAATTTAAAAGTTCCCCTAGGTTGAAAATTTAAAGGTAATAGCATAGTTTATTCAGTACAGTGTATCCCTTGCTGAGTAATAGGTGGATAAAGTTTATTGATTTGCGATAAAAGTCATAAATGTATAAAGTGCCCAGCATTTGAGAAAATGGTCATAAAAAACTAAATCTCAGCTGCTATACAATGAACAAGTCATAAGGTTTGAATTGTGTGATAAAGGGAGAAAAGAAATATGTTGCTAGAATTTGTTTTAACCGCATGATCTGCAAAGCTTGCTGAGGCTGAATAGAAAAATGCAGTAAGGATGGTGAAATCTCCACTAGTCGAGTTGTAGAAATAGTTGTAGGCAGCAAAGGCTCCTTCCTCCTTCTAAGTCTATTTTCTCTCAGGACCCACATGCTGTAGTCTCACGTGCTTAATATGTTCCATGTCTTTGACACTGACATACTTTAAGGAATATATGATAGAGCATTTGTACTTTCTGCTTAGAGGCCAATACTAGAAAAACAATAAATGTTTATGGAAGGTGGTAAAATTTTAGGGCTCCATTCACAACAAGTGTTAAGCACATGAAGACTTGCTGAAAGCACAGGCGTTGTTGGAGTTTGATGTTGCTAGAATCTCCCTGCGGAGAATAGACCACAGTTTTGGCTCTTACTTGAGGGAACCGACTTAAGGATAAAGCAAATGTTCTCTCCCTTCGACAACACAGAGCTCCATTGTGTCGGAGTTGCTGCTGTCGGAATGTGCTTCGTGAGTATGAATGTTTTCAATGCACTTCCTAATTTTTTTCTGGCTTTAGACATTCTATTCAAGGTGCCCAGAATTTTTTTACTTTCCTGACACCTCCCACAGTCCTATTTTAGTCCTGGGCTTTCTCCTGAGTTCCAGACTTTTATATTCAGCTGCCTTCATGACATAGCCACAGGAACACATGCATTAATTTCCTGCAGATGCTGTGACAAACTGCCACACATGACATGACTTAAACAACAGAAATTTATTCTCCCACAGCTCTGGATGCTAGAAGTCAGAATCAAGTTGTTAGCTGGGCCCTGGAAGCCTCTAGGAGCGGGTTCTTCTTTCTAGCGCCAGCTCCTGCTGGTCCCAGGCATCACGTGGCTTGTGGCAGCACGGCTCCAGCGCCTGCCTCTGTCTCCACGTGGGTGTCTGTTCTCAGGGACTCTCCTCCTCTTCTTAGAATGACATCAGTCAGAGTAGACAAAGGGTCTTTCCCACTCCAGTATGACCTCCTCTTAACGAAAGTAATTACATCTGTAGTGATGCTATTTCCAAATAATGCCACATTCTGATATTGTAGGTTCATATGATTGGGGGAAGTACAACCCAGTATAGCAGATATTAGGCATCTTCCTCACACCTAACACGTCCAAGACTGAACCAAGCTGTTTTTGTTTTAACTGTCCATCTTCTCGGTTAATTTTGACTTGGTTGTTCAAGTAAGCTAGGAATCTTGAATCATCCTTGACCCTTCTTGATTTCTCAGTCCTACCTGTCCAAATAGCTAGTGCAAGCAACTCTACCTCTGAAATATAGCCTGACTCCATTCGTTCCTCTCCATTTTCACTGCCACCCCCTTAGTTGAAGCCACCCTCATGTCCCCACTCGATGACTGCTGGCTTCTTTGCTTCCAGCCCTGCCTTCCCACAAACTATTATCTTTATAGCAAATGCCAAGTTAGAAAATAAAAAGTCAGGTCCATCAGCCCCTGTTTCAAAAACTCCAGAAGAATTCCATTTCTCTCAAAAGAAAAACCAAATCCATCCTTGCTGTGGTCTAATAGGACCTAAATAATCAGGCCACCACTTATCCCACAAAATTCACCTGCTAACACTCTCCCCCATTCACTCCATCTTTGCCTCACAGTTTTTCTTCCTGCTTCTGTAACATTTGAGGACTGGTTGCCATCTCAGTGCCTTTGCTGTTGCCATTCCTTCCGTCTGGAATAGTCTTCCCAGGGTGAGGCCATTAGTAGTGCCCATTCAAGTTCTGTCTCACAAATGGTCTCTTCTGAGAGGCCATCCCTTACCGTCCTTTATAAGGTGGACCCATGTATCCCCCAGTTACCATCTATCATATGATGCTAATCATTTCCTTTAGAGAACATATTGTTGCAATAATCTAAATTATTAATTGACTTGCCTGCTTATGGTCCACATTCCTATCAAGAATGAAGCTTGAAAACAAGACATCTGCTTCTTCACTGTCTCCTACCACTGCTGCTACCCTCTACCCAACCTTGTGCCTGCACATGGCTGGCAATGAAGGAGTCCTCCATAAAAAACTGAATACATGGATGATGGAATGCCCATGGGATTTTCACAGTAATATGGGCTCAAGGAGAGACCATTTAAATTATATTAGTAACTGTCAGTTACTGAGTACATAATCTGAGAAACTCTGCTCTGCTGTTATTCATGTTATTTTATCTAATCTCCATAACAACCCTTTGAGATAGATGTACCAGTTTCCATTTTATACAAGAGAAAAGTGAGGAGATATTTAGTGTGAGTGTTTAATAGCAACAAATCTCAAAGTAAGTTCCAATGATGGACTTCAGAGGAACTCTTGAAAGGCACAGGACTGAATTAAGTATGCAAGTCTCCTGTTGAGGTTTTAGAGACAAATGTCACACAATCCCATAAACTTTTGTTTTTACATAGAACTAAAGGTCATTTACTAGTAAGAAACCATTAAATTAGTTAACAAGACATTAAAATTTAGCATTAAGGAATATAAAGAGTACATTACACAGAGATATATCAAGCATATTTAGTATTCAGCTGAAATGTCTGACCACATTTGTCCTTGGCAAAGTTGTAAAGATCCTATGATGTGAGTATATACTGTTCACATTCCATGATTTTCAGAGGGGTCCTATATTTTAAATGTTTTAAGAGTTAGACTGGGGAAAGTGGACTTGACCCAATGGATAGGGCATCCGTCTACCATATGGGAGGTCCACGGTTCAAACCCTGGGCCTCCTTGACCTGTATGTGGAGCTGGCCCATGCACAACGCTGATGCACACAAGGAGTGCCCTGCCACTCAGGGGTGCCCCCCATGTAGGGGAGCCCCATGCACAAGGAGTGCGCCCCGTAAGGAGAGCCAGCCAGTGTGAAAGAAAATGCAGCCTGCCCAAGAATGGCACCACACACGGAGAGCTGATGCAGCAAGACGACGCAAGAAAAAGAGACGCAGATTCCTGTGCCGCTGACAACAACAGAAGTGGACAAAGAAGAACATGCAGCAAATGGACACAGAGAACAGACAACTGGGGTAGGGGGGAGGGGAGAGGAATAAATAAAATAAATCTTAAAACAACAGCAACAACAAAAGAGACTGAATTTGTCGTGCTTTTCATTTGCTTCTATTCTTGCTTTTTAGTGACAACTTGCTCTCTGTCCTACTTTATCACTATCTTTTTAGCTGTTGTGGGTTGTTTGTCCCCCAGCAGAGTGTAACCTTCTTGAAGACAGAGACTTTATCTCTTCTTAGTGTCTGGCACAGTAACTGGCTCATAGTAGGTTCTCAATGAACACTTGTTAAGCATTTTGAGCCTATAATTAATTTTCATAAATCCATGTACCCTGTTTAAATATAAACTTAATTAGTCCAGTTGCTAAAGCAGAGATTGTATGGAAAATTCCTTCCAAAGTGTATACACTGTATAAATATGTATACACAGATAACTTGTGACATAAGATTTGAATTCCAGAAAAAGCACAACCTTTCAGGGGAGAGAGGAGATACATGATTGTCCTCATTCCTGGTGGAGTGGTAGAAGAAGGGGAAATCTACTACAGATAAGGGGGATGAGAAATCAGCAGAAATGTTAAGTTTTTAGTGGCCATTGATGGACTGGTGTGACAGAATTGTGAAGAGTCTAAGGCAAAGAGTGAGTTAGCAAATACTCATAAACCCTTCAACTGGCATCTTCACCGAGAACTTGTGTCTAAGACATCAAAGTTTGGGGGCAGAGAAGGAAATCTGAGAAAGCTCACCTTGAGAATCCCCTTGCAGGGCTTCCTCCAACTACAAGGGATCCACCCTCTGAAGTGGGGTAATTAGGAAAGGGGAATTAAAATCTATGAGATCTCTGAGCTTTCAACTACTGAAGTCTGAGGGTATAGTAGCTAAGGTAGAGAAAACTCAAGGCACAAAATCATCCAGGGAAACACTGGGAAGCAAAGAGAACTCCTTAGTGACCCCAAGTGCTTGCTGCTGAGCTTTAAAGCAGAGAAGATTCTACCATGTTTCAGAAAGCTGGTTCCTTGGCACTACAGCACAAAGCAATCCCACCAGTGCTCACTGCACAAGTCCTGCTTATAAGAAGTTCTGCCAGCACCCTCAAAATATTTGAAATCATTGGCTAGCTGAATCAAACTAAACTTACAAAGAAAGTCCAAAACCAACGCATCTACAAATCAGATAGACTCAAACCCTCACTCTGTTGGCCTTATAGAAAAAGGGGCACATTCTTTTCTGAAGGTAAATGTTATTTAGTTTGGTATCTACCGTTATTTTATACGAAATCTCCAGCATAAAACGAAAAATTACAAAATTCATAGAAATACATTTGGACATGAAATTACAAGCAAAACCATTTAAACAGGGTTGGATTCAGGCTCCAGCTGACGTCATCAAGACTATCTAATTCTTGGCTCAAGTGCTGCTATATTGGTTTAATTCTTAGGTTCCTCGTGGTAGTTTTCCTAAAGTTTTACTCTCTCCTCTCATAGCTAGTCTAGTTTTTCATCCTTCCAGGCACAAGTAAAGCAGAAAGGAGCTCTTTTAAGTAGCACCTTTTAAAATGTCCTCCGATTGGCCAACTTAGGTCACATTCTTAGCATTTACCTAATCACTGCAGTTTGAAAAACCTAATACTTAACTATTGTTAACTTAGACCTCCTAGTTCAACACTCTAGTTCTGGAGCTAGAAGTTGTGCCCTAAGGAACTAATTGACTGAGAGTAGAAGGAAGGATGCTGGTACCTAAGGAAAGGAGGGTTCTGAGGCTATTGAGGAAGCAAATCCTCATTGCCCACAACAGCAAAAGGACTGTAAATGTATGCAATCAGTTAAGAAGACCTGATGTGTGGTGGTTTGAAGCTGTATGTATTGCAGAAAGACATGTTCTTTCATTTAATCCATTCCTTCCTGTGGCTATGGGCCCATTGTAGGTACAACATTTTGACAAGGCTACTTCAGTTAAGGTGTGACCCGCCTCATTCATGATGGGTCTTAATACGTTTACTGGACTCCTTTATAAATGGTGTGAATACAGTGAAAGAGAGAGCAAGAGCACATGTGCCATGAAAGAAAAAGCTGAAAGCAGTGAAACCCAAAAGAGAAGGGAGAGAACAGCAGACACTACTATATGCCTTGCCATTTGACAATGGAGTCAAGGAAGGCTGGTAGCCAGTCTTTGGGAGGAAAGCATCACCTTGATGATGCCTTGATTTGGACATTCTCACAGCCTCCAACTGTTAGCAAATAAATCCCTGTTGTTAAAAACCAACCCATTTCATGGTACCTGCTTTCAGTAGCCTAGGAAACTAAAACAGTATCCAACTGAAAAAAATAATTAGTATGATGTTAAAGGAGGATGTGACTAAAGAAAAAAATAATGTTGAAAACAGTTGTTGGAATGGATGATCTGAAAATTTGAAAATTGCTGAAGACTAAAGCTCAGAAATTAATTGGCACCATCTAACCTGAGAAATTTCCTCAAAGTCTAAGAAATCAGATGTGTTGTAAGAGTAGCCTACACTTCTGTCTATTCCAAAAGAAAGACTTTGACTTGACAGGAACTTAGCATCAGATGGAGAGGTGCAGCAGGTCTTGGAGCTAGATACTCTGGAAGTTACAGCACCAGCTATCCTTGGATAGCACTTACGAATTTTCAAGATGGTAAGAATCTTTTGAAAGATTCATACAGAATTCAATACGATGGACAAGAAAGATGCTTTCAGAGGACTTGGGTCCCCATCCTGGCAATGGCTGCTGTTAGATTTTCATGGAATATAGCTATGCATTTCCTCTTTGCTGAGAGCATTGAACTGTAAACACAATAAGACTTTGCAGATGGTAAGTTCTGGGAAGGTAAGGACTGTGTTTATCTGTTCTCTGAATTCCTGAAACTTCTCACAGAGCTGCCACATAATAGAAGCTCCATAAATATTCACTAAAAGGACAAAACAGCTGGGGAAGTATGTAATCTCTTTGGTCCTTAACATGCTTTATAGTTTCTACAAATCAAGTGCCAGTTCCACTAGAGGACTCCTCTACTCACTGGGTTAGGTTTGCTCCTGCCTATATGCTTCTGTAAGACTCTATGCCTCTCTCTAACATAATATACCTGGGTGCTCACCTAGAATCATTGTGATGCCATTGAAGGCAGGGGTTCAACAGATGTCTGCTAAATAAATGGATGATTAATCTGAACTTTGTGCTAGTTTTTATTCCTGTAAATTCTTGTGTCTAGCACAGCCCTTGACACATAGCAGAGGCTCAGGAATATTTGTTTTATGAAGGAATGGGTAAAAGCCTCCAGCCTTTAGAATTAATATGAACTCTGGGAGAGCTGGGATAGAACTCTCGAACATGGAAATCGGACACCCCCATAGCCAAGAGCAGATTAAGGCCTTTAGAATTCCCATGCACAAAAAAGATTGGTACATTTAAAATTAAAACAAAACCTACGTGAACAGCGAAATCAAAACAGCTTATTTCCAGGATGTCAGAGTGTGAAGGTCATCAAAGGTGAATTTCTGCTTTCCCCTTTTTGGGTGCCTTTGGTGTCTGTGGCTTAAACTGATCTTTTCTATTTTGTGAGGCCTCCTACATGAAAGTGACCAGCCCAAGGTCACACAGCTAGCTTGTGGGAAAGCCCAGCACAGGCCCCTACTCATCCTACCTTCCCATGCTGCCCTGCTCTCTACCACATCAGGCGGTTCTGACTGGGTCTCTGGGGTTATGAGGCCACCACCTCAGAAAGTGGGTTTCAGTCCAACTAAGGTAAACTCGAACAGACTCTGCGGGGACCTCTGAATCTCACACCACAGCTCCAAGTGCTTTCCGTTCACTTTCTGTGGAATCAGCCAGTTGCTGCTGCTGGCCGTTGGTTCAACGACTCCAGACAACAAACTCAGGGGAAAAATAAACTCAGTAGGGAAAAGCATGCTGACTGGCCCAGCTGAACGCAGCTAATTGTGCTCCACCCCCAGAGGATACATAAGCATGGAGCTGGAAGAACTTTCAAAGGAAGCTGGGAAATTACATAACAGACAGAGAAGAGAGGGATTAAAATGGCCTTTGATGGGTACCTGGGCATGAGCAAAAGGGAGACAAAAAGAACATTCTGTCTGCCTGACAACTTATTGTACTTCTGCAGACAATTGCAGTGTCAAGTCAGACCTCTGACCAGGGATTCTCCAGGATTAAAAAGGCATAATTTTGGTTTCTGCTCTTTAAAATCAGGATATCTCAACCTCGGCACTGTTGACAGTTTAGACTGGACCATTCTCCTGCTGTGCTGTTGTGGTGGGGCCGTCGTAAGCACTGTAGGATAGTTAGCAACATCCCTGGTCTCTATGTACTCACTGCCTGACCTTCATCCCCCACCCCCAGTCATGACAATGAAAAGCGTCTCCAGGCATTGCCCAATGTCCCCTGGTGGGCAAAATCAACCCCACTGAAGAGCAATTTACAACGTTTAGGACAAGGGAAATGCTCAGAACACCAGCAAACACCAGCTTTTGCCCTCCCCACTGCTTTGTTTTTGGTGCTCGAAGAACACGCCTCCCTTTTCTTGTAAGTACAGGGACTCGGGGAGAAAGAAAGAAAACTGGCTTCAGTGAGATTTTAAATTACTCAAAGGAAACAATTTAGCATTCAAAAGGGGCAGGGGGGAGAAAAAGTGTTGAATACTGCCAACCTCCATCAGTTATGTTATTACAGTGTAATTGACCTTCTATTAACTTCCAGGGGAGATAATAACTAGGAGGTAAATTTAGTTTGTTGTGGAAAAATGTCAAAAGCCATTGTTAACCACTGTAGTCTATCCAAATGGCCATATTATACTTTTGAGTGGAAAGTGGAAAGTAGAAATTTTCTCTCTACTATTTAATGTCCATGTTGTATCTGAACCCACTTTTCTCCATTTGGAAAATGGCATTAGTGTTTGTGGAAACAACCTAACTGACCTTTGATTGTGAGGTAGGGAAATTATTTATGGTCTTTTCATGGAACACTTTTCAGTAGATAAAATGGATAAAACCTCAGTGTTTTCGTTTCCTACATCGCTCAAGCAAGTACCATGAACTGGATCAATTTAAACAAATGGGAATTTATTTGCTCATGGTTTTGAGTCTAAAAGACTCTGGGCTGGCCAGTGATTCTTGGTCCTTGGCTTCTCTCTCACATGGCAAGGCACATGGGAGGATATCCTAGTATCTCTCTTACCTTCCAAGTTCCATTGATGTAGCTTCTTTCTTCTTGTTGCTTTCTCTCTCACGTCTAAATTTCACTCTGTTTCTAAAGGACACCAGATATAGGATTAAGACCCACCCTGAATGAAGTAACCTCAGGCCAACCTACTTACCATGAGCTCCCGCTGACGTGGATGGGATTAAATATAAGAACGTATTTTCTGGGGTTCACACAGCTTGAAACCACCATACCCATAACACTCAAAAGGGTAATGTTGGTGACAGAAGTCAGACTACAGAAGGATACTTTACAGGGGCAATGTTATATAAGTTTTGCAAACACACCAAAAAATTGCATATTATTTGTGGATATATGCATATGTAGCAAAAGTAAAAAAATATGCGTGGGAAAATAAAGTACAAAACATGATTGTCTCTGGAGAGAGAAAGAGGCAGAGGACGTTATGAAAGAATGGATCTATCGGAGTATTTGTAATGTGTAGCAAGAGAGAGAAGAGTGGGGAGAGGGGGAAGGAGAGGGAAAGAGAGAGAGGACCAGAGGGGGAAACTGTAAAATCTGGATGATATGAACATGGACATTTGCTATTTATTTTTGCTTTATTTTTAGTAAATTTCATAGTTAAAACAACAATAAGACGGCATCCTTAAAAGTGTTAACATTAATTATTTAACTATTTTCCCTTCCACAAATCCAGCTCAGAAATAATAATAGCTCTACAATGACTTTGACCATTTGGTAGAGGTGATTTGTAAGACTAAGGCAAGCAACTAGTTAACTTGATAGGCTTGAGGCGTAGTTCAGAGGATCTGAAAGGTAAAATGTAAGATGGACCAAGCAAAGGGACAGTAATCAAGAGAAGAGAGTTAGAGAACAAGAAATGCCATGGTCTGTGGTTGAAACAAAAAGATTTCACATACTTGAAACTATTTAATAGATAGATTAAAAGGGGGGAATGGAATGAATATTTTCTGTGCTTACCCTATGTTACTCACATAATCTCACAAAATCCCTCACATTACCCTGGGTTATTTTCCTTATTCTGTAAAATGGAGAAACTATGCCTAAAAGAAATGAACTAATTTTCCAAAGCCCACCGAGATTTTACCTTACTGGCAAACTAACAAGTTAGCCTGTCAGATGTCCACGGATGAGGTCAAAAGGTACGAAACTCCTGGGTCAGAGTGGTCAGAGAGAAAGGTTAATTTATTCCTCATGGTCCTGACACTAGCTAGTGTATCAGCAGTTTTTTCAATAATTCCCAAAGCCTAGATTTCTGCAGGGCAACACTGAAAGGGGTAGGAGTCACCTGCACACACATCGGCTTGCATTACAGGAGAGGACGCCTAAGCACAGCCAACCCGGTCCTTTTAAATTTGCAGTGCGCATGCCTGCTCTTTGCTCTGGAGGGCAGCACTCTTATCTTCCAAGCCTGTTCGTGAACCTGCCTTTTGCTATGGATGGAGACACTGTCTCTATCATCTAAAGCTGCTTAGTTTATATGGTTATGAGTCTCCAAAAAGAGCAGGGAGGTTATCATAGGGGTTGCCCTTATGTACACCTCAGCAGAGTCCCAGAGACAGATAAAGTAGATACAACCCGGGTATTGGTTCTTCTGAGGGCTACAGAGACCCACAGGTTCTATGGTCATGGCAGATGGAATTCAGTGCCATGTCAGTTGGCCCTACTTTGGAGTTTGTGTTTCTGTGTGATGGAGCTGGACTCAGATGTGAGCTTTGTTCACAAGCCTCTCCTGTTACTTTTACCGGAACTGTAGTTGGTGCTGGAGTTTAGTGTATACCCAGGGGACCTGAATCTCTGGACTGACCATGTGATAGCCAGGCCCTGAGCCTCAACAGACTTCAGCTCCTACATTCTGGTTTATTGGACTTACCCCACTCAGCTAACATGGAGGTGAAGAAGGTCAACCACCACACTAGGGAGCCAAGAGTGCCTACAACTGAAAGCAGGAGGATTGCATCCAACATCCATGTGGAATCTAAGGCCCCTTTTGATATAGAAGTGGAGTGGACACAATCATTCCAAGGTCCACAGGATGGAGGAATGGAGTATGGATTAGAGTGGACTTACTGATATTCTATTCATGAACGATTATGATTAGTAATTGAAGAAAATGTGGCATTGGTGTGGAGAAAGTGGCCATGGTGGCTGCTGGGGATAGGGAATGGGAAGAAGAGATGAGATATGGTGGGGTTTTCGGGACTTGGAATTGTCTTGGGTGGTGCTGCAGGGACAGTTACCAGACATTGTATGTCCTCCCATGGCTCACTGGGTGGAATGTGGGAGAGTGTGGGCTATGATGTGGACCATTGACCATGAGGTGCAGCGGTGCTCAGAGATATATTCACCAAATGCAATGAATGTCTCATGATGATGGAGGGGATGGTTGTTATGGGAGGAAGAGTGGGGTGAGGGGGGTGGGGGGTATATGGGGACCTCATTTTTTTTTAATGTAATATTAAAAAAATAAAGACAAAATAAAATAAAATAAAAGCAAAAAAAAAATCCTGACAAAGGAAAAGAAAAAGATACTTTTGATGAGACCTTAAAAATAAATAAATAAATAAAGCTGATTCGTATTCAAACCACTTGAAAAGATAATCCAAAATGAATGGCAGTCAGTGCCTCACTTGCAAGAATTGCAGAAATGCAAGCCCAGTGGAGAATTATCTCCTGATGCCCTTCTTTTTTATAATAAGTAGCATGTTGGTTCCATGGAGGCAGGGATAGTAGTTGCACATTGCAGTTCACCTTGTCTCTAGCTCTACATCTGGAATAAAGTAGGTACTTCCTACGTATATTCTGAATGAAGGAATTTTTAAAATGCATGGAGACAGTGACGATAAAGGCAATCATGTGGATAATAATGCGCTGAACTGAGCTTAGTAACTACAATGCTTTAGTTTAAAACCACATATATATGTGCTACTATTTATGGCAGACCCTGTCAACTGCCTGTCCAAAAGGTCATTTTCCCCCACCTCTTATCTGTGACAATACCAATTATTTCAATGAAAATATACCCCAGCACCAAATTATGGTCTAAGTTGTAGCCAAGTTGAAGCCAATGAGATATAAGTGAAAATCTATTGGCTTCTGGAAAAGAATTTCATCCTGAAAATAGTATGATGAAGAGAGAGAGCTCTTTTGCTTCTCCATTCTTCCTTTTTTGTGCGTTTCTTTGTTTTGTTTTCTTATTTGATTTTTAGATACCTACACTCCTCCCTACCCCATCTAATTAGCTCCCAGGGCTGACCACTGGCTGTCAGAATGGCTGTGTGTCCCACTGTGCCTGGTGCTCATTGCCCGGGCAGCCTTGTTGGCTAACGCAGAGCCCAAGGGAGAGTGCTGTGGATGGATGTAGGGATCAGCAGCCCTGCCCCCACGTCCTCTTGGTGTGACTTCCCGAAGTCCACCCAGTTGGTAAGTGACAAAGTTGAGACTCAAAAATATGTTCTCTGACTCCAAGTCCAGTGCCCCCTCCGCTGTGTACTCATACTGTCACCCTCTGTCCTTCACCTGTTCCTTCAGCCCATAAGGGACCAAGAGCTTACTGGGAGAGGTAGAAATTTACAGAATCTGAGCACAGTTATGATAGGCAAGAGTTCAGATCCCAAGTCTCTTAGTTACTAGCTAAGTGATCTCAGGCAGCTCAGTTAACTTATTCCCTGAACCTCAGTTTACTCTTCTGAGAAGTGAGACTAATGAAGCCCACATTGCAGGCTGTTGGGAGGAGTCAGTGGCGTAATGAATAAAGAGAGTTTCATAGTGACCACTCAGACTTCTTGTATTCTAATGATTATCACCACGTCTGCCTTGGCCCCAGTCAAGTCATCGGAAGCAGGTGTTGGGGGTGGGGCACTGAGCACAACACACAGCGACTGAAGTAGGGGTCCAGGAACCCTTCATGCTGGCCACATCCACAGCTAGGTTTTGAGGGTTGTGACCTTAACCACTGTTGCACTCTTTAGTGTCTATGGCTTCAGCTGTGAGATCTTTAAGGAAGGTGACTACAGCTATTAGCCCATCCCTCGCTACCTGGGTCAGACATCAGTTGGTGGTGGGGTTCAGGACATCCACTTAAGGCTCAGCCACTTCCTACAGAGAAAATCAAACACAGAGCAAACCAAGGGGGCCACAACCTGGCCATGCTTGGGAATTTTCCTGGGGGCCTGTGAAACCTGAACTCCATTCAGAGCTCTAAGTCCTCCTCAAGATCCTGTAGATCCACAATTGCCCCCAGGATTCTGATGTCCTCCAGCTTGAGTCATCCTTATTTTAATATCAAAAAAACTGACTCACATCCCCAGCCTATGAACTGTGGGCTGAAAGTTCTGTGAAGCCTTAAGTTCTCAGGCTTACAGGTGAAGGGCACCTGAATGAACAGGTAAAGGACAGAAAGTGGCTGCATGAGGGCACAGGGGCAAGGGCACTGAACTCAGTGTCCGAAGGCACTTCCAAATACCAGCTGCATCACCTACCCAGTGGGTAGCCCTGGCAAGTCTAGCCCCATTCAGACATTTCTGAACATTCATCAGGTAGGGGAACTTACATCATCTCTAGCTTCGAATTCTTGCACCCAGCTGAATTCTTACTTCCCCTTAGTTGTCTCACCTCCTGCTATGCTCCCTCCACACCCCACTCTGCACACTCTCCTTCTCCTTCATTTCCCCAAGGTCTTATCATAGACCCATTTACTAGGCCTTGGTCAATTTTCTCCTTTCAACAGTTCCCCCAGCCCTCCGCCTAATTCCTTGGGCCATCTGACCCATCCTCCCAACCCTAGCCCCTCTCAAGCCTGCAGATTCCCACCCAGTAGTATCCCTTTGCTCCCATCTTATCCCTTCCCTGTACAAATACTTACCTCCACTTTATCATAGATTTCACCCATGTAGGCGTCAGCTTGCAACCTTCCTCTCCCCCTCAACTTCCTGTAAGCCTATATGTGGGAGGAGTGGGCGAGGGGTATGGGGT
This sequence comes from Dasypus novemcinctus, assembly GCF_030445035.2. NCBI lineage: Eukaryota > Metazoa > Chordata > Mammalia > Cingulata > Dasypodidae > Dasypus > Dasypus novemcinctus. The sequence continues at coordinate 59,128,860 of NC_080696.1, read as the reverse complement.
ATATGGGAACCTCTTATATTTTTTAATGTAACATTTTTTGTGGTTTATGTGTCTTTTTAAAAAAGACAATTTAATTTAAAAAATGTATTTAAAAAATTTTCTCTTTTTGACTTCAGCAGTGTTGATGTGAAAAATGTGATGCCTGTATGTATGTACCATACTTTGTTTATCCAGTCATCTGTTGATGGACACTGAGGTTGCTTCCAACTTTTGCCAATTATGAATGCATACAATACAATGTTTTTCAGGCATAAAAGGAAATGAATTTCTGATACATGTGACAGCATGGATGAACCCTGAAGACATCGTGTTGTGTGAAATAAGTCAGACAAAAAAGTAAAATATTGTTTGATCTCACTGATATGAAATAATCAAAAGAAGCAAATTCATAGAGTTAGAAACTAGAAAAAAGTTACCATGGGCCAGTGTGGGGGTAGGGAATGAGGAGGTAAAGTTTAAATTGTATGAGGTTTCTATTTGGGGTGATGAAAAAGTTTTGGAAATGGGTGGAGGTGATGTTAGCACAACATTGTAAATATAATTCATAACACTGAATTCTACATTTGTATGTGGCCAAAAGTAGAAATTTAGGTGGTATATGTGTTATTAGAATAAAAACCAAAACAACATCATCAACATAGGCCTGTACAGCACAAACAGGGAATCCTTATGTAAACCATGAATTTTAGTTAAAAGTACAATTATAATCCTATTTTTCAGCAATTGTAAGAAATGTTATGCACTGATACAAGGCATTAAAAATAGGGGTGGCAAGAGGAAGTGGAAGATACAGGATTAGAAAGGTGGAAGGATCATTTCTCTCCCAGAAAAAAATAGCTAGAGGAGAGATAGAAACTGTTTGGAGGGCTGCTCTGGGGCTTAGAACACCAGGTTAAGTTGAGACACCATCCAGAAGAGAAAGGGGAAAGGAAGGGAGTCTCAGCTGGCACCCTCCCCCCACTCAGTAGAGCTGCAAAAGCAGCAGTGGCTGCCCATCCCCTTACCTATGGAGCAAATAGTAGTCTGTGGGCTTCAGTGGCCATGGACTACAGTGTAAGGGGTTTGCAGGGGTGCTCTTCCCCAAGAATGGGGAGAGGGAGGGACACAGCCTACAGCAAATTCATATTTTGGCCAGAAACTTGGTCTTCTGCACTGGAGGATCACACACTTCCAGGCCAGGCAGGGCCACGGTGTTGTCGCGCTGAGAGCCAGCAGTGAGTTAAAGATAATTTGCCTTCTCAAATACCCTCCCTACACCATGGGCTGGTTGCTGAGGTGGCAAAGGGAGGAAGGGTGTGGCCAGCCAAGGGTGGAGAACAGCCTCTGAGAAAATTTGTTTGTGAGACTTGGGCAGCCCTGAGGACATTGCTTCGGCACGGCCCACCCACCTGAAGAGCTACTCTAAATGCATCCCCCCCCAGCACTGGGGGCTGAACTGAGAGATTTGCCAAAGAGTACTGTATGCTGGCTAGACCAAAAAAGTGCACAAAAAAGGGAAAATAATTAATAGATGAAAGAGGCATGCAGGTGCCTTTACTGACACCTTCTCCAAGGCCCTTGGAAAGGGGTCTGCACCCCATTATTTATCCCTGGTTTGAGCAGTTAAACAGCAGCAATCTTAAATATCTAGAACAAGGTGAACCAAGAGTCAAAGAACAGTGGTAGCAGACAGGTACTTAATAGTAAATCCCTAGGCAAGAGCAAGAAACTGACAGTGAGAGTAAACTCAGCATCAGAATCAGATGCCTAGATAGTGGTAAAAAATTACAAGCCATACAAAAAAAAAAAAAGGAAGCTATGACTCAAGCAAAGAAATGAATCAAAGCTCCAGATGAGAGCTAATCAATGAAGTTCATACAAACCTCCTAAATCAGATCATGGAGTTGCAGGAAAATATGGCTAAAGAAATAAAAGACTTTAAGAAGATACTGAGTGAACACAAGGAAAAATTTGAAATCTTGAATAGAAAAATAACAGTGCTTATGGGACTGGAAGACATAATAAGTGAGATTAAAAATACAATAGAGGCACACAACAGCAGAACTAAAACCATGGAAGAAAGAATCAACAATGTAGGAAAGAATTGAAATTAGAGAGTGAGAAGAACTGAGAGAGAAAAGAATGGAAAAAATTGAGCAGGAGTTTGAGACAGCTAATTAATGAGGGTCATACAAATCTCCTAAATCAAATCATTGAATGAAAGACAACATGGCTAAAGAAATAAAAGCCATTAAGAAGGGGAAGCAGATATGACTCAAGCAATTGCGCTCCTGCCTATCACATGGGAGGTCCTGGGTTCATTTCCCAGTGCCTCCTAAAGAAGACAAGCAAGACAGTGAGCTGATGTAAAAAGAGAATGCAAAAAGAGACTCGAGGAGGAAAACATAACGAGAGATATAACAAAGCAGGGAGTGGCAGTGGCTCAAGTGATTAGGCACCTCTCTCCCACATGGGATGTCCTGGGTTTGGTTCCTGGTGCCTCCTAAAAAGGAAGACAAGTACACGACTAACAGACACAGCAAATGCAAACAACAAGGAGGGGGGGGGGGAGAAAAAAATAAAAATACATCTGTAACAAAAAGACAATAAGAAGACGCTGAGTGAGCACAATGAAAAATTTGAAATCTTGGATAGAAAAATAACAGAGTTTATGGAATTGAAAGACACAATAAGTGAGGTTAAAAATACCATAGAGGCACACAAAAGCAGAATTGAAACCATGGAAGAAAGAATCAGCAATATAGGAAAGAACAATTGAAATTGAAGAATGAGAACAGAGAGAGAAAAGAATGGAAAAAATTGAGCAGGGACTCGGGGAATTGAATGATAACATGAAGAACACCAACATACTTGCTATGGGAGTTCCAAAGGAAATGAGAAGGGGAAAGGGACAGAAAGAGTAATTGAGGAAATAATAGCTGAAAATTTCCCAACTCTGGTGAAAGACATAAATATACATGTTCAGGAAGCACGATGTACTTCAATTAGAATAAATCCAAATAGTCCTACCCCAAGACACATAATGTGCAGAATGTGAAACACCAAAGATAAAGAAAAAATTCTGAAAGCAGCAAGGGATAAGTGAAACACCACATACAAGGGACATCCAATAAGACTCAGTGTGGATTTCTCTACAGAAACCATGGAGGTACAAAGGCAGTGGTATAAGAGAATTGAGGTACTAAAAGAGAAAAACTGCCAGCCAGAAATTCTTCATCCTGCAAAACTGTCCTTCAAACATGACAGTGAGCTTAAAATATTAACAGATAAACAGAAACTAAAAGAGTTCATAAACAAGAATCCAACTGTGCAAGAAATACTAAAGGGAGTTCTGCAGCCAGAAAAGACAAGAGAGAAAGGCTTGCAGGAGAGTGTAGAAGCGAAGACTTTCAGAAACAGTATCAAAAAAGGTAAAAAGGTGGACAAAAATAAGATATGAAATATGAAAGCCAAAAGATAAAATGGCTGAAGTGAGTAATGTCTTTACAGTAATAACACTGAATGTAAATGGACTAAATTCCCCAATCAAAAGACAGACTGACAGAATGGATAAGAAAACATGAGCCATTCATATGTTGTTTACAGGACACTCACCTTAGACACAAGGATGCAAATAGACTGAAAGTGAAAGTTTGAAAAAAGATATTTCATGCAAATAGTAACCAAAAGAGAACAAGGGTAGCTATACTGGTGCCAGACAAAGCATACTTTAAATGCAAACAAATAATAAGAGATGCAGAAGGCCATTATATATTAATAAAAGGGACAATCCACCAGGAAGGAGTAGCAGTCATAAATATCTATGTACCTAACCAGGGTTCCCCAAAATACATAAGGAAAACTCTGGCAAAACTGAAAAGAGAAATAGACATCTCTACAATAAAGAGTTGAAAACCTTCAACATGACTCACATCACCATATAGAACAGCTAGACAGAAGATCAACAAGGAAACAGAGAACTTGAATAATATGATAAACAAGCTGGATCTGACAGACATACGCAGAACATTGCACCCAAAATCAGCAGATTATACATTTTTCTTAAGTGCTCATGGATCATTCTCCAGGATTGACTACATGCTAGGCCACAATGCAGCTCTCAATAAATTCAAGAAGATTAATATTATACAAAGCACCTTCTCTGATCATAATGGAATGAAGCTAGAAATTAATAATAGACAGGAAAGGGGGAAATTTGCAAATATATGGAGCTAAACAAAACACTCCTAAACAATCAGTGGATCAAAGGAGAAACTACCAGAGATGTTAGTAGATATCTCGAGGTGAATGAAAATGAGAACACAACTTATCAAAACTTATGGGATACAGTGAAGGCAGTGCTGAGTGGGAAATTTATAGCCCTAAATGCCTATATTAAAAAAGAAGGAAGAATGAAAATCAATGATCTAACTGAACAACCATATAAATTAGAAAAAGAAGAGCAAACCAATCCTGAAGCAAGCAGAAACAAAGAAATAGTAAAAATTAGAGCAGAAATAAATGAAATTGAGAAAAAAAAGAAAAATAGAGAAAATCAACAAAATCAAAAGCTGTCCCTTTGAGAAAATCAATAAAATCAACAAACATTAGTAAGATTAACAAAGAAAAAAGGAAAGAAATTGCAAATAAATAAAATCAGGAACAAAAGGGGGGACATTTTGACTGACCCCCCAAAAGTAAAAAGGATCATAAGAGGATATTATGAGAAACTGTACGCTAACAAATTAGACGAACTAGATGAAATGGACAAATTCCTAGAAATATACAAGCAACCTACACTGAATCTTACAAGAACTATAGGAACTCAACAAACCAATCACAAGCAAAGTGATTGAAATCAGACATCAAAAATCTTTCAACAGAGAAAATTCCAGGACCATATGACTTCACAGGTGAATTCTAGCAAACATTTCAAGAAGAATAATGCCAATCCTATTTAAACTCTTCCAAAAAATCAAAAAAGAGGGAAAATTACCCAACACATTTTATGAAGCCAACATCACCCTACTATCAAAAGCCAAATAAAGGTTCAACAAAAAAAGAAAATTTTCTGTCTAAAGAACATAGATGCAAAAATTCCCAATAAAACACTTGCAAATTGAATTCAACAGTATATAAAAAACAATTGTACATCATGATCAACTAGGTTTTATTCCTGGTATGCAAGGGCAATTCAACATAAGAAAATCAAATAATGTAATACATCACATTAGCAAATTCAAGGGGAAAAAACAACAACAATACGTGATCATCTCTATTAAGGCAGAAAAGGTATTTGACAAAATCCAGCATTGTTTCTCATTAAAAACACTTCAAAAGATAGGTAGAAGGAAATTTCCTCAATATAATAAAGAGCATATATGAAAATCCCAGAGCCAACATTGAACTCAAGGAGGAGAGGTTGAAAGTGTTTCCTCTAAGATCAGGAAGAAGACAAGGATGCCCATTGTCACCACTGTTATTCAATATTGTGCTATAAGTTTTAGCTAGAGAAATTAGGCAAGAAAAAAAAAAGCATCCAAATGGGAAAACTCTAACTACTCATAGATGACATGATCCTATATTTTAAAAATCCCAAAATACACACAAAAAAATTATTTGCACTAATAAATGAGTTCAGCGAAGTGGCAGGATACAAGAGTAACACCCAAAAATCAGTAGTGTTTCTGTACACTAGTAATGAGCAAGCTGAGGAAGAAATCAAGAAAAAATTTCATTTACAAAAACAACAAAAAAACTCAAATATCTAGGAATTAACTTAACCAGGAATGTAAAGGATCTGTATTTGGAAAACTACAAAATATTGCTAAAAGAAATCAAAGAAGACCTATACAAAAGGAAGGACATTCTGTGTTCACGGATAAGAAGACAAAATATCATGAAGATGTTAACTCTACCTAAATTGATTTACAGATTAAATGCAATACCAATCAAAATTCCAATAGCCTACTTTACAGAAATGGAAAACTCAATTACAAAATTTATTTGGAGGGGAAAGGGATCCCAAATAGCCAAAAACATCCTGAGAAAGAATAGTGACGTCTGAGGACTCACACTTCTTGACTTAGAAGCATATTGTGTATTGAAGATATTTTGGGATTCTCTAAATATAAGATCATGTCGTTTGTGAACAGTGAGCTTTGTCTTTTTTTTCCAATTTGTATGCCTTTTATTTTATTTTTTCTTACCTAATTTTGCTAGCTAAAATTTCTAGCACAATGCTCAATAACAGTGGTGACACTGGGCATCCTTGTCTTGTCCCTGATCTTAGCTACAGTGGTCAAAACAGCATGTTATTAGCATAAAGATAGGCACATTGATCAATGGAATTGAATTGAGAGTGCAGAAATAGACCCTCATTGATATGGTCAACTGATTTTTTTTTTAACCCCCCCTCCCCTTTGTGGTTTTTTGTGTGTTGTCTGCTCTCTGTGTCCGTTCACTGTATGTTCTTCTGTGTCTGTGTTTATTTATTTTATTTCCCCTCCCCCCTTGTAGCTTGCTTGTTGTCTGCTCTCTGTGCCCGTTCGCTGTGTACTCTTCTGTGTTCTCGCTTATCTCCCTTCTTTGTTGCATCAACTTGCTGAGTTGGCTCTCCTGAAGTGCTTGGGGGCTCCTTGGCACCTGTGGGTGAGCCTGCCTTCACAAGGAGGCCCCAGGATGTGAACCCAGGGCCTCACATATGGTAGATGGGAGCCCAACTGATTGAGCCACAGGTGCTTCCCTCAAATGACTTTTGATAAATCTATGAAGTCCACTTTTCTGGGGCAGTCTCTTCAACAAATGGTCCTGGGAGAATTGGATATCCATAATCAAAAGAATGAAAGAGGAGCCCTACCTCAGTCCCTATACAAGAATCAACTCAAAATAGATCAAAGGCCTAAACAAAAAAGCCAGAACCATAAAATCCCTAGAAGATATATAGGGAAACAACTATAAGACCTTGTAGTAGGTGGGGGTCTCTTAAACCTCATACCCAAAACATGAGCAACAAAAGTAAAAATAGAGAAATAGGACCTTCTCAAAATGAAACACTTCTGCACATCAAAGAACTTTGTGAAGAGGGTAAAAGGGCAACCTATTCAATGGGAAAAAATATTTGGAAATCACATATATGACAATTGTCTAGTATCCATAATATATAAAGACATCCTACAACTCAACAAGAAAAAGACAAATGACTTGATTAAAAAATGGGTAAAAGACCTTTGTAGTGGTTTGATATGGTTATGAATTCAAAAAATAGATATTGGATTATGTTTGTAATCTGGTTTAATACTGGGTGTGATTGAGTTATGATTAAGGCTTTGATTGGACCACATCATAAGGGCATAGAGTTTCCACGCCTTGGTGGGTGAGGACTCACAGATAAAAGGCATGGCAAAGGACAGAGTTGGCGCTTTTGATGCAGGGGCTATTAATGTTGGAGTTTTGATGTTGGAGTTTGATGCTGAAGTCTTAAGCTGGAACCTGGGGGAAGAGACAGAGCCGTTTGCCTGATGGTCTACAGCTGACTTTGTGGAGAAAACAGAGGTGAGCCCAGAGGAACCCAGGAAGCCTGAGCCTCACAAACATCAGCAGCCATCTTGCTCCAACATGTGAGAATAGACTTTGGTGAGGGAAGTAACTTATGCTTTATGGCCTGGTATCTGTAAGTTTCTACCCCAAATAAATACCCTTTATAAAAACCAACCAATTTCTGGTATTTTGCATAAGCGCACCTTTGGCTGACTAATACAACCTGAATAGACATTTTTCCAAAGTAGAAATACAAATGGTAAAAAATCACATGAAAAAATGTTCAACATCACTGGCTATTAGGGAAATGCCAATTAAAGCCACAATGAGATATCACTTTATACCTTCTAGAATGGCCATTGTTAACAAAACAGAAAACTACAAGTGTTGGAAGGGATGTGGAAAGATAGGAACACTTATTCATTGTTGGTGGGAATGTAGAATGGTATAACCACTGGGGAAGTCTGTTTGGCAATTCATAAGGAAGTTGGATATAGATCTACCATGTGACCTGGAAATACTGTTACTAGGTACATACCCAGAAGGACTGAGAGCAGTGACAGGAACAGACATCTGCACACTGATGTTCAGAGCAATATTACTTACAATTTCTAAAAGATCAAAACAACCCAGGTGTTTGGATAAACAAACTATGGTATATGTACACGATGGAATATTATTCAGGTGTAAGAAGAAACAAAGTCATGAAGCATATGACAACATGAATGAACCTGTAGGACATTTGGTTGAGTGAAGCAAGCCAGGCACAAAAGGACAAACACTGTATTATTTTGCTGTGGGAAGCTGCCTCTGGCACTAGTATTGTATCGGCCATCTTGTTATCAAACGCCATCTTAGATATTAACCCAGTTAGGTTTCTATTCCCCCATCCTCACTGAAGTAAGTTAAGTTTCTATTTCTCTTTATGCCACTCCCCCGGGCTCCGATTGGGCACTCCCCAAAGCGCGCGAAAGTTTTTCCATGGACGTTGCCAAACAACCATCTGCGCATGCGTGTGACGCGAAAACCGAAAATCTAGTTATTTAATCATTTACCAACACATGCACTGTCGTCAGTATGTACTACCTTCTTCCTTCCTAGTTATAAATACCCCTTCCCTACCCCTAATAAACGAGACTTGATCAGAATCCTGTCTTGTCTCCATTCTTCTCTCGACTTCTGCCCCTACCCCTCCTTCTTCCCACAGGCCCCTGGACTCGCCCCTGCCGGTTCGGGACATTTTGCTATTATGAACTAAATATAATGATCAAATTCACAGAGTTAATAGCTAGAATATGTGTGAGCAGAGAAAAGAATGTGTTTAGGGAATAGAAAACTGAGGTTTAATGTGTGCAGACTTGGTAAAAATTTGTTTGGAAATTTTGGAAATGAACAGGAATGGTGAAAGCACATCATAGGATTTGTAATTAGTAGCGCTAACGTATTAGTATGATAGTGGTTTGTTTTTTCCTTTTTTGGAGTAATGAAAATGCTCTAATATTGATTTAAGTGATGAATGTGCAAATTGATAATTATAGGGTGGGTTGGGGGAAAAATACACCAAATTAAATATAGACTGTAGTTCATATTTACTATCCTTTCCTTTGAAAATTTGTTTTACAAATGTTTCGCAACAATGCAAAGTATTTGTGTGTGGCAGGGGAGAGGTGTATGGGAGCTCTGGGTGATGTTATACTTGTTTGCTTTGTAAGTTCACAACCTTTACTACACATTTATTGTTTATATATGTTCGTGTATGAATGATATATTTCAATAAATTGTTTTTAGAATGAAAAACAAAAGAGGGGCAGGAGTATATGAGAAAACTATTTTATGCATGATTTTTCAGTAAACCTACAACTTCTGTTTTTAAAAATGTGAAAAAAAAAAGTGATGCCTGGAGATGGTGGAAGCCACAAAGGGCAGCATCCGTCTTGAGGTTGTGAGCTAACAAGACTGAACCTGAAAAAAACAGACTGATGATAGCATATTGGCCATTTAACTAATTAACTAGTTGTGGGAGAAAATACGGCACTTACTGGGACGCGGAGACTGATATAGCTATAGACAAAGAAAGATTTATTGAGAAGCCCTGCCAATGGAGGGGGTCTGAAGAAGAGATTTCAGTGCCCCCACCAGCATGGTGGGGTCTGAAAAGAGACTTCAGCCTGCCCCTGAAAGGGGGGATTTGGATTTATACAGAACTTTTCTAGGTGGGGAAATGATGGTGGGAGAGGGTTGAGGGTCCGAGTGAAGTGCAGGGACCAATAGGAAGCCCTAGAGGTGAAAACTTTCCCTGATGGTGACTAGAAGATAGTGGGTTAGGGAGTTATGGTTTCTTGGAATGCTGCAGGAACATCTGTTCTTTGTTCTGTAGGAATTTTATTTCCCTCCGATTTGTAGGTAAGGAAGGTTTCCATTTCTCTTTACTCCTCTCTCTATATGTGATATTTTTATTTTAACCTGTGGGGAGGTGCCATGCCCTTGGACATGTAGGCTTATGGGGAATGGGGTTAGCCTTTCCCCATTGCATATGAGGGGAAACTGAGCTATAGCTTGTTAATTATTGCAAACCTCTAACACTAGTAATTAGTTATTTAAGACTGGAACTAATTCTCATCTTCCGTATTTATTAGGTAAACAGCAGGTAACTATATAATTTAGATTTCTGTTGCCCAGGTCTTCTGTTTCTTGCAGCCAAATATATACTCCATGATACTACAATGAGTAGCATTATAGAAAGGAAACTAAATTCAACTTTTAAAATTCAGTGAAATTGAAAACTGGAGAGGTGATTCAATTTTCCAAGGCTGTCCAGCTAGTGAATGTTGACGTAAGGTCATCAGACTATGGGCCTAAATTATTTTTCCTGTTCAACTGTCTTTTTAGTTCTGGAAGGATAAAAATAGTTGCAAAACATAAACTTTAAACTCAAGGAACTTACTATCTATTTGCAGATACAAGTTTTACATATCAAAATAATGGAAGAGTGGTTTGATATAGCTGTCTAGCTACATCCATGGTACAGTTTATTCCATGCCTGCTATATTCCAGGGAAGATAACTTTAGCTCTAAAGTTAATATCAGTTTTACCAACAGTAAACATAGAGGGCAGCAGACTTGGCCCAGTGGTTAGCGTGTCCATCTACCACATGGGAGGTCCGCGGTTCAAACTCCCGGCCTCCTGGACCCATGTGGAGCTGGCCCATGCTCAGTGCTGATGCGCGCAAGGAGTGCCGTGCCACGCAGGGGTGTCCCCCGCGTAGGGGAGCCCCACACGCAAGGAGTGCGCCCCGTAAGGAGAGCTGCCCAGTGTGAAAAAAAGTGCAGCCTGCCCAGGAATGGCACCACACACACGGAGAGCTGGCACAAGATGATGCAACAAAAAGAAATACAAATTCCCATGTTGCTGACAACAATAGAAGCAGACAAAGAAGACGCAGCAAATAGACACAGAGAACAGACAACTGGGGTGGGGGGTAGGGGGAGAGAAATAAATAAATAAATAAATAAATAAATAAATCTTTTAAAAAAAACAAATAGCTAAGGAGTCTCTACTTTAAAAAAAACAGTAAACATAAATTAAATGTGTGTATGTATGTCTACTCTCAAATCTAAAACTCAAATCAGGAACTTTTTCAGTATTACTAAATAGGATATCAATTGTGTTATATTTTACTAGCAATTCATAAAAGAATAAAAAGTTACTGATTAATATATACTTAAGATTATATATATGTATATATATACACACATATATCTGCTTGCATTCAGACACTACTGAGATCTAGTTGTTTTCACAATTATCCAATTAATTTCTTTGGGTTTTTTAGTATTAATAGATACTCATATTATTTATAAATAGCATGAACTTGTCTCCTTAATTCCAAGGGAATATTCTTTCTCTTATTTATCTTGTCATAGTGCCTTGGGAGGAACTTCTAGAACAATGCTATATAATGGTGATTACTCTTGTTTTACTTCTAACAGTAGTAGGGGGTAATGTCTACATGTTTCAAAATTGAGTCTGATATTGGTTGTTTTGCTTGTTAAGGAATTTTCTATCTATACTTTTTTAAAAAAAAACAAAACAAAACTGCTACCAATGCTAAAAGATACCAAATACATATTATCACCAGTAGATACAATTATATGCTCTCCCCCTCACTCCCCACTTTCTTCCTAGGGATGTGCCAATTGGAGTTTGCCTGCTGTGCCTCCCTTCTTTCAATCTAGTTTTTCCAATATTTTTCCAGGCAGAAACTCCTCAAAATTTATCACCAGCTGATGGCATATTTTTGAAGCCCAAAAGTGGTTTCCCTAGATTTGAACGTGCCTTTGGGCTGTTTAATAAGTCAGCTAATTAATCACTTGATTAGGATATACTATAACATGAAAGCTTCATAATATTCTTGAGATAAATCTTACTTCATGGTATAAAATTTCTCCTATAGAGTGATGGGCTCAATTGGTTAATATTTTATTTTTGTTTCAATATTAATAAATTAGATTGATATCTGATATCTTTTCATATAAAGCTTGGTTAAGTTTTGATATCGAAGTTATGCTTCATAAAATTAACTGGAAAAAATTATTCTTTTGCTCTGCTCTAGAGCAGACTGTACAGCTTTGTAAGTTTGAATAACTTGACTGAACCCTTTGCTCAGAGGCCTCCAGAGATGTTTTCATTTTATTTACAATTGTATGCCACCCATTGTTTTTTCCTTTTTGTTTTATACTGTTTTTTATTTTCCCTAGGATACATTTTGGAAAGTTGTATTTTGTGAGAAAATTATCTACTTTAGTAAGAATATCTAGCTTATTAATAGAGAGTAATGTTCAGCAAACCTTTAATGTAAGGGCCAGGTAGTAATTATTTTTGGCTTTGCAGGCCATACTGTCTCTATCACAACTATACAACTCAGGGGTTGTAGTTATAGCACAAGGGAAGTCATGACAATTTATAAATGGATAGACATGGCTGTGTTCTAGTAAAATTTACAGAAACAGTTTGTGGGCAATTTTTTGCCAACTCCCAGCATACAGTTGTTTATTTTAGATTTTATATCTTTAAAAAATCTATTCTAGGTATGTTTCCTATTCTATTTTTTAATATATTTTCAAAAGCAAATTAAAACTCCAGTTGTTATTTTTATATATTTAGTAATTAAATCATTTAGAAAGTCCTCTATGTTTAATGGTTTTAATGTTAACCTTAAATTTTCCCATGCATCATTTTTTCTTGGTTGCCTGTGATACATAATTAAGGAATTTTGGGGGGGAGGGGTAAGGAAGACAACATGAATTCTAAAACCTTCTGATTTTTGCTTAAATGAGAACTCATTTTTTACTTCACAAAAAGATAATGTTTTGTTTCTCTAGATAATTCTAATGTGATATTATTTGTTCTTCATAACTATCTAGAAATTACTCGATTGTCTTCTGCTTCATAGTAACTAGAACCACAAAAACAAAATTCACAAAACCTTTTTTTCCACACTGATGGGCATCAATTTTCTTAAAGGCCAGGACCATGTCTGCTGCTCAGCATTTTCTTCAAAGCACCCACTGCTATCCTTGATACATATAATTTAAATTGTAAGTGATGAATGAACACCAAATGAATGGGCCCAGCAAAAATGTGATACATAAATGTCTATGTCTGACATTGATTTGACTTACCAAGTTAACCATTCACCCATCCTGGGCAGTGAAAAGGAAATCCAGTCTGATTTTGCTTCATCTCTGGGCCTGCCTTCTCTGGTTTTGGCGACTTCATCTGCTGGGCTCCTCTCTTCTTAAAATCTTCAGTCTTCTATTTTGCATGTTCACATAATAAGTTCAAGCCACTATGGATTTTTGACCTGCTTACTGCTGAGCTAGGGACAAGACTTCGTGAACTGGTCACCTACTGCTACGTAACAAGCAACCCCCCAAATCTCAGCAGAATATGGCCAGAAGCATTTGCTTAGCATGTAGGTTGGCTGATCCAGGCTGGGATCTAGGCTAAAGAGAGTTAGCTTTCTTCCACATGTCAGTCCAGCAGATTGTCCTGGGCATGTACTTATCCTGGAAAAAACAGAGGCATGAGAAGAATAAACAAAACATGTAAGATCCCTTAAGGTCTAAGCTCAGAACGGGCATGTTAGCACTATTGCCTTGTTCTGTAGGCCAAAACAAGTCGCATGGTCAAAACCTAAATCAGGAGGCAGAAGGGTCTACTCTGCCTATGAGGGGGGCAGGTGGGGCATGGGCTGCACCACCACATGGCAAAAGGTAGGGCTAGAGAGAGAGGTGAAGAATTGGAGCCCCAAGTGTAATCGATTGCTCCCTAACTTTCTGCTTGTTATAGCTGTGAGCAGCAGTTTGACTGATGCCAGATTTCCCTCTCACAGCCCTCAGTCACCTGCAAAGGGAGCTCACGGAACATGGCCTGACTTAATTTTCATTCTTTCTCTTCCAAATTAGGTGGGGTGTCAAGAGTCCTCTCCTCTTTCTTCCTAAAGACGTTTGGTTGGGAAGTGTTGGGAAGAGGAGCTGGAGTTTGCCTGTTGTGTTTCCCTTTTTTAATCTAGTTCTTTCTGTTTTTCCTGGCAGAAACTCTTCAAATTTCTCACCTGCTGATGACATCCTTCTGACTTTCCATCCCTAAAAGTAGTTTCCCCACTTCTTGGTGTGCCTTTAGGCATTTCAGTGGAGAGAAGGGAGAAGTAGATATGTGAATTGCCACCTACTAACCTCTTTTCCAAAGGTCGGGTTTTCCAGCTGCCATCATGAACTGACCTCTTGCATTTCTCAGCTCTTCCTCCTCTCCCTTATCCTCAGTCCTCTCTGCCCTCCACTAGGTTGAGGGACAGGCTTGGTCTGCAGCACTTCCCCTGTTCTTTTCCTAGGGACCCAGGTTTGCCTTTAATCTCCTTTGATCCTGCAAAATCATCTAACGGGGCTTTCTCAGCCATTCGCTTTCTCAATCTATCTGTGGGATGCCCATGGACATTAAAATAGGATTTCTAAAGACACACATCTGAAAAGAAACATGCTCTTTTGCCAGAGAATAATAAATCACTAACCCTCTACCATCAATCAAGTTCTATTTCAGGGCCAATTTTAGAGGAGGAATGAAGTGAAGGGGGAAAATCCCCAAGAGGAGGAAGAGAAGAGAATAAAGACAAACAGCCCACCTCCTTTCCTGTTGCCTTCATTTATTCCTCCACCTTCCTCTGTGTTTTCACCTTATGAGGAGAAAGCCCCGGAAGGAAAGTTTGAAACGTGTGGACACTGATCCCAGGAAAAGAAAAATTATCAGGAAGCCTCCTGTGCACCACAACATATAAGCCAACAGCAAAATCCTCCCATCCCACATACTTTTTCCTCCCAAAGCACAGGCGGGGAAGCACAGCGCTACTTAATCTGACTTAAATGCTGACCTGGAGCTGGGAGTTGCAGTAAAAATGGCCAAAGTGCAGCCTGAAGTTCAGCTTAGAAAGGGAACTTCACATCCTCCAAAAAGAGCAGCTGCTGAGAAATAAAATAGGGCCTTTGGAGACATGAAGAGAGAGAAAAATGTTCAAGTCTGTGTTTGTAAAAAGCCAGAAGGTAGCAATGAAGGAAAAGGGAAACGACAAAATTCAGCAGGCATCCACTGCACAGAGGAAATGCCTTGTAATCGTGCTTAGAAAAAACTGTACTTGCTCTATACTCTGTAGATGACTTTGGCAAGGTACATGATCAAGAAAACATATATTTGCATTTGAAATCAGAGAATTTTCCCTTTCAAAGGGAAGAGTAGCTGAAATTCAGTTCCTGTTTACATGTAACTTGCAAACGTTTCCTTCTGTTCCAGTAAAATCATTCTTATTTGTTATTAGTTCTCTCTCTGGTAGACTTTCTGGTCCCAAAGCATCCATGACATTGCTTGGATGATCTAACCCAATCTTCCTACGTATCCTGACTTGCTTGGCCACACTTCTTTTGTCTCTTGGGAATTCTCCTCCCTCCCCTCTAAATGTAGGGCTTCCCCAGTATCTGTATTTGAAATTTCTATGGCTTTTCCTCCTGAATCCCAACCATTCTGTGTCTGTTGCTAATGTTTTGATGTAGATGATGCCACACTTCACCCTCACCCACCTTGCAAATATATAGCTTTTGACATCACACTTGCATGTAGATTATTTTATATAATTGTTTTATGTAATCCTCCCCTCTCTGATAATTTTTAGATGATATCTCCCAGGTATCCTCTCATGAATGGGAACACTAACCTCTTAACAGTAAAGTTCTCAAAATGGAACGTATCTTTGTCGACACCATAACAGCTACCTTCACTGTCACCAAACTTTATGGTTGGATTCTCTTTGGCAAATCTGAGGTATAATTAGAGTTTGTCCCTCTTTGACTCTAGCACCAACAGCTTCTCATTCACAGCCCTTGGAATCTTCATGTTGCCCCTGTTACTCCTGCCGCACCAAAATGCCCTTGTCAGCCAGCACCTTTCTGACCCTGCCTCTACTGACTTGTCCACTCAAAACTTACTTGTTCAATGTTTCATCTTCTTATGGCTCTATTTGGGAATTTACTTCTAAATTCTCTTATGTAGCATCATGGTAGATAATGGAATAAAGCTGAAAATCCGGGTTAAAATCCAAGTTCTATCCATTTGGGTGGCCTTGGGGAAATCACTTTACCTTTCTGCAAATGGGGATGGTAAAAATGCACTTTAAGTCTGCTGCATAAATAAATTAGAACCTTGGCACATAAACAGATGCTCTAAAGGACTGGTTTAAATGAGACACATGATCATTAAGGAATTATGTGTTGCCCTTCATTGGAAAATCTTTATTTTAAAGAGAGATTTAAAATGGCCCATTTCACCAGCCCATTGGTGAAATTTCTGTCCAAGATGACAGGCCAGTTGTGCTGATGGGGGGAATTAGTTGGGGGCGGGGGGAGTAGATTCTAGCAGAAAACTTCAAATTATATTATTTAGATAACAAGCTATTATTGTACAAAGATATACTAGCTGTAGTGTTAGGAGATATTAAAATTCAGCCCTAGAAATAGATACCGAGAGATTGGCTCTTTGTTCTACTTAGGGTCTTGTTTCTAGAACAATTCATTGCCATTTCACCTGGCCCATGTGCAAAATGTGCCTCTATTTCTCTTTGTGGCAGACTTAATTAGAGGGTATGCATTTGACAATTCCGTCTTCTCTGTCTTGCCTTCTTTGACTTCATGCTAAGAGCCAAGGTGAGTAGAAAGAACCTGGTGGTTAGGACTTCAGGCTCTAGAGCCAGGCAGATTTGCATTTACACTTTCGCTCTGCCAAGGGTTTACCTGTTACATGTGCACCTGTGATTTGGCCAGAGGCTTAACTCTTCCAAGCCTCCCTGTCTTGTCTTCAGTGCAGATGACAACCTGACATCTCGCTCCTGGGGTTGTCTGAAGGGTAACTGGTAATGTTTTCAAGCACTTAGCACCTAAGAAGTGCTCAATAAAAGGCAGTCAGAAATGTCCCCGCAGTTTATGTGCATATGTTGGACTCCTTTAAGGTGACTTTTCTCTTAAAAAGTAAGCATTTATGAGGGTAAGTCATATTTTAAATCAGCAATTCCTTTACTCCCCCATATGAGAATGGGTCATCATGCTTACTGTTCAGTCAGTGCTTTGTCATCAAATTTTAACCTCAGTATTAGCTGTCTTTCCAATGCTCAAGAAATTAGAAGTAATTCAGACTGACAACACATATGCAGTATGAACAGAAATGGAGATTTGGAAAAATATTGAGTGACCCCAGGAGAAGGAGGGAGATGAGAGAGGCAGAAGACATATGGTGGCAATGGAGAGGAACAAGGTATCCTCCTGAGCTTAATTCCTTACAAAGAGCATTTCTTGCACAGATTTAATGTGGTTTCCAAGTCTCCGAAACACGAGACCCCCATGAATATGCTGATGCTTATTTCTGCTGTCCTCATTAATCATATTAACTGGGTAATTGCTGAGTCCTGAGTCCACAGACTTGGAAGACTCATCATCTGATCCATGAAATAAGCCGCACCCATAATTCAGCTAATAAAATCACAGAAGTGGAGAGAAAATTGTGCCATTAATTTGTCTCTGTGAATTCTGAATCTTGGCTTCAATTTGCATTCAATTGAGCAGTGCTTTTCAAATGGTGAGCTGAGAGGACAGGAAGCGAAAGGATAAACACGGTGTGTTAATTACTTAATTCTTGCATTCACTCAACAAACATTTATCAAGTACTTACTCAGTACCTGGGCCCTGGGGATACAGCAATGAAGTAAATAGTCATAGTTGCAGCTCTGCTCTGTTGGTGCTTACAGAATAACGGTAGGAAATAGATATTATAGATATTAAAATTATAGTAACACAAAATCTACCCACAGCCTGAAATTTTACTTAAAGATTTGGTGGGAAAGTCAGTCAAATGGGAATAAAATCAAATAAATATTTCTACATTGTATTTGAAATCAAAGAAAGCACACATTCTTTTATATAGAAGCCAAGGCACAAATTGTTCTTTAAGATAAAACATATGACTCAAAGGATCTATCATCCCTTTTGGCTGATCTCCCCGGGGTTAGGCAATGTAAAGTTTGTTCTCCAGCTCACCTAGGGCCATATTAATGGAATTATTTTAAAAGTACCAAAATAGACAATGCCAGGCAAAGTTTGGGAAGAAGATTATTTAAGGTGGGGTTATTATACCTTCAGTGAGGAACTTTCCTAGTGACACATCCTGGGACACCTCCATGTATAGTGATAGCAGAGGGACCCTGACAGTGACTTGGCTAATCCCTTCCTGCTTGAATATCCTAGTTGGCAGGTGTTACTTCCTTCAGGAAGAATGAATTCCGGTGTTTTCCAAAATTCCAGGAAGATTTTTTGGTCCATCTTTGTTTCTTCCAATACCTTCCCCCCCCCCCCCCCCCCCCCCCGAGGATTTAGTGATACCTAGGCATATTTCTGCACTAATTATGGTTAATTTAACACCTACCTGAACTATTCTTGATGAGGCAACAAACAAACATGGAAAATTACTGATGTGGAGTTTACTTCTTTCAGCATCTCTAAAGCTTCTAGAAATTGCGTTTTTGCCGATATATCAGAACAAATTCTGGGTGTGATGAAATTTAATGTACACCTCAATTTTTGAACAGTTATATTTGCGTATAGGCCTATCCTGTCACCTCAAAAACAAGAGAAATGTTGTCGACAAGGTAGCTTTCCTAGGTCAGCACACCACTCTCTTTTACTTTTCTGGAATTGTTGAAGAGTAAAACAGCTCAGAGTTGACACTTCCACAGAGATATGAGGAGACATAAAAGAAAACGGAAGTAACAGGTTTAGCATATTTTTCTTTTTTGATATTATATAGACAAATGAAAACTATAACACAATATTCCCTGTATATCATCCTGAGTTTGGATTCAGTGAAAACAGAAAGAGTGAATAGTATTTATCTCAAAGCATAAAAGATGATTTTATTCTCTCTACTTTATGTACTTACACCAAGCCACATATTATTGACCTTTCTTAAGATTAAAGGGGCATATATTATTATAAGAAATAGTTAGATCTGAGATTTCCCTAAGACTTTTCCGTTTTATTTCGTGAAAAAATATTGATGCCATATTAAAATTAGTTTATATATTTGAACGTAAATCAATATACACTAATTGTATTATTTGCTCATACCGATGATCAATTAGGTTTTAATGGCAATAAATTAAATCTCAACCAAATTAAATTTAAATGTAAGTCTAGTTCTAATGGAATAATATTCTTTTGGAAAGTGTTCCCTGAATATTTATAAACAAAAATATCACTAGACTATGTGATTTACATATATTTCCTCGTCTGTTCTCCTTAAAAATCCCTACATTATTTTCTACAGTTTAGGTAAGAGGAAATGGAAGTCCATGCAGTCATTTTTCCTAAGGTCTCGTAGCTAATAAGTGGCAGAGCCAATTGTTTTCCAACTATATCTGACGTTTCATTCATGTACTCCTTTATTTAACATTTACTCCAGTTTAATATGCGTATGTAGTGAGGGGTGCTTCATGAGGCAGGGCTGATAAATTAGATATAGTCCTGCTCTTAATGGATGTTTTGTCTTTGCCTGCCTCAAATTTATCCCTCTTTCTTCTAGTGGGAGAATACCAGTTCCCCTTTGAAAGCATCCTTGGTCTGTTTCCAGTAGAGCGATTTAGAGGACTGCATTCATCAGCCACCATGACTGGTCCATGGATGAGACTATGACCCAAGCTGAGCCAGTGGGAGTTGTACTTGAGTCTTCTGCTGAAACTATTAGGAAATAAGCACTGTCTCTTTGATAGGTCAGGTGGTAGAATGTAAGCCTGAAGTAAAAATGTCCTTGTTATATAAAGAAAGTTGGCCAGGAATGAAGTCAACTCTGACAAAAGCAGATCTGAGATAGAAAGAAACAAATGAAGGTCTTTCTGGTTTGAGCCCCTGGATCTAGCCCTACCTGAAGCTAGAAATACTCTGGGTATTTCAGTAATGTTAGTAAATATATTTGTTTTTGATTAAATGATTTGGGAGTAGGTTTCAGTCACTTGCAACTATAAGAAGACTTTCTAGTAGCTGTTTCTATGGGTATTAAATTCTGGTGGGAAAGAAAAGATGAAAAATAAACAAAAATTGATCATGATAAAAAAGTGGCAAGTACTCCAAAAAAAGGTTACAGGTGGATTACATGTGTGAAGATGATTAAAATCATCTGTGATGATTAGGAACTTCCTTAACAATCAGATTTTAATTACATGTAGCTATTCTACGAATTTAAAACCTGACCTCAAAACCTGCCTTAAAAGGTGTGTTATTGGGAACTCATTTAAAAGCAGCACTTTAAATTCATAAACTTTATTAAAAAAAATACAAGGTGCTAGATTATACACGATGGGGATTCCAAGAGATGGATTCCATGAAGGTGGATCATTTTTCCTCGATTCCTACTGCAATCAAAAAATTTTTTTTCTCAAATGTCCAGTTTACTTAAATTGTCCTTACAAAAAAAGTGGGCTATTAATACAAATGCAACTCTTTAAATGATGAACTTCTGAGCAAACAGTGCATTTACATTTTGATAACATTGGTCTCCCTAATGCTCTCTGCTATGCAGGTTGTGAAAAACAGCTATGACTTCAAAACAGAAAACAATGGTGAACATTTCCAACTTTCTGGTGTAATTGTTTAGTGTGAAATCTGCCATGGTGGCAGATTTTAAAATTAACATTAAGCAAATTTGTTAGAATTAACAAATTTTAACATAATTTATTATTATTTTCGGTAGGCTCCTATCCAAATAAAGAGATACTTGCCAAAATATCTTTTAGGCTTTTGCTGTGGTGAAAAAAATCCCAAGTCCAGCAAATTAAAATTTAAAGAAGAATTTGCACAAGAGAGAAAGACATCTATAAACAAAAATATAAATAAAACATGTCTCCAGGGCAACTTGCCTATCAGAGATACATCAGGAAGTTTAGATCAATGTTTTCAGGGCTAGATAAATTCATAGAGAGTGAATTTTAACCCTGAGGTCAGCCAAACACATCATGCTAATAAAGACGAGTTATCTGTGAGGATTTGGCAAGCCCAATCGGAAGCATCTCGGGCTTCATACTCATTAAACGCCCAAGTTTTGATTTCAGACATTGTGCCCAAGTAAGGGACAACACCCAGTTGCAGAGAAACACAGGATCAAAAGAACACAGAACATGTAACTTTAAACTTGGTTCTTCATACTGGACCAAATCATATGTCATGCCTCAGAAATGAGAGTGTTTTTTAAAATAAGAAATTTTATAATTGCTTTAGATATAGCACAATTATATTGCATGGCCAAACTTTTGCTAAAAGCAACAATTTGTTTAAAGGAAGTATCAAGTGATATCATAGTTTTTATGCTTCTGATAAGGTAATTATTATGATGTTTAAAATAATACAATATTCAAAAAATGGAAATATTTAGGAACCTTATCCATTTTGGAGATGGTCTCGTAAATGAGGATCTTTCCTGTATTCCTTTGCTCACTTCTCTTGCCCTCTTTTCTCTCATCACCTTATTTATTTCTGCCTAACGTTTTCAATTCTTCCTTGTGTAACCTCCGCCTTCATTCCTTAATCTGGCTCCCAATTGATTGGGGATTTTATGTGTTCTCGTTGCTATTTAGGCCTTGACTTTCCTTTGGCTTTCTTTCATTTCCTCACTGCTTTAGTTCTTGGTATCACTTAAGGTAGGAATCCCCTCCCCCTCTATAATTAGAGCCCTACTAAACCTTCTTCCTGCCCCTGAAAATTGGGTGACTCTAATTTTCTATTAAGGGTAATCATGCATGAAACTCATCATCATAGCAAAGAGACAATTCCCCTCTTTTTCTTGGATTTCTGTGATGAGGGTTATAATTAGTTGGCTCTAATTAAAAATTAAGTCTGTCTTACCACAAAGCTATAAATTGACTTCCATATGTTACTACTAATTCTAAACATTCGAAAAGTTTTGGCCCCTTTTAGAAGACCAAGACAGATATAATGAAGTAGTCTGTTTTACATGATAAAAGTCAAGGTTAGAGAAATATTGAAGACTTGAAAAGGATAATGAACTTGGAAAAGCCTACTGGGGCCCCTAGGGAAGTGACAGAGAGGAGCTCACCAAGCCCTGAGACCCTCAGGTTCACTTCAAGAAAGACAAATTAACTTCATATTTGTTTCCATCTCAATCCCTCATGTTTGTATCCAAGAAAAACTTTGTGATTTTTCTTTTTCTTTTCTTTTCTTTATTCTTTCATAGCAAGACTTGGAGAAAGGCTCCATTAAAACTAAAACACAAAAGAATTTGCATGAAACAAACTAACAAGACAAAGCACAAATAAAACACAGTTTGAGAGCACCTCACCTAGCAGAGATGAACTGTAATGTGGTTTTTTCGAATAAACATTTGTTATTGTTGACCATTAAGATTTTAGGCTCTTTGCTATATGGAATCATCACAGATAAAGTGAACTGATACATAAACATATTCCCTAAAAAGGAGAAAAACACAGAAATATGATTACAAAGAAGAGGCTGAGGAGAGTTTGAAGAAGAAACCCAGTGGAGAGAGATGTCAAGAATATCAAGAAGGAATTTGGCAGCTCTTTTCGAGTTTCTTTGCTTTTGACCTTGAACTAGAGGAGGAGCCCTATATCTAGGCAGCTAGATCACCTGTATCAATTCTGATGAGCTCTGGGATCATGCAGTTATGTAAAACAAAATAAGTTCTAATCATGTATATCAATCTAGAAGAATTTACATGTTATATTAGAGCCTGAGAAAAGCCAGTTGCAAAGAAACATATACGGTTTTGTATTTTTTTATATATTTATAATAAAACTGCACATTAAAATTATCCCACATATGTATATTTTTGCACATGCTTGTAGGGGTCATGGAGAAAGATATGCAAGGATACACACCAGGCTGTTTATGTTGTTTGCTTTAGTTAGATGAGGTAGGAATGGAAAATAGACAGAGGGGAGTAATAGAGAGAAATTAGTAAAATGGAACACAATGCTGTGTTTGTTAACTGAAAATGAAATATAACATTCCATAGTTTACTATAAAAATGTAACAATTAATTGACAAGCACATGCTAAAGGAACAGAAGGGAAAAATGAACAAATTAAAATCTTAAATTGAATATGAGATAATATTATAAACAATCATTTTTGGTCTTGGATTCTGTTTTTTGTGTTTTTAATACAATTTTTGCAGTGAGCACAAAAAATCATGAAGGGAGAAGTGGAGGAGTGCATATTGTGGGAGCAGGTTTTGTAATATGAGAACTGAAGAAGAGTTATTGGATTTAACAATAAGAATGCCATTGTGACTGTGGTGAATGGAGTTTCAGAGCAGTTGTGGGGGCAGATGCTAGATTGCTCTGTGTTATGAAGCAATAGGAGGTGAACACATGGAGGCAGCAAGCTTTCCAGAAGCTTATAACAATGAGAGGAGAGAGGGAAACAATTGGAAAGAGACCAGGACTGACAAAGACAAAATTGTGCTAATCTTTGATGCCAAGCCCAGATCCATCCTCCCTTCCTCACTGCCCACACGTAACACCTTCTCTGTCCCATGATGCTGTCCTGTATTGCATCATCCTAGCTACTTTACCCTGAGATTTTCAGTTTTTCGACCAATAGATGGCACCAGCAAAAGTGGAGAGAATGAAAGAAGAGAGAGGTGAGGATAAAGATTCCCCACCACTCCTTCCTTGCCTGGTCTGGTTTGGGCAGTGGCTCCATTCTTCTATGTGAAGAATCTAGAAGCCCCACTTCCATTGTGTCAGCACTTTCCAGGTTTCAGGAACTTCTTTCCTCCCTCTTCCTTTTCTGTCTAGCTACTTACTGCTGTTAACCTCTGAGGGTCTCACAATTTCCTACTGGTTCTTTGAAATTTTTGAGTGTGTCCTTTCCAGTCAGGCCTCTGAGTGGTGGTATTACTTATATGTTACTTCCTTCCTCCCTCCCTACCTCCATTCCTTTCTTCTTCTTTTCTTTTTGTAAGATTTTTATATTTCTCCCCACCCCCTCATTTGCTTTTGCTATGTCTGTTTGTTGTGTGCTAGTCTTTTTCTAGAAGGCACTGAGAACCGAATCCAGAACCTCTCATTATGTTTTCCACCTTGTGTCCCTTGTTGTGTCATCTTGTTGTGTCAGCTTGCTGTGCCAGCCCATCACATGAGCTTGCTGTCTTGCTCATCTTCTTTAGGAAGCACTGGACACTGAATCTGGGACCTTTCATGTATTAGGTGGGTGGGCGCTCAATCGCTTGAGCCACATCTGCTTCCCCCTTTCTCTTTTTTTCAGATAGGAAAGAAATACTGCCAGAACTGGCTCTTTGGGAAGTAGGAGGGATTGGAAAGAGCATCAGTTCAAACTCTCTGTTATGCCAAACAATATACAAAATTTTAACTGAACCAGTTTCTAGGAAACTGAGATATTTAACCCAAAATGCCATGGTAAACCAGGAGTATAAATGGACATGGCGGTAAAGAGCTGTCCATCCTCATGGTGAACGGGAATGGGCCACATGACAGGTCATCGCCAGCCAAGTGTGACTGGGTTTCGAAGGTGCTGGCTGACATCTCAGAGGTCACCTTGGCTGTTGGTATATAGCATTCTTTCCAAATCTCCCCTGCATAGATGGAAAATAAACCACTAATGTCATAAGGGATTTAGGACAAATAGTAAAATGTACAAAGACTCATTCCATAAAGATCTGAATCTGGTGCCCAGACATGACTTTTTCAGGGAGACCATAAACTCTTCTTTTTTGAGGATTATTAGTCATGCAGATGATTATGAGATGGTGAGGGAAATGTTAATGGCAGTGGAGTGGAAAAAATGAAAGCTATGACAAAGCTCATCATAGTTCTGTTTAGTTAATTATCTGGTGCCTGGGTAGGAGACCAAGTCTACTGAATTCAAAAACCCTTATTCTTTACTGCCATCTTATACTTCATGACCTTATATTTTCATTTATTTGACAATTTATTGAACACCTATTCTGTGTGAAATACTCTAATACCCGGCTCCATCATTTGGTACAAACAAAGCAGGCAGGATCCCTGGCTCAAGGGCAGAATTTCCCTTATTCCTTCATTTGCATTTTACCAATGCTACTTATAATTGTGGAGATCATGGGGAGAACCCAGTGCTTCTATGACCTTGACCTCTTCCAGGACACCCCCTCTTCCCAGATCTGTGAAATCAGGTGAAAAGGAAGGCAGGAGCAGAAGACACATTCTACTTTTCTTAAGCTGACTGCTGCCACCTCATTGGTCAGAACCTGATTTATGTTCTGCTTGTGATTGAAAATGAGGGCTAAGTTACTGAATACACAGTCCAGCTAGGAAAGCACTTAACTCAGAACATGCATGCTTTATGCCACGAGCTGATTTCAGGCACAATTCAGAGGGTAGGATGATGAACCAGCCATGTAATTATGATTATATGCTTCATTAATTCCAAATGTCATTTACTCTGTGTTGTCTTATATATAAAATAAGTTAAACTGACTCCCCTCTCTTTTCCCAATCCCCACACCTCCTCCTCCAATGTACACAGATGCCTTGATGGAATGTTTAATATGAATTTTTTATTCTGTATAACTCCAAGTGACTGACAGTCTCCAAATGTCAGATCTTTTTTGAAAGAAGCATGTCTGAGGAGCTCTGAAGGCTAATTAATTCTTCAGTCACAATGTGCTCTGAGAGAAGGCACAGAATGACTTAATAAGAGATGAAGAGAGTTCCAGAAATTATTGTAATAGAACAAATAGAGCTCTTTTAAAATGTTTCTTTCTTTAAAAAAATAAAATAAAATCTGGACTTAGAAACTAGACCATTTCACAGCTTGGAAAAAGGGAACGAAATACAATTCACTGTCTCTTGACCATCAGTGCATTGCTCATTAGCTTATATTGTATAGGAATACCAAGTCTTACTTATAAGGGTTTTACCAAAATGCAAATGACTATAATCAAGCTAAATCATTAAATATCTAAGGAAGGGCAAAGGAAAATCAACAAAGGAGTAGTGTTCAGCTTTTAACAGACTCTATGTAAAGAAAATCAGAACAGCACACCTTAAACCCAACACTGATCTTTATTTCAATAAAAATTCTATTTGTAGTCATATTATGCTTCCAAATTAAAATGTCCCAACAGGGAATGTTCACCTCATATTGTGCAGTAATAAGTAATGCATCCAGTTGGTCACTTAAAGTCTAAGTATAAACCATCACTATGAAACAATCTTAATTTAGTTAAATACAAGAGAAGAAGGCTTTATTCAGTTAAAATGATTTCAGTAAAATAAGGACCAAATGACAGGGCCAGAAGAAAGGACCAAATAAACCATTGCTAGACTGGTATTTGATGAGCATGAAGAACACACTTCTAGCAGTGTCAGAAGATGCAGACTTGGCCTCTCTTGGAATGATGACTCAACTCTTTCTGGGAACCTGGACTGGGAGGTGGGTAAAGTGAATACCAGGGAAACTTGGGCATAATCCTGGTTCCCTGATATTGTGCCTCGAAGGGCACAATTCTTGGGCCATCTTCTTCCAAAGACATCGATAACCATTTCCTTTTTAGAGTTCTTTGTCATAAGTGTTACTAATTTTATGTACATTTTTGAGTATTTTTCTTCATGCTGCTGACATAGCACGGACACTGTCTATAAAAGCAGCGTTACCAAGCTGAAATGGAGCGAGTGGTTTTTATAATTGAATCCTTCTCTCACTTCCTCTCCCTGGCAGTTCTTGTTCTCTCTTTTGTATTATCCCTGTGTTTTTTGCAAAATTGACTGCAAATTCTATGAAGTCAGGGACTAAAGCTATTTATTCATCCCTGTATTATTTTATATAGAAGGTGTCTTAAACAATACTTGTTGAATGGATGGTTGGATGGAGAGAGGGAGGGAGAGAAGGAGGACTGGAAGGATGGAATATCTGAAATTATAATTATTTGTTTCAACATTCTTTCATCCTCTCAACTGTAAGCTTTTTGATTGTGTGAGCCAGGCATCATTTTTTCTTTGTCTTTCCAAAACACATAAAAATAATACTGATCCATAAAGTTTTATGTTTGTTCTTTTGAACTGGGGATATTACTCCTTGCCAATAAACAAATGATTCTGCTTGTCATTTACTATTTTCACATTTGAATTTTACTTCATCCACTGAAATCTCTGCTCTTTTAACTTTTACAATAAATTGATATTTCTTTGCCAATCGTTTTATTTTTAAACTCTTAGAATCATTTTATTTTATTTGTCTCTTATAAATGTCATTTAGTATATTTTTATAAATAAACTGTCAATTAACTCACTTTATTATTAGAGCATATATGTTTGGTCTGACTCTATACTTTCTTACTATTACTTTTTCTCTAATGCTCATGGTGTGAGTTGTTGATGTTTTTATTTTTGCCAATGTTTTAGAAGACAGGGCTCCTCTTCAAATTCTATTTAAAGTATACATTTACATACACATACAAGTGTACACATAGATGCATATGCAGTCTTCAACTTTAAGCTTTGCCCTCCATAACAATAACACTGATGTTTGGAATTTACACTACCTCTTTTACTTAGGGAGTTTACTATATATTTATTTTCTCCAATTGAACAGATTATTTTCATCTGATTTTTGCCATCAAAGTATGTCCTCATTCGAAGATAATTTTTGATATATGCCTCCAATCTTGTAACTGAATTTATAAGGTCTCAGTGCTATTTTTGGCTGGTTTCAGTGTTTACCTCTACTATTTTTTTTTTTTAAGATTAATTAATTTATTTATTTTTCTCCCACTCCCCCCAACCCCTATTGTCTGTTCTCTGTGTCTATTTGCTGAATCTTTTTTGTCCGCTTCTGTTGTTGTCAGTGGCAAGGGAATCTGTGTTTCTTTTTGTTGCATCATCTTTTTGTGTCAGCTCTCCATGTGGGCGGTGCCATTCTTAGGCAGGCTGCACTTTCTTTTGCGCTGGGCGGCTCTCCTCAGGGGGCGCACTCCTTGCGAGTGGGGCTTCCCTACGCGGGGGACACCCATGCGAGGCACAGCACTCCTTGCGTGCATCAGCACTGCACGTGGGCCAGCTCCACATGGATCAAGGAGGCCCGGGGTTTGAACTGCAGAGCTCCCATGTGGTAGACGGATGCCCTAACCGCTGGGCCAAGTCCGCTTCCCTACCTCTACTACTTTTATTCCATGATTTCTCTGTTCTCAATCTCTTAATTTTCTATCATCTGGTAAGTAGGGTGTATATTCAGCTATTATCATTTTTCCAAGAGCACTATATTTTCTCAGCTCTTGATTATCTGAAAATTGCCTTCCTCCATGAGCAACCATGTGGTAGGGCATTAATTCTTGGGCCTATGATGCCCCTTCAAAACTCTGCAGCTGGCCTCTTGTATTATGGAGAATAATTCTGGGGCCAGCCTGCTTTGCCTTGCATTAGTAGGAACCTTTTGTTTTCCTTACTTGTATGCTTGAATGACTTAAAAAAGTATGTCCATGTGTATCTAGTCGTAGTTCTCTTTGTATCTGATTTTGCTGAGAACACAATACATTTTCTGTTTTCTTTTTATATCTTACTAAAATCAGGAAAGTTATTGTTATTATCATTAGATGTAGATGTAGTAGTTTTCTATACATTATGCTTTTCTGCTCTGGTCTCTTCTTTTGGAACCCTGACTATGGGTCTCTTAAAGATTCATTCCATATTGCTACATCAATTTTATGTTTATGACTCCTTTTTCTAAACACTTAGAAAAATTTCACATTTATTTCTTGTGTCATGGATGTGTTTTTGCTACAGAGGGGATTCTGTTCCCAGTGTCTCCAATGCAGATTATAATTCTATTCCGTAGTTTTTAATTTCCTAGAACCATTCCTAATATCATCTATCTCTTCTAAAATAAATGAAATCCGCAGTGGCCTTTTCACCTCATAACTTTCTGCCTCTGTTTCAGAGACCATGCTTTTACAATTTATTGAGGGCAATAACAATGTTCATGCAAATTGCTCCTTGTTCTTGTACAAATAATTTCCAGAGGTATATCCTTTATATGATACTTCAGGACAATGTTCTCTTTCTAGCGTTTATACAGATTATTTTTCCAGGCAGCCCCTGAGTTTGTTTTCCTTCTTACTCATTTGTATGAGCAGAGACCTCTCAGAAATGACTTGGGGATGGTTCTTGATCCAGCTAATAGTCAGTCTGAAATGGGCCCATCAGGATTTTTCACAGGTCATGAGAGACTCAACCCAAATTCATTAAAAAAAAATCTCCACAATGTTATGAATATTGTGGTAGATTTAACAAATTAATACTTTTTAATCTGTACACATAAAAAATAACTGCACATGCAATATCATTTGGCAAAACTATCTAAATATGGGGTTCTTTGTGAAGTTCAGGTAAATGTGCTTTCCCACTACCTTCAATGATAGTTCTCTGGTTATGTCTCTTTCTCAGATTGCCAGCTTGAGATCAGTTAACGTTCATGGCCTTTAACCTGATTTACTCATTTTCAGTCTTCATTCCCTTACTGTATCTTTTTGGAGCCTTGGAGGCAAAGATATCCCCTCTCTTTCCTTTCGTGTTCTAAACCAACAAGAGATGAGACAAAATCCTCAGCAGTGGAGAACCAAACATGAGTTTCATCATTGAAAAAAATACAGGTTGGTAGATGTAGCCTTGTGGGAAAGCCAGTGAGGGCTTGCTAAGCCCTGTTCCCAGGTTAAAGCATGGGTCTGTGAAGTAGGGAAGGAGGATCTGATGGCTTCCCTCAAGACCTTGTTCCATTAGCTCCAATCCATCAAGGACAAGAGTACCCTAATTTCCACTCATCAACTAGGTTATCCCCTCTTCTTCTGTGGGGAAAAGAGTATGGGTTAGTAACAGAAAGAGGAGGATATTTATTCTCAAATATTCCTCTTCCTCTACCCGCAATGCTTACATCTCTGAATATCTAAATGAATAAAGTACTTGAAATTAAAAGAAAAGTAATATACTGTCACTGCCTGAAGAGCTTCCTGTTGCCAACACAGTCCTTTTGG
The DNA here is from genome assembly GCF_030445035.2 of Dasypus novemcinctus. Classification (NCBI taxonomy): domain Eukaryota; kingdom Metazoa; phylum Chordata; class Mammalia; order Cingulata; family Dasypodidae; genus Dasypus; species Dasypus novemcinctus. Next base: position 59,098,698 of record NC_080696.1, on the reverse strand, counting down.
GGAATTATTCTGGACATCAACCCATCTGCTAGTAACTCCCTTGCCCAACAGCCCCCCTCTACTTCTTGTTCTTTTGTTTTCTGTGAGGTGCTGTTTCTAAACAGATACAGAAAGGTGGCAGGGCTGGTCAGTTGTCAAATTCTGCTTTTATTCAACTAAGGTGGGGGTCCTAGAACTAAAATGTGAGGGTTTTCCCACCCATCCCCAACCCTGTTGCATGTACTGACCATTTTGTTGTTATTGTGTTATTGAGTTTTCTCTGAGAGTTTGGCAATAAGTTCTCTAGTTGACAGTTTTCATTTTTGGTGGTGGTGTCACTTTTCTTCTATTTCCATCTCTTCAGAGGGATTTTAATGGAGAATTGGCAGATATTGACTCGGGCCTCTTAAATTTGATGCCAACTTAAATGGTAACTTCCACTTTGTTTCTTCTAAAAAATATAGTCTATGGGAGGTGCAAACTGTTGTCCACTTTTAGAGGGTTGCAGATTTTTTTTCCTCTGAGAGGCTCGCCTTCAAAATACCATACCCAACTTAATCAACAATGATAACTTGCTAAAAAAAATTCTGTTTGGGGACAAACACCTTTTATTTTTCACATTTCATGTCTTTTCCCCCCATAATTTTTCAGAAATTAAATGCATCAGAATCAAGTAGTTTCCTTGCACTCAGAAGGTAGATAGATGAGGAAATGTTTATTGCTAGTTGGAGGCTAGTCCATACACCTAGTTTACAAAACTGCTTTGCTCATGCCAGAAAGCTGAGGAGTAAGGCCACAGCACATAACCATTAGGACCGTCTGACTCTATAGTCTCAGGTCTCAGTCCCCTTGGCACAGATGTCATTCTTCATCAGCTAATTGGTGAAAACTATCTCATACTCTTTAAGATTATGTTCTTACGAATGGCTTCAAAAGAATGACAGCATATCAAAAAAGAATGACAATCTGCATGATGTACCAATTATAAAATCTTACTCTGTTAAACCATCACAATGGAAACCAAAGGCAAATTGGAATACCAGTGGTTCATTTTATTATGGAAATTGTGGTCTCTTCTCCATCCTGAAGGCTGTAATTTATTTACTAAATTAATGGTAAAAAGGCTTATAAGGCAGTTCTGCTCAAACTAAAGTGCTCAGAAATCACCTGGGAATTCTTCTAAAATGCAGATTCTGATTCAGTTGGTTTGAGATAGGGCCTGAGATTCTGTATTCTTAATAAACTCCCAGGGGAGGCCAAAGTTCCTGGACCACAGACCACACTTTGAGTGGCAAGGAGTTAAGGTATTATTTCCTGTGTTTGTGTATCAACATGCACACACATACAAAGACACAAAAATGCTTTCTGGAAGGCCCTGGACAATCCAGGTGATTGGTGACATTCCTCCTCAATGAAACATAAACTAGAAGAAAGAATTTTATGTTGCTTCCAACATTTTAAATAATAGCACCAAATGGATATATAAAAGTCATCAGCCCCTCCATCTTAAATACTGACTTTAAAAATGGCAAAGGCAGGAAATAGTTTCTAGCATGTAAAGCTTTGTTGAGGTGGGGTTGAAAAATGATTACTTAGTGAGGAGGCAGTCATTTAGAAAACCAACCCTGGCACTAAAGGAACTACAAAACTCACACTCCCATCAATCACTCCCTAAACTCTAGTTTAACTCTCCCTGAAAGCGGAGCAAGAAGTTGAGTAACACATTTAAGAAGAAGAACTTAGCTGTAAGCCAGGACACCTTCTTTTGTTACAAATGAAACCAGTCAGGCATATTTATGACATGCTTCAAAAATGAGTCACGTCTGGACTTGTTTTATTTTTTTGCACCAATAAAGCTATGCATATCACTCAAGTTTTTTCCTTCTCTGAAAAGTGTCTATGTCCACAGCCAATGTCTTCAGTATCAAATTAAAGGGAGAAGCTCATCTGAGTGAGGACAGTGAACCAGGGAGCTCCTTGGGGAAAGTGATGTTGAGTGACACAGATAAGAAAAGACACCATGCATTCTAGAAGAAGCAATCTTCCCTGGCTTCTCTCCCTAGGAGGCAACATGATTCCAAGTCCAAAGAGCCAGGAAGCTGGGAGAGCACTCCCTCTGGAATGCTTTCATGACCACATACTTTCAACTTTGAGAGATATTTTGTTGGATTGCAGCCCTCTAGGGCTTGTATAAAATCAGATGGGAGCTATTCATGAAATTTAACAAGTAGACCAAGAAAGGCTCTGGAATTCTAAGCAAAGCTCTCAAAAAAGTATGTTAAGAATGATACAGGGAAGTGGACTTGGCCCAGTGGTTAGGGTGTCCGTCTACCATATGGGAGGTATGCGGTTCAAACCCCAGACCTTCTTGACCCATGTGCAGCTGGCCCATGCGTGGTGCTGATGTGCGCAAGGAGTGCTGTGCCACACAGGTGTGTCCCTGCGCTGGGGAGCCCAGCGTGCAAGGAGTGCGCCCTATAAGGAGAGCTGCCCAGCGTGAAAGAAAGTGCAGCCTGTCCAAGAATGGCACTGCACACATGGAGAGTTGATACAACAAGATGGCACAACAAAAAGAAACACAGATTCCTGTGCCACTGACAACAACAGAAGCGGACAAAGAACATGCAGCAAATAGACACAGAGAACAGACAACTGGGGCGGAGGGGACAAGGGGAGAGAAATAAATAAATAAATAAATCTTCGGGAAAAAAAAAAGAATGATACAACATTCCCAGGACAGATCATGGTAGCCATTCTATTTTCCACTCTTAGTTTTATAAGAAATGACCCAAAGTATATAGACAAGATGCTGGACTGCATCTCCCTCTTCTTCCACAACTCACAGATTTTTTCCAGGTACATGAAAAATGACAGTTCATTCAGAGTTTTAAAGGTCTGCATGCAGAAACTGTATTCACTTTTCATTCCCTCAACATTTCTATGAGGCAGGCATGCTTGATTCTAATATTGTCTCAAATATAGAAGAATCAACTGATGCATCAAGGAGTTAGGGTCAGTGCATCAGTTCATAGTGAAGCTGGGGCCTGGCTCCCAGCTTCCATGATTGACATCCAGCCTGTTTTCCACCTCTGAATAGCACCTCCTTGTCCTTATAGTGATAAGAAGCACCCATATCCTTGTTAGACCAAAGTAAGTAGAAGATTTATCTTTAAAAACTAAGGAAGGGGAAAGGATTTCTTCTACAGGAAAAAAAAAATCAGACTACATCAAAACACTTAAAATTGATGAAAGAAAAGAGCTACGTGCCATCAGTTAGACTAAAATAGTCATTATTTATTGGAGAACTGTTAAAATAAGTAGAGGACAAGGTGGCAAGTAGGTGCTAGTCTGGCTATTTTTTACCAAGTTTTATCCACTTGTCAATTACTACTTGCCAAAGAAATTAGGCTAATCCTACTGCTAACCTAACTGCCTAAGGAGTTTCCTATGGATCACAGATCCAAAACTCACTCTTCACTCCCCATGACTCATCTGACCTAACTCTTGGTTAGCTAATGCATTGCCTTCATCACTGAGTGATTCTAACTTAATTTTATGGCCTCAGTGCCTAAGAAATTGAGTGATTTTCAGCTTACTCCAAATCAATATGAAAGCATTGTGAATTAATTGTCTATGCTCCATAAATAATAAAACAAAAACAAAAGCAGTAGAAATTGCTCACAAATGTGCATCCTATAGAAACTATACAAACATAAAGCTATGAAATAATTTTAGCCCCTACAATAAAATTGAGAAAGGCAGAAATTAGGGTGTGTGAACAAAACATAGATGAGGATCTAATGGGTTTCCGTCACTTTCTAATTTATTCAATTATCTAAATTCCAGGACCAACATATCCACTATGAATTAGGGAATCAATCCTTGGGGCCCCCGCAGCTTTCAATAGACACTTTGCCACATGTTATAAAAATGTGTAGTGCTGGAGGGAACTTTCTAATTCATTTACTTTGGGATACTTGCAAAATGAGAATCTTTTTGACAGATCCATGACAAGAGGTGTGTGTCAGTTATTCATCTTTGATTTACAAGACTGGGCACAACTACCTTAAACAGAAGGGATATTAATTAGGTCATATAACTACAGAGATCAAAAAAGATCAGAGCCCAATTGCCGGACATTGTATGTCCTCCCATGGCCCACTGGATGGAACGTGGGAGAGTGTGGGCTATGGTGTGGACCATAGGCCATGGGGGTGCAGCGATGCCCAGAGATGTACTCACCAGATGCAATGGATGTGTCATGATGATGGGGGAGAGTGTTACTGTGGGGGGAGTGGTGGGGTGGGGGCGGTGGGGGTGAATGGAGACCTCATATTTTTTTGAATGTTATGTTTTTAAAAAAATGAATAAATAAAATAAAATAAATAAAATAAAATTTCTTAAATTAAAAAAAAAAAGATCAGAGCCATTAAGCTTCAGGCACAACTTCATCAGGGATCAAGTTATGTCACTGGTTTATGGTCTCTCTTTCTCTCTCTCTCTCTCTCTCTCTCTCACTGTCTCTCACCTTCTTTGTCTTTCCTAACTGTATTCCCACATGCTGGTACCAAACTCAGATTCTCTCCCTGAGGTTGCAAGGTTGCAGCAGCTCCAACCCTTATCTCCTTTCCTGTTCTGATCCAGAGGGCAAAAGTGTCGCTCTATCTTGGAAACATCAGCAAATTCTGGCGTCATCTCATTGTCACTGATAAGTTTACATACATACCCATCTCAAAATCAATCTGTGTAGCCAGAGGAATTAGACTTAGGTTGGTCAGGCCTGAGGATCATGAAATACTTGGGACTGAGGTGGAATTAGCTCCACAGAAACTAGATAAACTGAGTGGAGGATAGGTGGGTCTTTGAACAACATCCAGGGGTATTACATTGAGATAACTTGAATCTGAGAGAATGCAGGTTTGGAGTTTCTAGGCACTATCTTGCCCCCAGGAAAACTGAAATTGAGGCTAGCATAGAGGGGATATCAGAGCCAAGAGACAGACTGACTCCTGTCACAGTATTTGAAGCTTTCTCTGAAATTAAATCTACTCTTGGATATTGGTTTTATAGGCCAATAAATGTTCTCCTATTAAAACCAATCTGAGTTGTGTTTTCTGTCACTATCCCAATATCATGAAGCAGATACATGAGTCATAAGGGGCAACATGATGCTAAGACACTAGGCAGAATTTCAAACATTTTCAGTTTAAAACTTAGGCAGCTTTCCAAAAGCTGCCATCATTGGATATTTGGTATATAGATCTCTAGATTTTTTCATTTCTCAGCTTTCATAGAATGCAACATGTCTTGAAATTGTTGGCAAAATATTGTGTTTGTGTGCATACATGTGTGTGTATTCTGTGTGTCAAGAGATTATCAGAGACCTAAACCCACTATGGACCTCAAGTTTTAGTGTTTTTTCTGGAACCGTGACGTTACCATTCAAGATCACTCTCAAATCATAGAGCAATTTTTGTTTCTTTTCTTTGGGGGAAGATTACCAGTATATCATTAGTTCTAGCCTTTATTCTAATACTTGATACTTGCTATATATTGAATCCTCTTCTTCCTTTCCCTGACCATCACCCTCCCTTTTCCCCAAAGTTTCAGATTATCTAAACTTAAACCTGTTACTCAGCAAATAAATTCACTACTTTTCCCCCTTCCCCCTGGCATGGGACATGACTCCCAGGGATGTGCATTCCTGGCACCAAGGAATTATTACCAAGGGCCAGCCAGTGATACAATTGGAAAAAGACCTTGGCCCAAAGGGGGAAAATTAAATGCAAAAGAGTTTTTACAGGTAAGAGATTTCAAAGTGAGTCAGGAGGTCATTCCAGAAGTTAGGCTTATTCACATCTCAGGAGAATCTCACTAACTACCACAGTAAATATAGCCTCGAAGAGGGGTGCTCCTGAAGGTTCTAGAGACATCTAGACACTATAGATAAGGCACACAACCTCATGAAATCAGTACCCCATTGGTGGACCTTACCATAGAATTTATGATAACCTATTTCCTTAATGGAATAGAGTTAGAGTCATTTATAATTACCCTACACATGATTCTTCTACCCCTTTTGTTTGAACCTGTGATTAGCACTATACCCATTAAATATATTTCCTGGAGACTAAAATCTTCAGTCTGTTCATGTGCCCATTGAGCCCTGCATCTCAGCAGAGTTGCAGCCAACATCTACTCTATAGTTCATTGGATTTTTCTAGGACAGCTAACAAAAGGATGATGATGGACAACCCACATCCCAAAAAGCAAAAAATATCTACAACTGCAAGCAAAACAGTTCCTTCAATCTATCCCACAAGATCTAAGCTCCCTCTCAGTCTGAAGCAGAGAAGGCATCACCATCTCAAAATCCTCAAGATTAAGGAGTGAACAAACACAAGGGGGATCAAAGTAGATTTATTATTATTGTAGTAATGGAAGAACTTGTAACATTGATATAAAGATAGTGGCTACCAGAGGTTCAAAGGGAGGGGGAGTGAAGACAGATGAAACATAGGACGTTTTTAGGTCATTGGCATTGTTCTGCATGACATTGTAATGACAGATACAGGCCATTATATAAAAACTATATTGTGCAACATTTAAACTGTAATGTAAACTACAGACCATGGTTAGTAGCAAGGCTTCAATATTTGTTCATCAATTGTTACAAATGTATCACACTAATGCAATATGTTATTAATAGGGGAAAATATGAGAGGGGAAGGGGGTAGGGTATATGAGAGCCCCCCATATTTTTTATGTAACTTTACTATAATCTAAAACTTTAAAAATAAAGTTAAAAAATCCCTCTTTGTTCTTCTAGGCCCACCTTATATGTAATCTATTCCACAAAGTCTCTCTTATTCTACCTAGTATTCAGTTCACCTGGGAGCATAAACTAATTGTTTCTTAATTCTTCAAGAAACTGTGGGGATTCAATAATACATTGTTTCCAAGGTAAGCTTTTATAAGACTCTGGTCCTTATAGATTTATCCCTATCAAACTTTACAGTTTAATTAGCACTTGTTAAAAATCATCATCGGCACTATCTCACACCATTTTCACAACAACCACAGCAACCTCATGAGGTGAAAGCTATAATCATCTTCATTCCATACCCTTGCTATCCAAAACCACTCCCCATTCCACTCCCCAGAAGCATCTAGGAGTTGGTTAGAAATGCATTATCCCCAGCCCCATTTCAGTCAGAAACCAAACTTTAGCACATTAAAGATTGAGAAGAATTGATGCATGTATTAGTCCGTCAAAGGGGTGCTGATGCAAAATACCAGAATTCAGTTTGTTTTCATAAAGAGTATTTATTTGGGGTAGAAGTTTACAGTTACCAGGCCATAAAGCACAAGTTACCTCCCTCACCAAGGTCTGTTGCCACCTGTTGGAACAAGATGGCTGCCAATGTCTACAAGGGTTCAGCCTCCTCTTAAGGTTCTATAGTCCCAGCTTCTTCTAATATTAGCTGTAGGTTGCAAATGTCTCATCTCTCCCAGGGCTTGTTTCTCTCAGGGCTCAGCTGCTCTGTTCTCTCCATAAGGTCTGCTGTAGACTATCAGGCTCTCTCTCTTTGTGAAACCTCTGCCGTGTCTGCGGAGCCATCTCTATTCTTCTATTTCTCTGTGTTCTTCTGTGTGTTTACTTCCCTGGGCTCCAGCTCAAAACTCTAGCATCAAAACTCCAACTAACTCCTCTGCCATGTAGTTTTCTCTGTGAAATTAAATAATACATTGTTCCCAAGGGGGTAGGGACTCAATGTCCTATCCACATGGCCCAATCAATGCCTTAATCATTATTTAATCAAATAAAAGTGAAACCTCTGAATACAATCTAATACACTAGAGGAACAGACCAGTTTATAAACATAATCCAATACCTAGTTTTGGAATTCATAAACAATGCCAAACTGCTACAATGCACTTTGTAGAAACTGAGGGTACAGAGTATGTGTCTTCTGAATGTACCCCTAAGTGTCTAAGGCAAAACCTGGCACAAAGTACAAGGTACGTTTGTCAAATAAATGAGGGATAAATAAAAACAGATCAGTAGCTAAGGTTGGGTGACTTGTAGAAACTCATCCTTTTGATTCCTACTTCCCAATTGCCTTTTGACAGAGAAATTACAGGAAGAATCATAGATTTGGGTTCAACTTCTGCTTCCCCATGGACCAGGGCAATCATTAAACTCCGAACCTGCCTGGTTCATGCTGATTAGCTAAGACAATATTATATGTGTTACATTGAAAACATCAGCTCTTCTGTGGGTGCTGCTGCATTAATTGATTTATTCAGATAGCCTTGTAGGTTGGACTAATTAAGTAATTAAGAATTTGTTTGCTAACTACCTGCCCTGGGGAATAATCATAGGCAGAAGATGAGGTGAGAAGTGAGAGATTTTGTTGGAGTCAACCATAAGCTGCTGGGAAAGACTGGGTCTCCCACATTGTGAAATAGTTTAACTCCTGCCAAAGAGAATACAGGAAGAATAAATGAATAATCATTCCTATGGAAATCATTCTTATTTAGACAAACTCATGCTGCTATTGGTCACTTGAGTTAACTACTCTTATTTTATGTATTGTTTTAAAACATGTGTTTTGTTAATATATGTGAAATTACCTTTGAAAATTTAAAGGAGTGCTTAAATTGATCATAAGTATTAAATTCTTATAATAATAACATTAATTTTTTTATATTATGTACTAAGAACTCTGCTAAATGCTTTACCTGTTTTAGTAACCCATTTAACTTTCTCAACAACCCAATGAGATAGATAACCTTTAACATTTTTAGTTAAAAATGTATTAAATTTAGGTATGAAATTATCTAATAGTTTGCTCAAAGGTAAAATTATAAATCAAGCTAACTGACTCTACAGCCCATACTGTAAGAAATTTAAAGATATTGTTCTACCTTGTTATGACTTCCATTGTATTTAGTAAGAAGTTAGTGGGTATTTAAATCATTGTTACCCTGTGTGTGATGGATTGCTTTTCTCTGACTGCTTCCAAAATTCTCTTTTTATACTTGGTTTTCTTCAGTTTGTCTGTGACATGCCTAAATGATCTCCCTCCCTTCTTCCCTCCCTCCCTTCTTTCTTTCCAAGTTGTAGGTTTACAAAATGATCATGCATAAAACACTCCCCAATACCAACACCCTGCTTTGGCACAGAACACCTGCTAAAATTGATGGCAGCACATTTCTACTGCCATCTGCTGCACTACTAATCAAAGTCCATAGTTTAATACAGAATCTACTGCCTGTATAGTGCAGTTCTATGAATACTTTTTAAAATGTTTATTCTGTTACCATATACACAATCCAACACCCCCCCCATCACATTCAGATACATCTCAAGCACATTCAGACATATCTCAGTGCCACCTATTGAAGGCAATGTTATGCTACCATCATCCCATCCACCACCAAAACATCTATTATTTCAAATAGGAACCCTGTACATTACAAGCCCAAACTTCCAATTCCCTATCCCCACCCCAACCCCTGGCAATGTATATCCTAGATTCTGACTCTATTATAACTTTGCTTATTCTAATTGTTTCAAAGCTGTGAGATCATACAATATTTATCCTTTTGTGTCTGGCTTATTTCATTCAAATGATATAGTTAAGGTTCATCCAAGTTGACACATATATCAGGACTTCATTCCTTTTTATGGTTGACTAATATTCCATTGTATGTATATACCACATTTTATTTATCCATTCATCATTTGATGGACATGTGGGTTACTTACATCTTTTGGCAATTATTTGTAGTTATCCTGGTTTGTATTTGCTGAGTTTCTTGAATCTTTGAATTGATGACTTTCATCAAATTTGGTAAGTATTTCACCATTGTTTCTTTAATTTTTAATGCCCCATTCTATCTTTTCTTTTCTTATGATGCTGTAGTTATACATATTTTAGACATCTTGATTTTGCCCCACAGGTCCCTGAGACTCTTTGAATTAATTTTTTAAAATATTTTTTCTCTCTGTATTATTCATACTGAATAATTCCTATTATCTATCTTCAAGTTCACTGATTATTTTCTTTTTTACTTGTTAAGCCTATCCAGTGAGGTTTTTTTTTTTTTAAAGATTTATTTATTTATTTAATTCCCCCCCCCGATTATCTGTTCTTGGTGTCTATTTGCTGCGTCTTGTTTATTTGTCCGCTTCTGTTGTCGTCAGCGGCACGGGAAGTGTGGGCGGCGCCATTCCTGGGCAGGCTGCTCTCTCTTTTCACGCTGGGCGGCTTTCCTCACGGGCGCACTCCTTGCGCGTGGGGCTCCCCCACGCGGGGGACACCCTTGCGTGGCACGGCACTCCTTGTGCGCATCAGCGCTGCGCATGGCCAGCTCCACATGGGTCAAGGAGGCCCGGGGTTTGAACCGCGGACCTCCCATATGGTAGACGGACGCCCTAACCACTGAGCCAAAGTCCGTTTTCCGGAGAGAGGTTTTTAATATATTTTTAAATTTTAGAATTTCGATTTATTCTTTTTTTTTTCATCATGAAAAAGAATTTATTTGGAGTATACATACTTCCAGATCTTGAAAGGAATTACAAAACCACAGTAATCAAAACAGCATTTTCCTGGTACAAGTAGAGATATGTAGACAAATGGAATTGGTTTGAGAGCTCAGAAATCAACCCTCATATTCATTGTCAACTAATTTTTTAATGCTTTTAAAAAAAAATTTTAAATTCGTACATGAACACACATAAACAATAAGTGTATAGTAAAGTGTATAGTAAAGATTGTGAACTTACAAAATAAACGTACATAACATCATACAGGGGTCTCATACATCATCCCTCCACCAACTCTTTGCATTGTTGTGAAACATTTGTTACAAACTTTGCAAGAGCATCATCAAAACATTACTACCAACTGTAGTCCTTATCTTACATTTGGTGTATTTTTCCCCCAACCCATACTATTTTTTAAAATATATTTTTGTTACAGATATTGTGAACTTGCAAAACAATCATACAGATGGGTAGATTTCCCATATAACTCCACACCCTGGTGGAACGTATGAAATAGATTATGACACAATATCATCAGACTATTACCACCAGTCATGGTCCATAGCATACATTTGGCACACTTTTCCATACACCTCCATTATCAACACAGTACAGCTTTGGCATTGATGCAAGAATATTATAATATTACTGTTAACTACAGTCTATAGGTCATACCAACTATAGTTTTCCCATGTTTCTCCATATTCCCATCACCCTGCAATAGTGACTTACATCGGCTCTAGCTCACAGAAGGACTGTCTTGCATTTGTACCCTTAACCACAATTCTCAACTGCCTCTGGGTTCCCTGTGTTATTCAGTCCCTAGATTATTCTCTAGCTTTCTTTCTATTGATATTTGCTTCCCCAGACTACCTTTTTCAGCCACAATTCCATTTATAAACCAGTATCTACTAACTATAATATAACTATCAGCTCTATCTCCAAACTTTTACAGTCAAGTTAATTAAAACTTCTACATACATTAAGCATCCATAGTTCTTCTCAACTCTCCTCTTATCTCCTAATAACCTATAATCTAGGTTTTAATTCTATGTGTTTATTATTTGCATTTAGTTCAAATTAATGAGACCATGCAATATTTGTTCTTTTGTGTCTGGCTTACTTCACTTAGTATAAGGTCTTCAAGACTCATCCATGTTATCACATATGTTTCAATTTCATTTTTTCTTACTGCAGCATAGTATTCCATCATATGTATATACCACATTTTGTTTATCCATTCATTGGTGGATGGACACTTGGATTGTTTCCATCTTTTGACAATTGTGAACAATTCTGCTATGAACATTGGTGTGCAGATGTCTGTTTGTGTCATAGTTTTTAGTTTTTCTGGATATATTCCTGGTAGAGGAAATTCTGGATCTTATAAAAGAGTATTTATATCTCTTTTAATAATTTCTTTTTCTGTGCTGTAATTTCCAATATTCATTTATTACAAGCATATTTATTTCTTTATGTTATTCATCCTAATTATAATAGCTTTTTAAATCTTTGCCTGCTAATTCCAATATCTGAGACATTTAAGATTGGCTCCATTATTGAATTTTCTCTTGAGAGTAAGTCATATTTTCCTGTTTATTTGGAATGATGAGTAATTGAACAGTACGATGTAGAAACTTTAGATTCTTCTTTGCTGTTCCAAAAATACTGTTATTTATTATTAGTAGTAGTAGAAGTAGTAGTAGTAGTAGTAGTAAGCAGGCAGTTAATTTGACTGAATTCAGATTGCAAAATTATGTTTCCTTTGATTTGGGCAGCAGCTTACATTTCAGTTAAATCATTTTAGTCTTAAATGAGCTACTTGGATTCTGTCCTAGGCATGTATGCTCAAACTCTATTCTTTGGTTATTCTAGTCAGCAAGACTGTAAGTTTCCTATCATAGTTACTTACAGTGAAGACTGGGATCTCTCTTTAGGACAAAAACCATTAAAAATGCGAAAGTTGTTTTGGTGGCTTGGAACTGCGTGGAACCTAGAAAGATATGTTCTTAAATTTAACCCACATTCTTACTCACCATTTTTCTACCATATGAAGTTGATGTCAAGGTTTAATCCTGTGGTAGTGCTAAAGATAATACATATCTTAAAACTCTACAGCAGAGTGGGTATAGCTCAGTGGTTGAGTGTCTGCTTTACATGTATAAGGTCCTGGGTTCAACCCCTAGTACCTCCTTTAAAACGAAAAAAAAAAATTTCAGGCACACAGGCTTATAAGCTTAGTTATCAGTATCAAGGGTACATTATTGGACCATCCTTCTTCACTGGTCTTTGCCCTTGCACTTGGGGGAATGTTGCTGTTCCATTGGGGAATGTGACAGATCCCCTAGCTAGGAACTAAGCACTCCCTCAGTTGTCGTTTGCAACTGTAAGTACCATGAAAATAACCAATGAATAATTGAACATTTCTACATGCCCTATATACATGCCCTTGAGAACTCCCTCCTAACCATGTGTCCCCCATCAATAACATCCCACTCCACTGTTCCTCCCTTGTCATAGTTGTGGTTCAAAACTTCTTCAAAAATGAAGACTAATATATTGCCAAATTCAATTAGTAGGAAAATGAAATAGTAATGATAGGTTTAAAGATTAGAAATAAAATATATACTAATTTAGAAAAAATAAAATAAAGTAAAAAATAAATTGGGGTATTAAAATTGAAAAAATATCATAAAATTTTGTTTTTGATATTTTGCCTTTCATCACTTTAATAGATGTTGCCCTGTATGTACAGTGGCAAGGTAATTTCTTTCATTCCTTCCTTAGTATCTACCTCCTTTCATGGATGTCAACACTGCATTACAAGAGGCAGATGCCCTATCCACTGGGCCAAGTCTCCTCCCTTAATGTTTTTTTACTAATTTTTAATTTTGTCTTCAAAAAAAGTTTTAGATCACAGTAAAGTCACATATACAATATAGGGGACTCCCATATATCCGACATCAAACCCTTTTCTCCCTTCCCCAGCAATGGTTTTTTACATGTTCATGTTATATTTGCTATAGCTGATGTATAGATATTGAAACATAGCTACTAAACATGGGACATCACCCTCCTAGGGTCCACAGGATGAGGAATAAAATATGGATCAGAGTAGACTTACTAATATTCTACTATAGAACTATTGTGACTAGTAATGGAAGAAATTATACATTGATGTGGAGAAAGTGGCCACAGTAGTTGCTGAGGGCACAGAGAGGGAAGAAGAGATATGATGTGGGGGCATTTTTGGGACTTGGAGCCATAACCCACTGAATGCATTGGGGGAAAGTGTAAACTACTATGTAAACTATTATCTATGCAGTGCAGCAGTGCTCCAAAGTGTGTTCACCAAGTGCAAGAATGTGCCACAATGATGGAAGAGGTTGTTGATGTGGGAGGAGTGTGGGTGGGGTATATGGGAACCTCATATTTTTTAATGTAAAATTTTTTGTGATCTATGAATCTTCAAACAAATACAATAAAAATAAATAAATAAATAAATAACAACTGCAGCTGATCTTCCTGTGATCTGGTTAGAAGTGGATGGGTTCATTTTATTAATTCAATTACATGTTCATCAATCATCTATTATAATTGTGTTTTCTGTTCTGAATTCTGTAGCAATATGACAGAAAAATTCAAATATTTGTATAAAACTTAACAATTGCTTTTTGCATGTATTATCTCATTTGTTTCCCGTCAGCCCAATCAGTGAATGTTGTGTTTATTCCCATTTTCCCATTTTGTACATGAGCATATAATGAATGCAAAGCAGTTGTGTGCCTTGTTTGTTGAAGATAAACTAAAGCCAAGTCTTTTGGTGACTGGTGAACAGGGTCCAAGGCAACCCCCAGTTATCTCTACCTCCTGATGCCCATGCTCTTGTGTAAACTCCTCCCCTTGAATACAGGTGGAACTGATTACTTGTTTAACCAATACATTATGGCAGAGGTAATGAGATATCATGGCCTTGATTAGGCTGTTATTTAAGGCTCCATCTTAGCAGACTGGAATGACAGATTCTCTTTTCTGGCTTGATGAAGTGAGCAGCAGTGTTGCAAAAACTCATATGGCAAGAAATCATGGGTGGGCCTCTAGGAATGGCAGAAGTTCTCTAAGATTTGAGAGTGGTTTTAGACTGATGGGTGAAAAAAAAGAAAAGGGAGCTTAGTCCTACAAGGAGATGAATTTTAGCACCAGGGAGCTAGAAGTGGATCTTTACCCAGTCAAGCTTCTGCTAAGACCACAGCCCCAGAAGATACTTGCATTGCAGCCTGTTGAGATCTTAGAGCAGAAGATCTAACCCGAACTCCTGGCATCTCACAGAAGCTGTGGGAAATAATGTGCATTGTTTTAGCTCCTAATTTTGTGGTCATTGATTCTGTAGCATAGAAAAATAAAACACAAAGCCAATTTTCTTTCCACACACACTGCAGACTGTCATGGAATAATGTATAACATTGTTAGGGAGCCAAGCCTTCTACATATGCAACAAGGAAGGACCCACCTCATCATGTAGTATTGGCAAAAATGTCTACTGATTGTGGATGTTCAGCAAAAATGGAGATGCATGTGGGCTTCAGAAATACAATATGTTATTGAAACAAAAGCGTTTTATTCCATACAATCTCATCAATCATTCTTGGCTATTTACAAGTCATTGTAAAACACCATATCTACATAAGTTAAATTTTTTTCCCTGTCTTCGTTTGTTACTGCCTCACTTACAAAAAAAAGCTACGTGGACTTGGACTTTCACCACATTTAGTAGTTATATATGGAATTCTGCGACCTAAATATAGGCTTGTTGCAATCCCAAATGCATTTTTAGGATGGGGCTGTGGGGGTGAGGAGGGGATCTCCAGGACATAGCGGTCATCCACAAAAACCTTGCTGCTCAAAGTGTAGTCTATGAACTAACTGCATCATCAATATTTTGAAGCATGCCAGAAATGGAGAATTGTGGGCTCTGCTCCAAACTTCTGGATCAGATCCCACAGGTTAGCATTATCCCTCCGTGTCTTGTGTTCATTCTAAGTTTTAAGAAACCCTGCACAAAGAGCCTATGTGATTCTCATCAAGGGAGATTTGCTATATATATTAAGATGCTCCGAGCACCTCAACAGTGGTTTTAAATATAAGCTCCAAGTTCAGAGTCATAAGGTGAGGAACTCTGAGTTAGAGGTGATCATTGGCTGTTGAGTGATTTCTCCCATGGGCACTTTTAGGCAGTGTACTCCAGGAACAGAGGCAAGATCAGTGGGAAATTAGTCTCTGGAACAACTGAGGAGCAGCCAGTCTGTATAAAATATAGCACATCCTCATGAAGAAGCCACTGTGGGACACTGGTGAAGTTTTTGAAGCTTTTACCTTGACATATTAGCAAACATATGGGTATCTGGATCATGCTACACATTAGCATCACCAGGAAGCCTGTGGTAAACAGCAATGCTCAGGCCTTACCTCAGACAAATTAAACCAGACTCTCTGGGCATGAGCATTTTTTTCAAAGCTCCCCACAAGGCTACCCAGGTTTGGGTACTAAGATTGGGCACCAGGTGTGGCCAATTGAAAACTCTTACTGTAAAGTAGGGATCTACAACCAAGGCCAGTGGGGCAAATCTTCTGTTTTTATAAATAAAATTTTATGGGAATTTAAGTATGACTGCTTTTTTGCTACCACAGTATGACTAGTAAAGCCTAAAATCTTTACTCTGTAGACCTTTAAAAAAAAAAAAGTTTGCCAATCCTGCTGTAAGACAAATTCATACAGAGTATAGTAAGGAGGATTATCCAAGAAATCATTATCCAAGGGAAACTAAATATTTGCTTCTGCACTCTTAGCATGTAGAGCATTGAGATTTTTAGTGAGTTTTTGTGCAATTTCACATATTGATATTGCGGAGGTTTTTGTTTTGTTTTGCCCAGGACTTCTAGTAAAGTCTTTCATGTGGGGAAAAAAAAGTGATATTCTATTTATTAACTGATCACAAGTCCTCACCTCCTTGTTTCAGACAAAACACTTCCCTCCAAAAATAATAGATTTTTCAAATATATCTGTGACTGGTTTTTGTCTGTTTTTTAAGGTAAGAAAAAAAAATGATCACATGCCATATGAACTGGGATGGAAGCAAGTCACCTCTTGAAACCACAGAAGCTCAGGACTACAGAACACAGGCAAAAGTATTATCTAGTAAGTGGCTTTTTTTAGTTTTTTGGGTGCTAAAACAAATACCATACTGTGGGCTGGCTCAACAACAGGAATGTCCTGGCTCCAGGTTCAAAGGCAAAGGCTGGTTTCCTCCCTGGGTGGGTATCTCCTGGCTGGCTGGCAAACTTTCATGTCCCCTGAATTTTCTGTCAAATGGCAATGGACATGATGGTGCCTTGCCCATTCTCTTCCATGCTCCATTGAGTTCCAGCTTCCAGCTGCTCCCTGTGGCTTCTCATTCTGTGTCCAATTTCCTCTGCTTATAAAGACTGCATTCATATTGGATTAAGGTCCACCATTATCCAGCTTGGGCACAGCTTAACTGAGAACATGTTCAAAGATCCTATTTACAAATGGGTTCACACCCACAGGACCAGGGGTTGGAACCTGAACATGCCTTTTGTGAGGGACATGACTCAATCCCCAACACAGTTTTCAAGGAGTGGTCCCTGGCCAAGCATCATCAGAACTGCCTGGAAATTGTTGGCCGTCATCAGACTCCACCCCAGAAGGAATAAGTCAGAAATGCTGGAGTTAGGGCCCAGCACTCTGTCTTGTAATATGTCCACCAGGTGATTCTGATGAGCATAAAATTTGAGAATAATTCAGCTAAGAATTAGCAGATTTAAGTCACCTAATAGTTACCTATAACTACTTGTTTTAAATGACCTATCACTATATTTCATATTATCTCATTGCTTCAGCCAAAAAGGAGAGAGGGAGAATTCCAATTCAACAAAGGTTCATAGAGAAAGAGGAAAAAAAAAAAAAAAAAATCATAGAGAGAAAAAGTATATCCTGTTTTCTTGTATAGTCCAAATCAAATTCATTTTTCTACTCTCAACTCCCATATCTTTACCTTGGACTTATGCTTCAATAGTCACATGTTCAAAATATTCCCATGTTCACATGTTCAAAGTATTCTTTGCAAAGATAGCTTCTTCCCTAAGAGGAATTTGGGGCAAGCTGAATGATTTGCTGTCCTCTCTTTACTCCTTAGGAGCCAAGTGAGTTGGATGAGCTACTTAACCTCCCCCCAGTCTTCCTTTCCCTGTATGCAAATAAGAATAATGGCATTTTGGGAACATACTGAAGGTTAGTTATAAAGTTGATTAATAATCTAGCATGGTCCTGGCTTAATAATGACAGCTTTTAATGTTTTAGGATGGAAAATTTTCGATTATTTCTCCTCCTTGGGAACCTCTTAACCTCAGTATTAATGACATTTGGACTGGATAATTCCTTGTTGGGTGAGGGAAGCTGTCCTGGGCATAGCAGGATGTTGAGCACCATCCCTGGATCTACCTTCTAGATGCCAATAGCACCCTCCCTCTTCCCCGCCAATTTCTGCCCAGTGGTCCCTGGGAAGTAAATCATTCCTGGTTGAGAGCTACTGCTCTAAAGAGAGAAATTCTAACAATTCTTTATGTATATTGATGGGTATGTTTGTGTGTGCATTTGCATGTGTATTTGTCAGGTTTGTCAAGAAGGGGTGACTTTTCATTTCTTCTTTTTAATTCCCTTCAATAAATGAATTAGGATGAGTGCCTTGCAGTTCCTATTTTTGTTCCACATTTTCTTTTATGAAATGGTGACTAGACCTTTCTCAGTTTCCCAAACTCAGACAATTCTTTCTCTAGGCAGGGACCACTGATCATCTGCCCCTCTCTCACCAGAAAATATCATATTGCAAGTTAGGTTCTCTTCCACAGTTCACTTAACCCATCAACTCTTAATTTTCAACATTGGCGACCATCTGATAGAGTCAGAGGGTCCTCAGGGCGATTTTAAATAAAGCCTTATAGATTCAAAATTGCTCCCCACTCATCAATATATCCATCATCTAAAAGCAATTTCAATCGAGAAGAAATCTGGACAAGTCACAAAATCTACAAGACTGAAGACCATATGGTAGGAGCTCTGAAGTGCTTGCCAGTTCTGAAATGCTAGGATTTCATGGTTCTACCATCTGTATTAGCAGCCACAGCTCCTCTCCTCTACCTCTCTCCCATGTACCTTCCTGTATGTCACTGTTCTGACCCTAAGAAACTCAAAATACTCTGGAATATCCTCTTGATCAAAGAAGTAGAAACTGTCCAGAAGGCAGGGAATTTCTTCAGCAAGGTAAATGGTGGGGTATTTTTATTTTAACAATATTTCAATGTTTTAATTTGAACATCTATTTCTTTATATCCATCTCTATTTTCTGTATTTCCCTCGAGATGTTTTCTGGGTGGAAAGTTTTTTTCTAGGTCCATATTATTCCTCATATTGAATTTGTTCCCTGCTTTCCAGGACAAACTTGCCTCTCTCTCATCTGCCTCCCTCTGCCTCTTCCCCTGTCTGCCTGCCTGAGTGGGCATGCATACGTTTCCTCCCATTTTTTGACCTTCTTACCTATTGCAGGCACTGTGGGTTCTGCCACCAAATTAAACACAGTAGTACAGATACTATAGCTTATGAAGTTAAGGGCAACAATTTATCTTTTTCTTTCTCGCCCCCCCCCCCCACATTGTTGTCACTGCTACCCTCCAGTTCTTCACCCTTCAAAATTAGGGACAGAGAAGATGAACAGCTGCTTTTCCTGCTCCTCTGAATAATTCATGCCAGCTTAGATTCAGCTTGGTAATATTATTGGCCTTGTTTAATACCAAAGGAAAAGAAGGCCTCTTGAGGTTTCCCAAAGAATGATTTTAAAAGGAAAACCATTTTTTAAAAATCTAGAGTCTTCAAACATTTCCCCCAAAATAAATAAAATTATATAAAAATTAAATTGACCCCAGAACTTCAATTCTTTTCAAAACTCTTCCTGATAATGAAATTAATTGAGTGCATTTACTGACCTTTAATTTGGGAACTATGTCATACAATCAATAACATTTATTGGATATCTGCTATGCTGCAGACACTCTGCTAGTGGTCGCTGGAGACGGTGGTAAAGACCAGCAGCTCCCACTCTTTGGGAGCGTTCATTGTAGAGGGAGAAAAAGACATTTATCAAGAGCAAAAGAAAACAAAGCAAAAAGCACTCATTTTTGAGACCATTTAAAAAACTCTCTGAGGATCCCCTGGTCTAACAGTGGTACTCACTGCATTTATTTATTCCACAAATGCTTGGGATCAAGGATTGTGCACCTGACACTGCTAGATGCTAGGAAAATAGCAGTGAATAAGCAGGAAAGACACGATGGCATCCTTTATGGAGCTACAGTAAGTGCAGGATCCTGACAATCAAATATTTACATGAACATAAAATCAAAATCTGTGATAAGTAAAATGAAAGTTTATTTCTGAGTGTGAGTATTTTCTAGGCTTTCACATACCCATTTATTCATTCATTTCTCCAACCTATCTTCATCTCCTTCTCTATGCTGGACACTGGGAATTCAGTATCAACTAAATTAGGTGGACCCCTGTTTCCATAGAACTTGCAAACCTACAAGAGTGTGAGTAAAGAAACTCAGACAATAATACTTAGGTACTAACATTGTGATACATTCTAGATCAAGGTTACAAAGAGGACCCATGCTAAGCTCTCTATAGGCGTTATAATATTAACACTCATAACTCCCCCTGCATAATTAGTGTCTTTTTGCACAGGCAAAACCTGAGTCTGGCAGTCAGAGGATGCTTTAAAGACACATGTGTGATCAAGTCACACTATGGCACTGCTCTCCGTTGGCTTCTCCTTGCTTTTAGAATAAAGCTCAAAATTCCTAACTTTGCTTATGCGGCCTAGAACAAGCTTCCCTGTGTAAAGTGGACTAGTGGGGTGAGGAAAAGAAGATTGACCATTATACAAGAGGCCAAGACTGAATGCAAAGATCAAATCTATTTTTTTAGTTTAAATTGACTCGTTGATCTATGTAATTCTTGCTTCTAAAAAGATTCAATTCGGCTATAAGAGCCCAAAAACTAAATTATGTTTTACTGTGACTTAAGGAATTTTTCCTGGTTGTATTCTCTGCTCAAATTTTTTCCATTTTTATCTTTGGTTTAACAACATGGCCCTTGAACAGCTGCCAGATGTTTCACTACAGTTTTGGCCAGATTTCACTTTAAATGATATCAACTCTGCATGCAAAGGAGCCTTGTAATTAGGGTTGCCTTTCCTGCCAAGTATACCTAGAAATCTTAACCCTGAAACATTGCAGACATTTTTTTCCTTAGTTTTTTTACCAAGTTTAACTTTTATGGCTTTCAATTGTTTGAGGAGTGATAGCATTTGATGCTGCAAAAATCAAAATGTAAGGACATGCTTTCAGAATGAAAACTGACATGTTTTATCTAGTTGAGAATAAAAATAAAGTTGGGCATCTTTTATCAATGCTGACTGTGACCTAGTGAGGTAAGCTGTTGGAATAGTGAATATCCAGAACCAGGCAAACAATTTCAACCAACAGATATGTATTTTTATTCCATCTTTTCCCCAAAATATTGTTTCTCCTAACGTACAGTTGGAATATTTGACAGTATTTTTTCATAACTCAGTTTCACAACATTTGTATTAGAGTAGTTGACATGAAACATGACAATTATGTTTGAGACCTATGTCAACTTAGAATTCTATACCCGGCAAAAAATTCTTTCTAAAATGAAAATGAACCCTTCCAAAGTATAATTTGGCTTATTTGTTGTTGTCAAAGTGATAAAGTTTTTACAGTACCTACAGTGTCCTTTGAATTAACCTTGTGGCTATGTTGTTAATTAAGATACTTACACTAGATACCAAATAATTTTAAAAATTTTAAATTGTCTATTTAAAAATTCATATCCTATCTGCACATGCAATTCTTGAGTTATAATCTCATTTTATGGAGCAAAGGCCATGTCATATATGGAAATCAGTTAATGGCTTATATCCACCTTCAATGGGGGTACAAGATCAAATTTTTCTTTTCAACCAAACTAACGTAAGAATGTATTCTTAAATTTATTTGTCAAGCATCTGCTGAGAACCTAATATAGGCTAACATTTTTCTGTTTGTTTGTTCTTGAATAGCAAAAATAAGTACGACAAAATATTTGCTTTAAAGTTGATCACAGTTTTGGGGGGAGAAAAACTTAACAGATAATTAAAATCTAATATGATAACTTTTGGTTGGGATTTTTCTATGTAGAAATTCTCCTTATTATTAAAGCCCTTGCAATTATAAAGCACTATAACACCTAACTTGATTTTTTTCCCTCATTAAAGCAATTGTGAGTACATGTGTTTATTTCTTTATTTTCTGTCTACACACCTCTCATGTTGAGAGGCAGCAGGATGTAGTTGCTAAGAACATGGGCTCAGAGCCTCCTGCCTGACTTCAATTTCATTTCTGCCATCCTCTGGCTGTGTGATTTAGACAAGTTACTTAATAATTTTGTGCCTCAATTTCCCCATCTGTGAAAAGAAATAATAGTACCTAACTTCATAAAGTTTCTGTGGAGATTGAGTGAGCACCTACATGTGTTTAGAGCACTGCTTTGTATATCATAAATATCCAAACAGGATTATTGATACTTCTTAATAGTATTATCATTTCACAGTATGTTAGACTATTTCCTGCATTTGATATTTGTTTTAATTTTATACAATAATTTTACCTTAATTATTCAATTTGATTCTAAAGCAATGGGGTGGGATGAGGGAGTGAATATTGCCCGTTATATATGATAAGCCTAAGTCTGGGAAGTTGAGCACCTCTTGTCCCACTAAACAAATGTTAAAACCATTTTCAAATAACGAAACGACACCCCAGAACAAAGCCCAAAAATATATATAGGAGTATGAACATATCCATTATGTAGCAAGATAAAATTGAAAATGTCTGTCATCCAATGAGAGATGACCACAGATCAAAGAAGCAGGAAGATTTGACACATAATGAACAGAAAATTAAATCCATTGAAACTGAACCAGAACTGATCCAATTGATAGAATTAGGAAAAAAGGACATTAAATACCATTATAACTGTACCCCACATATTTTAAAAGTTAGATAGACAGATGGGAGATATAAAAATATAGATATTTAACTTCTAGAGATGAAAACTAAAGGATATAATACAGGATGAAAAGTGTATGGATGGGATTAATGGCAAATTAGAAAATTGCAGAAGAAAAGGTTAGTGAACCTAAAGACATAGCAAGAAGATATCCAAAATAAACACCCCAGAGAAAAAGGAATTTAAGAGAAGAGAGAAAAACATCAGTAAGCTGTAGGGCAACTTTAAGCAGCCTAGTATATATGGAATTAGAATCCCTGAAGGAGAGGAGAGTAGTGGGACACAAAGTATTTGAGGAAATAATGATTGTGAAATTCCCAGATTTGATGAAAACAATAAAAATCACATATTCAAGAAATTTAATGAACCCCAAGCAGAATAAAAATGAAGAAAACTGCCCCTAGGCATATCATAACCAAATTGCTCAAAACCAGTTTTAAAGACAATATTTAAAAGCAGCCCAGATAATAAAGTCATGTTATCAACAGAGGAAAAAGTAAGAAGACAGTGGAGTAGCATCTTCAAAATGCAAAAAGAAAATATCAACCTAGAATTCTATACCCAGCAAAAAACTACTCCTAAAATGAAATAGAAAGAAGACAATTTAAGGCTAATGAAAGTTGAAAGAATCCATCACCAGCAGACCCTCACTATAGGAAATGTTAAAAGAAGTCTTCGGATGATGGACAATGATAATATATGGAAGCAAATATCTACACAAAGGTAAGAAGAGCATAAAAATGGGAAATTATTTGGGTGAATAAATGACATTTTTCTATTATTTAAATTACTTTAAAAGATAAATGAATATATAAAAGAATAACAATGTATTGTGGGATTTTAAAATATTTTTGAATGAATATGTGACAATAGTGTATGGTCTGAAGGAGAGAAATTAAGTAATCCAATTTTTAAGTCTGTTAATATACATGAAGTGATATAATATCACTTAAATGTAAACTCTGATAAATTAAAGACATAAACCTTAAATCCTAGAGCAACTACTAAAATAAACCAAAGAATTATAATTAAAATGCACAAAAAAATAAAATGGAATTATGATATATGCTCATTCAACCTAAAATAAGGCAAAAAGAAGTAGGAAAAGGGAACAAAAACAGATGAGGTAAATAGAAAGCAAAGAGGAGATTAATTAAGCCAAACAATACTAATGATCGCATTATATGTAAATGATCTAAACACCCAATTAAAACCAGAGATTAATATTCGATAAAAAGCAAAATCCAGCTATATGCTGCCTAAAATAAACACACTTTAAACATGAACACATAAATAGGGTTAAAATAAAAAAATGATGAAAAATGGCATAGCATGCTAATACTAGCCAAAAGAAAACTGTGGTGGGTATTTTAATACCATTCCGAATATTGCTAGGGATAAAAAGCAGTCCTTTCACAGTGATAAAGGACTTAGTTCTCAATGTTTATGGCCCTACTAATGGACCTTCAAAACACATGAAGAAAAAAGCTGGTTAAATACAATGAAAATATACAAAATCCTCAATTATAGTAAGAGATTTAAATCAAATCTATCAATAATTGATAAACAATGGACATAAAATGAATAGTAGAAAGAGAAGACTTAAACAACATTCTCTACCAACTTTACCTAATTGAATTTATGGAACAGTATACCAACAACAGCAAAATACACGTTCTTTCCAAGTGCACATGGATATTTACTAAAGTAGAACAAATTTTGTGCCATAAAATAAGTCTCAGATTTTTTTAGTTTTCTCACTATAATAATCAAATTGGAAATCAGTAACAGAAAGATCTCTGGAAGATATTCAAATATTTAAAACTAAAGTCCACCATCTTAAATAAACAATGAGTCAGAGAAGAAGGCAAATAACAAAGTATTTTGAACTGAATGAAAATATAGGTCAACATATAAAAAATTGTGAAATGTTGTTAAATCACTCTGAGGGAAATTTATAGAACTAATGCTTATGATGGAAAAAAAGAAAGGTCTAAATTCAATAGCCTAAGCTTCTGCCTAAAGAAACTAGACATTAAGAGCATATTAAACTCAAAGTAAGTAGAAAAGAGGAAATAATAAAGATCAGAGCAGAAATAACTAAAGTAGAAATAAAAAAACAGTAGAGAAAAACCAAATAAATCAAATGCTGTATCTTTGACAAAAATCAATAAAATTATAAACCTTTAGTTAGACTGATAAGGAGCAAAAGAGAAAAACACAATTTATCAATATCAAAAATGAGAGAGGTGTCATCACTGATAGAGTCTATAGATTCTAAAAGGATAATAAGGGAATTTATGAACAACTTTATGCCAATGAATGTGGCAATTTATATAAAATGGACATATTTCTCAAAAAACCCAAACTACTAATATCCACTCTATGTGGAATAAATAACATTAATAGACCTGTATCTATTAAAGAAATTAAATTTTTAGTTAAAAACCTTCATACGCACAAAAAAGTTCAGACCCAGATGACTCCACAGTTGAATTCTACCAAGACTTAAGTAAGAAATAATACTACTTCTACACACATACTTTGAGAAAGTTAATTCTTAGTGGCTAGCTTTGCCTTAATGACAAAACTAGGCCAGAGCATTACAAGAAAAAGAAATTGCAGGTTAAGATCCTGAATAAACGTAGATTCAAATACTCTAAAAAAAATTTTAGTTAACCAAATCCAACAATAGGATTAGAAGGGAACTTCCTCCATCTGGTAAATTGTATCTATGAAAACATTATAGCTAATATCAAACTAGTGAAAGCCTGAATGCTTTCCCCCTAGGATCAGAATAAGACAAAGAATTTTGCTTTTACCACCTCTATTCAACATTGTAGTGAAGGTTCTATCCAGTGGAATAAAGTATATATATATATTTTAATGAAGAGAGTATCCAGATTGGAAAGAAGTTAAAATTGTCTTTATTCATTGATGACATGATTACCTGTAACAATTCCAATAAAAATCTTTTTAAAAATGTTGCTAGCACTAATAAGTGATGGTAGCAAGGTTGCAGACATGATCAGTTTACAAAAGCAATTGCATTTCCATATATCAGCAAAGAACTATCAGAAATGGAAATAAAAAACAGTACCATTTGTAATTACCTTACAAAACAGCAATAAATCTGGTTAAAGATGTACAAGGACTGCACATGACATTTAAAACTCTCTATACAAAGCATTGGCAAGAGAAATGAAAGACGATCTAAATAAATGGAAAGATATAAGTTATCCATTGGTTGGTTCTCCCCCAAATTGATGTATAAATTCATTACAATCCCAATGAAAGCCCAGAAAACAATTTTGTAGAAATGGGCAAGATGATTCTAAAATTCATAGATAAATGCAAAGGACATAGACTAGCCAAAGCAACTTCAAAAAATAATGTAATTGGATGGGTAATACTGACTAATTTAAAGATTTATTTTATATTAATCAAGAAAATGTAATATTGACATTGATATGGACAGATTGATGGAACAGAATAAAGATCTAGAAATAGACTCACACATATATGAATAACTGATTTTTGACAGAGGCAGGTGGCAAATAAGCACAGCCAAAGATGCTCAGGATTATTAGTCACCAGGGAGTTTCAAATTAAAATCTCAATGCGATGCCATTGTACACTTATTAAAATGACTTATGATAAAAATACCGAGAATACCAAGTGATGGTAAAGATGTGAAAGAACTAGTACTCTAATAAGCTAATAACTGGAAATTAAAACAGTGCAAGCAGTTCAGAAAGAGTTTGGCAGGTTCTTAAAAAGTTAAACATACACCTAACATCTGGTATTTACCCAAGACAGACAAGTGCACAAATGTCCTTCTAAAGACTTGCATGCAAATATTCATAGAAATTTTATTTGTGACATCCTAAAATAGAAACAATCCAAATAGCTTTCAATACATGAACAGATAAACAAATTATGGTATGTCTATACAAATAAATACTACTCAACAATAAAAATGAATGAACTATTGATACATAATACATCATGGATGAATCTCAAAGTAATTATGCTTTGTGAAAGAAGATAAAAACAATGGTATACTCTATATGATTTGATTTTTATGAAACTCTAGAAAATGCAAACTAATTTTAGTGAAAAGAAATCAGATTGGATTTGCCTGTGAATGGGAGCAGGGTAGGGAAGGAAGAGGGAAGGAACACAAAGGATTATGAGGGTATGTATGTTTGGGGGTATATTAGTAGGGTTCTCTAGGGAAACAGAATCAACAAGGGATATCCATTGATAGCAAGAAATTTTCAGAGTCTTTTAGGCTGCTGTGGGGATGTGCAAGTCCAGGTTCCGCAGACAGGCTGCAACCAGGAGATCTAATGAAAGTTCAATGAATGTTCTTGACGAGTTCTGGGAGATGTTGGCTGTCCAAAGACGAGCTAGGAAATTCTCTCTCAATGATGGATTCACTTCTCCTTTTAAGGGATTCAAATGATGGGGTTAAGTGTTACTCATAGCTGATGGCAATAGCCTAACCATCACAGGGGTCTATGCACATGTTTGTCATCTTGGATTGTTATGATGGTTTTGTAGGTGTACACATACATAAAATCCTATAAAATTGTACATTTTAAATATAACTGGTTTATTGAGTATCAATTATTCCTCAGTAAATGTTGTTGAGAAATAGCAAAACATGGTTTTAACACCTAACTGGCAAACACAGGGGATGTTGGCCCCTGGGCTGGGAAATAACAAATATCTTTAATAAAGATAGAATGAAATGTTTCTTGATTAGGAGCTCTTTCAATGGCTGCTTTCAAACAAAGTGAGTATGATTTCCAACTTTCATTTTTGGATGGCCCAAACCAATTTTCTTCTTTCCAAATGGTTTGAAGTCCCTTTTCAAGAGTTGTGATGGAAATCCAGAATCTCTTAAAAGCAAATAATAGCATGAGTCAGAACTTTTTCTTTTTGATGTTCATAGAATTTCAATTCA
This sequence comes from Dasypus novemcinctus, assembly GCF_030445035.2. Taxonomy (NCBI): domain Eukaryota; kingdom Metazoa; phylum Chordata; class Mammalia; order Cingulata; family Dasypodidae; genus Dasypus; species Dasypus novemcinctus. The sequence goes on along the minus strand of NC_080696.1, from coordinate 59,070,987 downwards.
TAGTGACAGGAATCATGAGTTTAACAGCAACTCAAATTTCAGCTTATAGTCCCTTCCCTAATACCATTTTCCCTGGTAGGAGAGAGTCCCTCAATGACACTGCATCATGGTTCACCAAAGGAGTGCTAAAGACATATTTCAAAAAGATTTCACAATATGTTAAAGAACTGAAGAGTTTCTTTGGAGCAGTTTTCATGTAGGAAGTAGAAAATTTTTATTCAGTGTTCAGGAAATTATTTAAAGTAATAATATGCAGTCTATGGAATGAAGAGGCTGAACTTGGTGGTATGAATAGAGAAAATGGCTCTACTCTTTCCTCCTCTACTTCTTCAAACTCGTTCTCTGGGCTTATCATTTTTCTACCCTGGATAGCAAGGCAAATAGCTTTTCCATGGTCTTTCAGTTAGAACAGTCATTTCAGTAATTAAAAAGATCTATCTATTCTATACTGAATTAGCAGTCTTTCAATGATTTTAAGTCTTCTTTCCTCTCCACTGGTCTGCTGATTGGCTTCTTTTTCTTTTCTGATATTCCTTCCTATTCATCAGTTTCTATATATGGTTGCTACAGGATTGGAAACATGAATGGAGGGAATGGGGAGTGGTGAGGAGCAGCAAGAGAAGGAATGATATTACCCAAATGAAAAATTGTAATCTGGCTTTGTGCCCTGTCAATGTGGTGGCAGCCCAATTTCTAGTTCTTTGTTTTATGGGGAACATTGGTGGGTTCCTTAGGCAGGTCTTTTTTCATTAATTAATTACTTTTTTCTTTCTCTCCCCTTCCCCCTCAGTTGTCTGTTCTCTGTGTCCATTTTGCTGCCTCTTCTTCTTTGTCTGCTTTTGTTGTTGTCAGTGGCACAGGAATCTGTCTCTTTTTATTGCATCATCTTGTTGTGTCAGCTCTCTGTGTGTGTGGCGCCATTGCAGGCTGAACTTTCTTTCGCACTGGGCGGCTCTCCTTACCGGGCGCACTCCTTGTGCGTGGGGCTTCACTACGCAGGGGACTCCTTGTGTACATCAGCACTATACATGGGCCAGCTCCACATCGGTCGAGGAGGCCCGGGGTTTGAACCGTGGACCTCCCTGTGGTAGACGGACACCCTATCCACTGGGCCAAGTCTGCTTCCCTTAAGCGGGTCTTATTGGAGTTGCCCAACTGTGTTCTAATCACATGAACAATGCCTACTCTCTCAGCAACCAGACCTCCAGTGTTTACCTCTCTGTGGGCATCATTAGTCTTCTTGTCTTCTTTATTACTAGTCTTCTTTAAAACAATCCCAGGAAAGTTCCCTTTGAACTTTCAAAATTCCCTTTCAAAGTTTCAAAGTTTTGAAGTTCCCTTTCAAAGTTTCGACCTCTGGTCCATGGGAAGCACACACCTTTTTCTACCCTCAATGAAGTTACAAATTAGCTCCTTCTCCCTTTGTGCCACATGGCTCTCCTCCTTAGCTTTCCTCCATTGAGCATCAGACCCCAATTCCTGTGTTCCCCAGACACGAGGAAGACACAGACCTAGTTCTCAAGATTGGGTCTTTGTAAACATTCCCTCACATATGGCTAAAGGTAAGATAGAAGCACCTTATTTCATTTCCCCACTGTGATATGCAGTTACAGAATATACAAGACAGCTACTGTTCTCTCCCCAAACAACCCAATCTACTGGTCCTCAGCCTCTTTTATGTAGCTGGGAAGTGGCAAAGGGACTCGGCTGGAAAGGCAGCAATGCCTCAATCTCTTCACAAGCTCTGCACAGTTGACAGAGCCCTTTCTTAGCATGAGAGAGAACTTGGCTACTCTCCTACTGTTCTAAACTTTGATAAACAACTGAAAGTCATCAGGAAAAAAATCATACTTAGCTGCACAAGTTTAAACAGAATAAGTCACACAAATGAGTGTAAAAGTTATAACTAATGGATGTCTTTGCCCCAACCACACAATGATGAAATAATACACTGGCTTCCAGCTCAAAATTAGTTCCACGAACATCAATTTTAGGAGAAGTTTTGAAACATTTCTTACATTTTTCATCAATAAATGGAAATTTATGAAAATATGGCCCTGAACCACTTAAACTTAGTTTTTCAATTAATGCAATCTCATTTTATAAGTTAAGCATTTAAATCATCCAAAATTCTCTTTGCTAAAATATTCAAATGGTTAAAAGGAAAAGTTGGTTGTTGTTGGTGTGCTATTTTGTTTTATTTAAATTAACCAAATGATTGCTTTAATTATCTTATTTAAGAGCTGGGAAGCTTGGTCTAGATTTAATTTTTAGGGCCTGTTTAACAGGGGCCATGTTTAAAGGGTATGGACCTGACTGGATACTCTAAGCTGCTACTTACGTAGTTCTATTATTTTATGTTTATATCATTATTATTTTTTAATGACAATGTTCAGTTCAGTGTAAAACAAAATGAATATAAATGTAGAAGGCCTCCCCTTTCTCATCACTATCAGGTCGCAATACCACTTCTCAGAGGAAATTACTTTTAATAGCTCAGCAAGTATCTTTCTAGACTTCTTTCTCCTATACAGACACACATACACACAGAGTGGCTCACACACAGACACACTTATTCTCAGTGACACACTTACTTAGGCACGTAAAGGCACAGAAAAAGCTCACTTTACAATTATACTCTTAAGTATAATTATGCAAGGGACTTTCTATTTTTTGTGTTACTTTGTTTTCTCATGTCCCTTCCCCTGTATATTGTGGGTATCATTTAGCATAAGTAGAAATGATCCATGTTCTTTTTTGTTTTTTTTGTTTTTCAATTTTTAGATTTTTTTCTTTATTTTTAAAGTAGTGTTAGATTACATAGATTTTACATTGAAAATATAAGGGATTCCCATATACCCCAATCTCCTCCAACAACACTTTTCCCCATTAACAACATCTTTCATTAGTGTGGTACATTTGTTACAATTGATGAACACATAATAAAGCACTGCTGCTAAGCATGGTCTATAGTTTACATTATGGTTTACACTTTGCACCACACAACTTTATAGGTTTTAACAAAATATATAGTGGCTTATATATGTCATTTCAGTATCATGCAGAACAATTCCAGTGTCTCCAAATATTACATCTATTCTTCCCTCTCCCTCCCCTCAGCATCTCTGGTGACCAGAGTCTTCATATCAATGTTACAAGTTCTTCCATCACCAGAATAATAATAAGTCTACTTTAGTCCATAGTTTCATCCACCTTATGTTTGTTTGTTCCTCAGTCTTGAGAATTTTGGGATTGTGATGACAATTCTGCTTTCAACTGAGAGGCTGTTTAGATCCCACAGGACAGATGGATAGAACTGTCTTGCTTGCAGTTGTAGATACTCTCTGTTTTTTGGGATGGGTGTTGTCCAGTGTCATCCTTTGTTAGTTGTCCTGAGTGAGTTGAGGATGAACTGGAGAACAGGTGTTGACTACAACTCCGCTGAAATTCAGGGCTCAACCAGCATATGAACAGCCAGAAGATTTAAATCTCTGGGACATACATTTAACAAGTATAGTGCTAATTATAGGTTCAAATAAATGAGGAAGAAGAACCATGTGCAGGAAAATTATAAGTGAATCTAACTGTGATACATTGAGGAGATAGATTATCATATATTCCAAGGTAAGACCCACCAATGGAGTACCAATTTCCTGGGATTGTCTGTCCTGCCTATAGTGTCTAGATGACTCTAGAGCCCTCAGGAGCACCCCTACTTGGGTCACGTTTACCGTGGCAGTCAGTGAGACGTTCCTGAGACATGCGTAAGCATAATGTCTGGAATGAATTCCCTACTCACTTTGCAATGTCTTGGCCATAAAAGTTCATTTGTATTTAATATTTCCCCCTTTCGGTCTGGGTCTTTTTCCAAATCCATCACTAGTAGGCACTTGGTAATAATCCCTTAGTGCCAGGGAGTCTTATCCCCTAGAGTCATGTCCCACTCCAGGGAGAAGGTAGTGAATTCATATTCAGAGTTTGGCTTAGAGAGGCCACATTTGAGCACCAAGGAGGCATTCAGGAGGTAACTCTTATGCAATATATATTACTATGCCAAGTTTCAATTTTGCAAGAACAAGGTTGATAAGTACAAACATCAATCTCAAAGGTCTAGCATATTGGTCTGTCTTTCTTCACTAGGCACTGCCCATGTACTCTAGAGATTCTTGCCATTCTATCAGAGAATGTAGTAAGACTCACCAGGATGGGAATTCAATATTCTGTTAGTTATTCTGTGAGTCTCCACCCACCAAGACAACACCCCATGACCATATGAACACATTGATATTCTACAGAGGCATGCCCCAGGTTCAACCCTCTCCACAAGGCCCCTACCATTGACTGCCTCCTTCAAGGATCCTCCCTTGCCACAGCTGCAACCTTTCTGCAATCCAAAACTTTCCCTAAAACAAAGCCAACAAAGAAAATATAATAATAAAATACAAAAATTCAAAAAATAAAAAAATATATATATTTTTGCATTGAGACTTTCATCACTGTAAGATGTGTTATCTTTTATGTATATTGACAGTTTCTTTTGTATGTTCCCCCAGTGTCTTACTGGCAGTGAAAGATGGGATATATGGGAACTCCATGTATTTTCTATGTGACTTTTCTGTAACCTAAAGCTTTTTTGGCAAATAAAGTAGAAAAAAAAAGACACTGGGGGAACATGCTCTTTTTAATGAAGCTAATATAGTTAATTTTATTATGCTAATTTATTAAATCATTCTACTCCTCCTGGTCTTTCAGTCAGGTTTTAGGTTTTTACAATGCTGCAATAAATGTCAATAATAAGACATGAAATGTGTGCATGAAATGATCTTGTTTAGTGCTCCTTGCTTATATTTTTAAAAAATATAAAATGTAGAAATTAACAATGAAATGTGACTGCTTCAAGAGTGAAGGAAGAGGGCTGAATAGAAAGAGGAGAATTTTATTACATCTTTGGTAATGATCAAGCAAGGGAAATAGAATGAATTAAACTGAAACTCTCTCTCAGAGGAGGTAATATGTCTGCTCTTTGCTCAGACTTCTCTGTAGACATTGCGTGGTAAGCACCAGATGGTTTATAATACTTTGGATTTACTTTATGATTTTTAAAGGTTAGAAAGAACCAGACACTCCAGGCTGCAACTCTGCTGGACACAAAGGATGTTACGAACTTTTCATGGTCCCAATGAGGACCAACTGACCTTCAGTCCCTCTGAAAGTCTGAGCAGGATTCTCTGTCCTTGGGAGAGGGCCAGACTGCCATTCTGTCTACAGTCATTTTGGGAAATACACTCTTTTTATTAATCTGGACATAGAACTAAGGCAAATAGAATGAGCAAAAAGGGACCACCAGATCCATTTAATAAGACTCTTCCAGGTATGGAGATAAGATAAAAGGGATTACATTATCTATATGTATACATTAAACATTCATTTTTTTTTTCATATTCATAGTTCTTTTTAATAGGAATGACACCTTAGTCCATTAACTGTAGAAGCTAAACCATCCGTCCTCTTTCTGAATCTTTTTTAAAGAAAAACATTTGGTTGGATAATGTGCAAGGTGTACCTTAGGGTAGCAATTTATGGTGCTCTCTTATCAGAAATTGCTTCCAAATGCCTCATATCCATATTTGAAATTCTGCAGGCAACGATTTTCCTAAATCTTACACATGGAGCTACATGACAGATTATTTCAACTGACTATCAGGTAAAGAGCATATGGATAAACTTTAGTAAAATAGTAAAAACCAAATAAAAACAATATGGCTCCCAATTTTTATAAGATTGTTTATTACCAAGTATTTTACATAAAAATTGATATTTTGATGAGTATATTTTAAAACCACATTCTATTTATTAATAGAACAATATTTAACCATAGAAAATAGAATAGAATAATAGAATACCTAAAATATTTTAAATATACTTTATATACATATTTACACAAGTGAATGACTAAATTTTCTGTTCATTTGTCTTTATTCCTACAAACCTCCTTATGTGAGTTCAACCAACTCATTTAACTACTAGTTAAAAGTCACTTTTTAATGTTAAAAGGGACATTAATGTATTGGCCAAGGGGCACAATTTAAGTATGGATTATATTTTATTTTATTTTTATTATTTTTTATTTTTTATAATTTTTTTAATTTAAAAAAAGTTTTAGATTATATAAATGTACATAAAAAATATAGGGGCTTCCCATATGCCCCATCCCTTCCCCCTCCTTCACTTTCTCACATTAACAGCATCCTTCATTAGTGTGGTACATTTGTTACAATTGATGAACACACATTGAAGCATTGTTACTAACCATGAACTATAGTTTATATTATAGTACACACTCTGTCCCACATAATTTTTGTAGGTTATGACAAAATATATAAAGGCCTGTATCTGTCATTGCGATGTCATGCAGGACAATTCCAATTTCTGAAAATGCCCCAATATTACAACTCTTCCTCCCTCTCCCTCCCCTCAGAACTTCTGGTGGCCACTACCTTTATATCAATTAAAGTTCTTCCATTGCTTATTATAGAATAAAAAGTATATAATAGCATATTAGTCAGCCAAAGGGGCACTGATGCAAAATACCAGAAGTTGGTTGGTTTTTACTGGGAGTAGAAGCTTACAGTTATCAGGCCGTAAAGTGTAAGTTACTTCCCTCACCAAAGTCTATTTCCACATGTTGAAGCAAGATGTCTGCTGATGTCTGCCAAGGTTTAGGCTTCCTGGATTCCTCTATTCCCTGGGTTCATTTCTCTCCAGCTCAGCTTCACTTTTTTTCTCCAGAAGGCCAGCTGTAGACTATCAGGCAACTGGCTCTTTCTCTTTCCCTGGAGCTTGATTCTTTCTGGGCCCAGCTGCTCTGCTCCTCTGTGTGCTTACTTCCCGGGCTCCAGCTCAAAACTCCAGCATCAAAACTCCAACATCAAAATTCCAACTGATCCTCTGCTCTGCCATATAGTTTTATCTGTGGGTCCCCACCAACCAAGGGAGTGGGGACTCAATGTTCTACTGATGTGGCCCAATCAAAGCCCTAATCATAATTTAATCACACCCAGGTACAGAGTAGTTTAAAAACATAATCAATATATATTTTTGGAATTCATAAACCACATCAAACTGCTACAAATAAAATAATATAAATCTACTTTAGTCCATTGTACATTCCCCAATCTTGAGGATTTGGGGATGGTGATGCCTGCTCTGTTTCTATTGAGAGGGGGCTTAGATCCTATGGGACAGATGAATGGAACTATCTTGCTTGCAGTTGTAGACACTCTGTTCATTGGGATGGGCATTGTCCATCATCATCTTCTTGTTTGTTGTCCTGGGTGAGTCCAATGAATTGGAGAGTAGGTGTTTCATTCATTCCAAGGTACTGATTTCTTTCACAATTTCCTCCTTGACCCACTATCTAAGAATGTATTAACTTCCACATCTTTGTGCCCAATCTGCTTCTTTACCCTTTACTGATTTTCAGATTCAGTCCATTGTGGTCAGAGAAATTACTTTGTATAATTTCAATCTTTCTGAATTCTTTGAGAGTTGTTCTGTGGCCTAGCATGGAGAATGACCCATGTGTGCTCAAGAAGAATGTATATCCTGCTGTATTTGGGTATAATGTTCTGTATATATCTATTAGGTCCAGATCATCTAACATATTATTCAAGACCTATGTTTCTTTATTGATCCTCTGTCAAGATTTTCTGTCTAATGGTGATAATGGTGTATTGAAGCCCCCACTATAATTGCAGAGACATCTATTTTTCCACTTAGTTTTTCCAATGTTTGCTTCATGTATTTTTGTTGTTGCTATTGTTTGTTTTTATTTTTATTTGCCTCATGTATTTTGAGGCACCCTGGTTAGGTGCATAAATGTTTATGATTGTTCTTTCTTCTTGATAGATTACCCCTTTTATTAATATATAGTGTCTTTCTTTGTCTCTTACAATAGTTTTGCATTGAAGGTCTATTTTGTCTGATATTAGTATAGCTATTCCCTCCCTTTTTTGGTAATTGTTTATATGTAAAATTGCTTTCCAACCACTCACTTTCAACCTCCTTGCATCCCTGGGTTAAGGTGAGTTTCTTGAAGACAGCATATAGATAGGTCATGTTTCTTTAGCCATTCTGCCAATCTGTGTCTCTTCACTGGAGAGTTTAATCCATTAACATTCAATGTTATTACTCAAGGCATTACTGACACTAGCCATATTTTCTTTAGGTTTATATATGTTGTATGTTGTTTTTCTTTTTCTTTTTGTCCGTTTAGTTATTCTTACCAATAATCTTCTTTCCTACCATCTCCTCCAACTCTCTCTCTCCTGTTTTTTTTCTTTCAACCTGCAGACCTCCCTTTAGTATTTCTTGAAGGCAATTTTCTTGTTGACAAACTCTCTTAATTTTTGTTTATCTGTAAATATTCTGAACTCTTCTGAATTTTTGAATGCCAGCTTTGCTGGACACAGAATTCTTGGCTGACAGATTTTTTCTTTTAGCACCTTAACTATATCATACCACTGCCTTCCTGCCTCCATGGTTTCAGATGAGAAATAAGCACGTAATCTTATCAAGCTTTCCTTGTATGTGATAGATCTCTTTTCTTTTACTGCTTTCAGTGTGCTCTCTTTGCCTTTGAATAATTTGCCTTTGGATAATTTGATAAGCATATGTCTTGTGGTAGCCTTTTTAGGATTTATACTGTTTGGAATATGCTGCACTTCCTGGACATGTACTTCTATGTCCCTCAAGACAGTTGGGAAATTTGCAGCCATTATTTCCTCCAATACACCTTCTACCCCCTTTCCCTTCTTTTCTCTGTATGGGATGCTTATAAAGCATTTTGTGCATTTTGTGTTTTCATTCAAATCCCTAAGTCCCTGCTGGATTTTTTCTCTTTATCTGTTCTACTATCTGTATGATTTCAGATGTACTGCCTTCAACATCACTGATTCTTTCCTCTGCCTGTTCAAATCTGCTCTTATGTACTTCCAGTGTATTTTTGATTTCTTACATTGTGCCATTCATCACCATCAGATCTGTTCTTTTTATGTATTTTTACAATTTCTTCAGTATGTTCCCCCAGTGTCTTCTTAATATCCTTTATCTATTCCTTCACTTCATTAACTTAATTAATGATATTTGTTTAGACATCCTTAATTAGTTGTTACACATTCTGTATCTCCTCCTGTTTTTTAGTTTGCTCATTAGATTGGGCCATGCCTTCCTGTGTCTTAGTATGGCTTTGTGATTTTTTGTTGTCGATGCATCTATTTATCTGGAAGGGCTTATTTGGATGGTTGCTTTCTCTTTCTGCTTTAGTGTTTTAGTTTGTTGGGGTTTTTTTTGTGTGTATGGTAAGGATCCTTTTTGACACATGGTTCCTCTTATTCTAAACCCTAGTAGTAGTCTGTTTTCCCTTGAAAAAAAATTAGGACCAGAGAAAAGGAAAGAGATAAGAAGAGAAAAAGAATAAGGCTACTAATAATAAAGAGGTAGAAGAGGAACTGAACAAGAGCTAGGAAAATAAATAAGTAATACAATTCAAAAATCATAAAAAATACAAAGGAATAAGAATAAAAGAGGTGAAATAAAAAATCAAATAAGAAACAAAATAGAGAAAAAAATAGAATGAATTAAAAGGCTGGAAAAATGAGAAGAGAAGAAAAGAAAAAAAATAAAGAAAGGAAAAAAAACCATGAAGACCAAATAAGAAAAGGTGGAATGAAAGAAAAACCATAGATGACTGACGATACAAAAATGAAAGAATGGAAAGAAATAAAATAGGTTGAAAAAATAAGAAAAGAAATGAAACATGACAACAAAAAACAACCCAGGAAAACCAACCTTCCCTCTTAGGCCCCTAGGGAGCTTCTCAGGCTGACAGTGCTCATCAGTCAATCACCTGTTGCCTGCCCTGCACAGGCGATATACACAGTTTTAATGAATAAAATAAAGAGAAAAAAAAAATGAACCAATAAAAAAAAAAAAAAACAGGTCCAAAAAAGCCAAATACAAAAAAAAATCTGTCTATATATTTCCTCGTGCCACCTGGGTGCCTGATAAGACAGTGAATCACTCTCTGGATCCCTTCTCCTAGAAGGTACTAGGAATTGAATGAGGGACTTCTTATGTAAGGCAGGAATTCCTGCACTGAGCTACACCCACTCCACAGGTTACGTAGACTTCTGAAAGCTTATCTGGTTCTTCTTGCCCCATTCTGTCAGGGGTGTTGGGTTTCTAACCCTTTGCCTGAACTGGGGTGACTAGACGCCTGTCTCTACCTCTTTACTAAGCTAGTTCCTCTCTCTCCCAGGGCAGCTGGGTGTGACAAGCTGCCTGATCAGATCCCCTCCCCTCTCCCTGGGACCATCTCTGTGCTGGTTGGAGTCCCTTTTGAGACTCCTCCAAGGCAACGCTCCCTCCCACTAGTTGGCTGCAGTGAGCCAGGAGTTTTACCAAGGCTATTTGCCTTGAGGGTGGGGAATATGTGCTGTTTCCAGTCACAGGGGCAAGTAATTCATGGTTTTCCTTTGGCCTCTTCGTTTCTTTGCTCCACTCCCTCCTGGATGATGTACAGCACTTTCCTGCTCTATAGAACCCCAAAGCAGCTCCCTAGGGGTAGGTTTTTGCCCTTTCTTGATTGTTTTTTGTGAGAGATTTGAGCTGTGCCAACGTACTTCAAGGACATCTCCCTGGAAGTTCTCTGGACCATAGTTTAGATTTTAGTTTTATATCATGTTAAGTGACTCAAATGTGATACTGGGCCTGGTGATGTTTCTGTAGAAAGTCATTGTTCTAAGAATATACACACTAAAATGTTTAGAAATGAAGGTCAAGATACTTGGAACTCTCAATTGGTTCAGAATTAAATTGAGATAGATATAAAGAGATACACAGAAAACACAGCAAAGTTAACTAGTTAAGTGAAATGAAAGAGGAAAGCGGACTTGGCCCAGTGGATAGAGTGTCTGCCTGCCACATGGGAGGTCCACGGTTCAAACCCCGGGCCTCCTTGACCCATGTGGAGCTGGCCCATGTACAGTGCTGATGCGCGCAAGGAGTACTGTGCCATGCAGGGGTGTCCCCGTGTAGGGGAGCACCACATGCAAGAAGTGCACCCCGTAAGGAGAACCGCCCACTGAAAAGAAAGTGCAGCCTGCCCAAGAATGCCAACACACACACGGAGAGCTGACACAACAAGATGATGCAACAAAAAAAAACACAGAGTCCTGGTGCCACTGAAAAGGATTGAAGCAGTCACAGAAGATGCACACAGCAAATGGACACAGAGAGCAGACAACTGGGGGTGGGGGAGGGGCATGTGAAGGGGAAAGAAATTTTTAAAAATGTTAAGAAAAAAAGTGAAGTGAAAGGAATATGAGAGTTCATTGCATTATTTTGCAACTTCTTCTGTAGGTATGACATATTTCAAATTGAACATTGAAGAAAGCCCCTGATGTACTTCCTCAATACCAATTTACTAATATAATATTGTTATTATGTTTACTTATAACTTTATCTTTCCATCTTTAGGTTAGAGTAGAGGCAAGATCTTTATTTTAATCACCACTTCAGAAAGGTAAAAGTTGCTCCACAAATTTTTTTTAATTTATTTTATTTATTTCTCTCCCCTTCCTCACACCCCCCTGCCCCAGATGTCTGTTCTCTGTGTCCATTTGCTGCATGTTCTTCTTTTTGTACACTTCTGTTGTCAGCGGCATGGGAATCTGTGTTTCTTTTTGTTGCGTCATCTTCCTGCGTCAGCTCTCCGTGTGTGTGGCACCATTCCTGGGCAGGCTGAACTTTCTTTCATGCTGGGCAGCTCTCCTTATGGGCACACTCCTTGCGCATGGGGCTCCCCTATGCGGGGACACCCCTGCGTGGCACGGCACTCCTAGTACGCATCAGCACTGTGCATGGGCCAGCTCCACATGGGTCAAGGAGGCCTGGGGTTTGAACCATGGACCTACCCATGTGGTAGGCAGACGCCCTAACCACTGGGCCAAGTCCACTTCCTGCACAAATATATTTTGAATAACTTAATCCATAGAAAATTCTTATTAGTCACCCAGCATGATTTGAGATTTCTGTTCTTCCAATGGTCTCTGCATTCTCATGAAATGCAAACATTTTAATATGGACATATAAAAAATTCTAATTACTCTACATATTCTCATGACACTAAACCAAAAACATATGACAGAGAGCATGATGTATGCTAGAAACCAACTTATTACACAAGTCTATCCACTATATTGGATTATCTTTGGTACTGGCCCCATTTATTGACATCCATTGGTAAAAATAGATAGTAATTGCCTAAATTCCCTTTAAAATGGACACATTAAAAGATAACATTTAGTACTGTTGGCAGAACCATTAGAACACCAAGGCAGTATTGCAAATATTTACATACTTCGTGAAAAGTTGCAGAAAAATAATATGTATTCACAAATAATTGCGCTCAGAGCAAGTCTATGTGCAAACCACATTTCTCTTTGTTTTGTCCTTATTTAGAAAAGTCAGCCGACATGTAGTTTGCCTGTGCCTTTTAACAGAACACTGCTGGCCAACATCCAGCTTTTTCTTTCCCAATGTTAGCTGATTGACTAGAATAAGTTGACTCCAATTTGTGTTTATTTTGGGGGGAGGGGAGACAGGCATTTTCAGAGTACTAAACCTGCATCTCTTCTCTCTCCTTTACACTAGGATTATTTATTTTTCGCCAAGAAATAACAGACACAATCAACATATCCAATGTTAGTTATCAAGTCAAGCTTACGTAACACATGAGGTGCATATGTTATATGCTTTGTGATGTTTTGATTTTGGGTAGACAAAACAGCCCCTGGCACATAAAAAAAAAACAACCAAAAAACAGTTCTAGTAAATTAAGAGGATCCCGCAACTGAAAAATGAGCTTCATGTGCGTGGCTCATTTTTTAATTGTCCTTAATTTTTTCAGCTGAAATACCTTACAGTTTTCCATGATTAAAGGGCATAATGCTCAACTTTTTGAATTAGTTTGATATTGATATAAATGAGCTATAAAGTATCAGCATGATTGCTTCCTGAATAATATGAAAGTCTTTTCTTTTGTTACCTGCTCAATGAAAAATGAAATATACCTGATCTTTGGGTTTTGAAGCAAATCTTCCACAGTTTAAAATTGAAGAAAAGATGGAAGTAATCAGCAAGGAATGCATTTCCACAAAGAAATTAAAGCTTTTGTTGATAATGAAGCTTATTTATTGTGATGCAAAATGAATAACAGCTGAAGGTTCCATCTCCATTTTTAACCTGGCAGAAATAAATCTCCACTTAGAAAAGTGAACAAACACCAGCTAGATAAACAAATGCCCAGCCCTAACCTGTCTGTTGGACAAAGAGTGATCAATGCATCACATTGAAGTGTATCTATAATTATTTGCTACAAAGCATGCCTTAGGTAAAAACAACTCATCCTTACTAAAATTTTCTCTGTAGTCTAGAGGCATGCTGGAATCTACTTGTCAATGGTTATGAGAATGCTATCAAAGGGTTATACTTTTTTCTTCTATAAAACAAGCAAGACACATGGAAAGGAGAGCTGTTGATAGCCTCTAAATGTTGACAAGTTTTATCCCTGAAAATGCTGAATGAGATACTCCTAATTCTCCAGGTTTCTAGAAGATGATCAAAGAAGACTTTGAAAAGCTCATCTAGAATTTCAGACCTGACTACCCAGGTCTGAACACTTTTCTTCATTGAAGGCTCTTTCCCTTTATTTTTGACAATGTCCTTGTAACTTATAAATGGCTGTGAATGTTTGTAATTGTGTTTCTTGGCTCTTTGAACTCATTTGGCTGGATAATCTGAGACAGCCTTTCAACAGAAACATAATATAAGCCACATATGTAATAATGGATTTTATAGCAGCCACATTACAAAACAAAAAGGGGGAAGTTATAAGTGAAATTTGTATTAGTGGTACACTTGATTTAATCCCATAGACCCCAAATCCTTCTCTTTCCTAGCCCAAAGCTTTGGCCTCTTGGGGAGTCCCTTATAGTCAGTTGACTGAGGAAGAGAAAACTCGGGCCTGGTTCACAGATGGTTCTACACGATATGCAGGTACCACCTGAAAGTGGACAGCTGCAGCACTGCAGCCCCTTTCTGGGACATCCCTGAAGGACAGTGGTGAGGGCAAATCCTCCCAGTGGACAGAACTTCAAGCAATGAACCTGGTTGTTCATTTTGCCTGGAAGAAGAAATGGCCAGAGGTGCTTTTGTACACTGATTCATGGGCTTTTGCTAATGGTTTGGCTGGATGGTCAGGGACTTGGAAGGAACATGATTGGAAAATTGGTGCAAAGAGGTCTGGGGAATAGGTATGTGGATTGACCTTTCTAAGCAGACAAAAAACATGAAAATTTTTGTGTCCCATGTGAATGTTCACCAGAAGGTAACTTCAGCAGAGAAAGATTTTAATAATCAAGTAGATAAGATGACCCACTCTGTGGCTAATGTTTAGCCTCTTTCCCCAGCCACTCCCATCATTGTCCAGTAGGCTCATGAGCAAAGTGGCCATGGAGGTAAGGGTGAAGGTTATGCATGGGCTCAGCAACATGACTTTCCCCTTACCAAGGCTGACTTGGCTACAGTCACTGCTGAGTGCCCAATCTGCCAGCAGCAGAGACCCACACTCAGCCCCTGATATGGCACATGCCTCAAGGTGAACAGCCTGCTACCTAGTGGCAGGTTGACTACATTGGACCATTTCCACCATGGAAGGGGTAGTGATTTGTTTTAACTAGAATAGACACATACTCTGGATATGGGTTTGCACTTCCTGCATGCAATGCTTCTTCCAAAACTACCATCCGTGGACTTATCAAATGTCTTATCTACTGCCATGGCATTCCACACAGCATTGCTTCTGATCAAGGAACCCATTTCACAACAAATGACATGTGGAAATGGGCACATGCCCATGGAACTCACTGGTCTTACCATGTTCCCCATCACCCTGAAGCCGCTGGATTGATAGAATGGTGAAATGGCCTTTTGAAGACTCAATTACGGTGCCAATTAAGTGGCAATACCTAGCAGGGCTGGGGCAATGCTCTCCAGGAGACTGTGTATGCTCTAAATCAGCATCCACTCTATGGTGCTGTTTCTCCCATAACCAAGAGCCATGGGTCCAGGAATCAAGGGGTGGAAATGGGAATGGCACACTCACTATTATCCCTAGTGACCCACTAGGAAAATTTTTGCTTCCTGTCTCTGCGACCTCAAACTCTGCTGGTCTACAGGTTTTAGTTCCAAAAGGAGGAGTGCTGTCTCCAGGAAACACAGCAATGATTCCATTGAACTGGAAATTGAAACAGCCACCTGGCCACTTTCGGTTTCTCTTAACCTCTGAATCAACAGTCAAAGAAGGGAATTACTATACTGGCTGGGGTGATTGATCCTGACCATCAAGGGGAAATAGGACTGCATCTACATAATGAGGGTAAAGAAGAGTTTGCCTGGAATACAAGAGATCCTTTAGGGCATCTCCTAGTACTGCCAGGTCTTATGATGAAAGTCAATGGAAAATTGCAGCAAACCAATCCAAGCAGGACTAACAATGGCCCAGAATCTTCAGGAATGAAAGTTTGGGTCACCCCACTCCCAGTACCAAGCCTATTAGTCAGGGTTCTCTAGGGAAACAGAATCAACAAGGGAGATCTGTCAATAGTATGTGATTATATAAGAGTCTCTCATGCAGCTGTGGGGATGCAAAAGTCCAGGTTCTGCAGGCAGGCAATGAAAGTCCAATGAAGGTTCTTGACAAGTTCTGGGAGGTGTTGACTGTCCAAAAATGAGCTGCGAAATTCTCAATGCTGGGATCACTTCCCCTTTTAAGAGATTCAACTGATTGGGTTAAGCATCACTCATTGTTGATGGCAATCTCCCTGATTGATGTAATTATAACCAGGTATCTATGATTTACTACTGCAGTAAAGTCAATGGTGACTAAAGTCAATAAATGCCCTTGTGTTACAATTAGCCCAGTGCTTGCTTGACCAAATAACTGGGCACAGTTACCTGGCTGAGTTGACACAATAGCCTAACCATCACAACATGTAATTATAAAACTTGATGAGATATTTTACATTATTTTTTATATGAAATCTTTGAAATTCAGCGTGTATCTTATACTTTAACTGTAATGTCAACTAACACTAGCCACATTTCAAGTGTTCAAAAGACACATGGGCTGGTGACTGCCATGGAACATTACAGCTTGATGAGGATTATAAAGGGCACTAAATTTGATATTTAGTAAGCCTGGACCCCTGTAATTTCCCTCAATCAACTGCCTAGAACATATTACCCACATCTACTAGGTCTCGGGCTTGTGGGCTCCTCCTTGGGGATCTTCCTGACCCTGTAGCTGGACACCCAGTGGACTCTGTTGGACACCGCAAGCAAGAAATTCTTCACATCCAAAATTGTGTGCATGTGTGCAGGGGGCTGAGTTCTACTCCTGGGTACAGTTCAAGAGCGTTTGCTCCTAGCCAGGGTTGAGTACCACCAGGGCCACATCACCTGCCACTGGCCCAGGCCCTGGGAGTGTCTGCCCATGAGGATGTCCTTTTCAGCATCTTCTCCCCAGGCCAGAAGAACCAGGCCAGGCCAGTCCTCCTGGGCAGACTGTCCTGTGTCTCTTCACCCTCAGCACCCATCAGGGCCCACATCCAGCACTGCATCCAGTCCTGCCACCTTAGGAAGGGCACGCTGACCTTGCCCTGGCTTCCAGGAGCTGCCTGCATCCATACCCCCATTCCATGGAAACCTCTGCAGGCTGGTGCTAAGCCAGCCACTGCACGGCCCACCAGAGACCCAGGGGCTGCCCTGCTGGCTCAGCACCAACAGCATGGCCAGCAGGGCCACCTACACCTACCATCAGCCAAAAGGCTCCATGGTCTTCATGGCACCCTCAGTGGCCATGTGAAGTAGGTGAGCCCTGGGAACCCCTTGGCATTCGAGTGTGGGGATAGTCCTGGAGGTGTGGCATGGGGGACAGGGATGGGAGCATAGACAGGGCCTCTGGGAGCAAGAGGTGATTGGACAAGGCACAGCAGGTGCTGGAGAGTGAATCTCAAGGCCAGGCCCAAAGAGATTTCACTCCCCAGGGCTGCTCCTGCAGCTGCCTTGCCTTTGCCTGTCCTAACTGTCCACCACTGCTTGAATCACCAGCTACCTGGGAACTTTTGGTGCATTGATTATATGAATGAAGAAACCAGTGAGGACAAACAAAACAAAACAAAATAATGGCAATGCCCCCCCCACACACACAAACTGTATTGCAGCATATTCTTTCTGAATCATTACTCTTTCTTCAACTTGAGTTTGGGCTGTCCAGATGGTCTATGGATTTTACATCTCCAAAGAAACAGGTCAGGGTAGATGGCCTTTAGAGTTTGTTTTAACATCTAAGACTATGATACTATTATCATAATGAAGAAACTTTTATCTTCTGGCTTCCCTGGGGTTGCTCTGAAAAACCATCACCCACCATTAAGCAAATAGCATTCCAGCTGTGAGCCATGTAGAGCAGCTACCGGGGATTCTCCAGCAAAAGCAACTATTGCAAATCAGAGCCTGCACCTTGGTGGGCCTGCCCTAAAGGTTTTTTTTTTTTTTTCTTTTTTTAATTTGAGGATCATATTTGAAATCACAGTTTTTTTAACTTTAGTTTTATTTTTTATAGTGTCTTAATAAATATGAGTTGTCTCCTCCAAAAACATTTAAAAGGCTTCTCATAGTATGCAGTGTCACCTGCCTTGGTTGTCACTCTCATAGTGGCAATGTAGGCCTCCTGGGGAACAATTTTGCATGCCACATTGGCTGGGTTTTAAGTGAGACCATCCCCAAAACATCCTCCAGAGGTGAATAGTTACCCTGATTGAATTGGTGCAGAAACGTTATTGTATTTAGCTTTTTGCATGTTCTTAATATTTGGAGTGCAAACCAACTTGCAAATTGCCGCTGAGAATTCAGCCAGCATAAAGTCCCACAAATGACAACAATATTTTCTTGCTAAGTGCATTATATTAATTACTTCATTTTGTCTTCAACAAGGAAACAGAGACTTAGAAAAATTCAATTTAATCAAGATCATTCAGACATTTACTGGTGAAGCTAGAACTTAAACTGAGCTTTTCTTTCTGATGATATAAAGCAAGTTTTAAGGCTCCTCAGATATTTTAATATTGCAAACCATAGCTGAGAAATATTATTTTAGTCAAAGGTAGAACTTCTCGAAATGAAATCCTGACCTTAGGAATGGGTGTTCCTATTCTTTTCATTACATTCTTAGAACTGCACAGGTAAAGGGAAGTAGAAAGTAAAATTATTGTCTGAATATGGCCGTGTGCAAAATACATTAGCTTTTTATTGAAAATCTAAGAGTGAGGATTGTGTGCTCTTCTCCTTTCACTTCAGTTTATTTTTGTTTAGCATTTGTTTTGTCTGCATAGATATAACCAACCAACTTAAGATACTCGTTGGTATTTCTATGCTTAATTGTATTTCCAATCTTTCCACCACTTTTCCCAAGAAAGTTCGTAGCACCTGCTCGCCACCCTTAAATAGGAATTGCATCTGCATATGATTAACAGAAAATCTGAATAAAACATTTTTAAAATAAATTAGATGTACATTATTTTTTTCTTACATAACAAGAAGCCTAGAGGTGGGAATCCAGATTCTTTTTGTCTTTACACTCAGACTCATACTTCTTGTATCATGGTCACAAGATGACCACTTTCACTCAAGAATTTTGTCCACATTCCTGACTAAAGAAGGGTCATGCTGAAGGCATAGTCCCTTTAGGAAGCAACCTCTCTATCTGATTGGCCTGATCCTGTGTTTGGCATTCAAGGAAATGTAGTTTGTCGAAAGGGATTCAAGGAAATGTAGTTTCCTTAAAGCTGGGTATATGCCACCCACCCCCACCCCACCCCACCCTCGGCAAAAACAATGGTTTTATTGCTAAGGGAAAAGGGGAAATTGGAAATGCAGAAGGCAGCAAACAGTGAATGCCAGTCCTTTATTGCATTCTAACATTCTAGCATACAACACAACCTGTACTTGTATATTCATTTATTTATTATACAATGATTTGTTTATTGTCTGTATATTGCCCTTTGTCCCCATGGAGTCAATGTCTGTTTTACTCACCAGTATCTGCACTCCACCTAGCGTGTTGCTTGGTATCTGGAAGAAGTTTAACAAATACTTGTTCATTGAAAGTTGGCTGAATGGGACTGCAGGCGTGAGAAGTGGGCATGGACAAGAGGGAGCACAATCTTTTCCCTATTTAATTTAGATCCAGTCTATTTCATTTAGGTGTCTGATATTTTTAATCAAAAATATCTTTAGTGTTTTTAAGACTACCAGGTTTTTAAGAGTGTTTCTATTCTGTTTGCTTTTAATATAAGATTTGGAGTAAGTCATCAAACTGAATTATAAGAAAGACCAACTATGCTTTATAAAATAAATGAGATAGAGGTTTCTTTTCAGAATTTATACACAGTTCAGAGCACTACATTAAGAATTCTGTAAAACAGTACAAAATGTAATGAAATCTTTGAAACACATACACTGTAATGTGATCACAGATTACATAAACTAAATGGATAAATCAGTCACATTGAAGCTACCTTTTGAGATATTGACGTGGACTGCCCTAAAAACTAGTAGATATTCCATCAAGGTACATAATTTCCTTTCACAAAAAGCTAGGCATCCCACATTTTAAATTATACATACCACTAGCATGAGCCAGGCTGTCCAAATCCCACCAGGTAGATTGCCCCTTCCCCTTGTGTCCCATTTTCCCTCAGCATTCCTTCAGCTCTAACTCCCCCCTTGGCCCTTCCCCCTGATGGCAAGTCAACAGTTAATGCTATGCAGATGCAACGAGGACATGGGTAAAAGAGAGACTTAGGAGAAAAAGAAGGAAAAGCACCTCACTTGTGCTTTTTTGAAAGATTAGCTTTAGCTTACTTTGCACAGAATAGTGGGAAAAAAACACTCCACACTCCCTCACGTTCTATCTTTTAGCAGCAATTTTAGAAAGGTCCCATTTCCCTTCCTTCAATTATTAAATAAAGAGGGCTCCAGTTGAGAGTTGGCCAATCTTTACACTCCATCCTGTAAAGTCCAAGTCTTCCTTCACCAGAAGGACTCTGGATAAGGCAAACAACCTCTATGAGCATCAGTAGCAGCTGGTACTATAGCAGAGTGTCTGTCCTTGTGGTAATGGTTAATGGAGAGAGCAGATGAGGTGAGCGTGGATACTGTAAAACACATGCACTCATAATGGAATCACGTCACTCCCTGTTTAAACCTCTCCAACATCTTCCCATTGCCTCAGAATAAACCCTGCTCTGCCCCAACCCCTCTGCACCTCTCTGAGCTCACGTTGTGTGGCTCTTCCCATGCTCTTTCAATCTAGAACACTCACCTTGTTTGTATCCCATCAACCTCATCCTTACCTCAGTGCCCCTCGGCCCAAGGTGTCCCATGGCCAATCCTTTGTCATCATTCTTGCCTCAGCCCAAAAGTCCTCTCAGAGAGGAAATTGCTGACCCTGTTGGCTAAGTGGCTTCCCTACTCTGACTCTCTCGAGACCTTCGCTGTTGAATTGCCTGCTCAGTGTTCCTTCATGTGTGTGTATTCTGGAAAGGGATGTCATGTACCTGGAACAGTACATGGTAAATACTATTTAAGTTTTTAACAAACATACATTGAATGGATAATGTCTGGGTACAGTAAATATAAGTGCTTCAACCAGTTTGGTTAAATACACTCACAATCTCAATCCAGCTACAGAGGCCAATCAGAGAAAGATGCCTGCACAGTCTGGAAGTAGATACTGCTTACCTACCCAGTGACTGCGACATATATAACCCGGAGTCAGTGGTGAGATGATTAATTAATTAATCCAACTACCTTTATTGAGTGCTTTTACGTGCTAGGCCCTGGACTGGACATGGAGACATGTTGATGAGATTTGAGTTAAATTCAACTTGACTCTTCAACCCCACAACCTGCAGACATTTGAAACACGCCCAGAATATTCTGTACATTCTCAGGGTAGGCACTGAGGTAGAGTGATCCCTGGCTTCTGAATTCCTTCTTCTATGTGTGTGACCTTTTTGCCCAGCGATGACTCATCACCCCAGCCAGAATATTCACTTTCTCTGTGTCCACAGATAAAAGTCCCCTAGGGCCAACACATTCATGACTGCAGTTGACTTTGTTATGATAAGGATGGGGTTGGCAGATGCAGGAGGCACTTTCAGCAAAGCAAACTACTTACAAGTGAACATCCCTATTCTTACCCCAGCCTCACCCACCCCATGCCCTTCCACCCTGCAGAGCGCAGCCCCTTCATGCGCATGGTCCAACTAGCAGTTCTCTAGTCTTCCCTTCTTCCTACATCTTCTGCTCTCTCCTCATCCCTCACTATTTCATCCAACACTCCATGGGACTCTTCAAACTTCGCTAATGCAGAGATGCCCTCCCAAACATATACCTTCTGTCCTCCGCCACTGTAATCACATCATTTTCATTGTTACACTCAGTTACACTTTCTGAAAGAAAGAATGGCTAAAGGAAAGACTGGCAGCAAGGATACCAAGGCGCATGTACAAATATTTGCCTCAGGAGAACTTCTTACAATGGACAATGGTAACCATTAAAACCTAAGAAGGGGGAAGCGGACTTGGCCCAGTGGTTAGGGCATCCGTCTACCACATGGGAGGTCCAAGGTTCAAACCCCAGGCCTCCTTGACCCGTGTGCAGCTGGCCCATGCACAGTGCTGATGCACGCAAGGAGCACTGTGCCACGCAGGGGTGTCCCCCACGTAGGGGAGCCCCACGCGCAAGGAGTGCACCCCGTAAGGAAAGCCGCTTAGCACGAAAGAAAGTGCAGCCTGCCCAAGAATGGTGCCGCACACACGGAAAGCTGACACAACAAGATGACGCAACAAAAAGAAACACAGATTCCCGTGCCGCTGACAACAACAGAAGCGGACAAAGAAGATGATGCAGCAAACAGACACAGAGAACAGACAACCGGGGCAGGGGAAGAGGAGAGAAATAAATAAATAAATAAATAAAACCTTAAAAAATAAAAAAATAAAACCTAAGAAGGACAAAGTGAAAACTTGCCAGGTGCCAGGCAGTTTTGAGAATTTTACTTGTGTTATTGTATTCTATCCTCTTAACTGCTTTCATGGTAGGTAGGTACTACATTATCTCCACCTTACAGATGAAAAGACTGAGACTCAGGAGGACTAAGTAGCTTGCCCAGGACCAGAAGGCCCAGTAGATATTTCTTCATGTCATGGTCCTGACCAGGATTATGGTTTCCAAAAGTAGAAGTGTTGGAGGAATTATTCCTATTCTCAGTGAGCTGAAACTGAGTCTGCAAACACTAGCATCTTCCCTGCAGAGAAGGAAATGGGAGAAGAAGCCTGGGTATAGAGTCTGATGGAGAGATTCAAGGTCATTTTGTTCCCAACTTATTAAAATTAGAAGCTGTTGTTTACCAATGCTTAGTACATGGCAGACTCTCCTCCAAGCACTTTAAAAGCTTAATCACATTTTAGTTCCCCAAGAAGCCTCTAAGGCAAGTGCTCTTATACATGTATTTTACATATTTTACAAATGAATCTCTGGCAGTATAATACCTATATGTCACAAAGTTGATTGACAGCACTGGGCTTCCACTCTATTGAGAAGAATATTTGCCCACTGCACTATACTGCTTCTCCTTGGGTGTGATTCTGAGTTTACTTGGAATGAAGTGAGGTAAACTCTTTACTCATTTTTCACTCCTTCCTCAGGTTCTGTCCATACATCATTTCTTTTCTACCCTTGGGCTACTGACATGTTAACTGGTTATATTGCATATCATTATGTATTTTTGCCCTATATTTAAAACACTGAAAGCAAATTAAGAAAGAAAAAGAAAAATTATCTGTAAAATCATTCTAACAAAAACAACAGTCTTCTGTTTCCACTGCACTTCATAATTATATAATAATTCACTAACTTCATGAAGTCTAGATGCCATAACACTGGCTTAAGACCTTATTTTTTTATTCAAGATTTTCAGACATCCTGGAGTACAATAAATAATTTTTAAAATATATTTTTTATTTGTTTTTAAAAGATGCATAGATTACAAAAATGTTACATAAAAAATATAGGGGATTCTTAATATGCCCCATTCACCACACCTCCCACTTTTCCCACATTAACAACTTCTTTCATTAGTGTGGTACATGCATTGCAATTGATGAACACATTTTGGAGCATTGTCACAGAGCATGGATTACAGTCTACATTGTAGTTTATACTGTCTCCTACTCCATTCTGTAGGTTATGGCAGGATATATAATATCCTGTAAATAATTTTTTAAAGTGACATTTTGCCTCAGGGGCCTAAAATATTAATGATTTTTAAGATAGTCTTTTGAGGACCTCTCATTTTGCTTGGGTTCAGATGTATTGTTTTATGTGTTCATCTCTGAAGGTCCTGAAACACTCTAACCAGCCACATTCTGAAATAATTAAGAAGTACTAGGTAGTATTCTAGTAGTAGATAATCTTTTAAACAAAGACAAATCATACTCTAATGTTACTTTGAGATACTTCGCAGTGGCTATTTGGAAGACGCTCTCTCTCTGCCTGGCAAGATAGCGCTAGGGCTTGTGGTTGGAGATGTTGGATCATACCTTAAGAACAGGAGGCACCATACACCTGCTCTCTCCGTGTGCCATGGGATTCTTACCATGAGGTGGCGCAATTCCCAGAGGGGCTGTCCCAAGAATGTTTGTCCCAAGTGATTCTGGCAAAAGTCATGAAGATTAATAGGAGCTGTCCTCAAAGATTCAGAATATCAGTTCTGCCACATTCTATTGATTGAGCAGGTCACTAAGGAGAAGGCAAGCTTGAGGGGAGGGAAGAAGCCATCTCTCAACAGGAGGAATAGGAAAGAAAGTGTGGCCATGTTTAATCTATGCCCTGAGGCCCTGTGCTCAATAGTAGTGAACCACCACCTCTTTCTTGAGCCATAACAGATAAGACATTCTGCCCTTGAGCTGGGACCTAGCTTTATCATACTTCCAAGCAAATTTAGGAAATAACTACCAATTGATTGGCTAAGGAAAATGAGAGGAAGCTTCTATGGCATCTAATATTTAAGACTGAGGATGAAAGGCTTATGGATATTTTTAAATAACTTAATTTTTGAAAAGATTTAAATTTACAGAAAAGTTGCAAAGATAGGGCAGAGTTCGCACCTATGCCACACCCAATTTTTACATCTTATATTAGTATAGTATATTTGTCACAATTGAAAACTGATACCGATAAAGTATTATTACTAAAACCCATACTTTATTCAGATTTTCTTAGTTTTCACCTAATGTTCTTTTTATTGTCTCAGGATTCCATCCAGGATAACACATTACATTGAATTGTTATGTCTCCTTAGGCTCCTCTTGGTTGTGAAAGTTTCCAAGAGTTTCTTCGTTTTTAATGATCTTGACAGTTTTGAGAGTACTGGTCAGATACATTTTAGAATACTTCTCAATAGGAATTGCTTGATGTTTTTCTTATCATTAGACTGGGGTTATGGGGTTTGGGGGAGGAAGAGCACAGAGGTAAAGTGCCATTCTCATCACATTTTACCAAGGGTAAATACTATCAACATGACCTATCACTGTTGACATGAACCTTGACCACCTGACTGGGCAACTGTAAAGTTATTCTTTTTCATCCCTTTCCATCCTGAATTCTTTGGAAGGCTGTCATTATGTGCAGCCCACACTTAAGGTGTGGGGAGTTAAGCCTCCTTAAGGAAAGAGCATCTACGTAAGTTATTTGGAATTCTTCTGTACAGATTTATCTATCTCCTCATTTATTTGTTTAATCATTTTATTATATAAGCATGGACTAATGACTCATTTTATGCTTTAGTTTATATTCCAGTGCTATTTAATTATTTTGTTATTTAAATTTTCAAACTTTATTCACCAGCATCTCTTTCACTAGGTTCCTATGATCCTGTAGCAAACCCTCATCTATGTAGCTTTATCGTATTTTATTTTTTGTAATTTCTTATCTTATAGCACTAAAAGACTTTCCAGAATCATCTTCAATATTTCCTGCTTGAGTACCCGAATCAGCCATTTTCCCAAGGAGATCAGGTTATTTTATTGGAGAGTGGTATTAGAAACCAAAATCTGGGCACTAGATGTATTCAGTTCTCTTGGGGAGTTGCTTCTAGGCTCTCTCAGCTGACAGAAAAAGGAAATATATGCACATGTACTAATCTGTGTGTATAATATATCAATAAGTATTTCTCTCTATATTCATCTATATCTATATCTATATTAAGGTAAATAAGAGTTCATGCTAATAACTCCAACTTCAATCCATTACCACATGGACCATTCTAGTCTTCTCCCTTGATTATCTGTAATCTTCCACCTCAGCGTGGGAAAACTGGCTCCCACAATCCATCATTCATTTACTTAATTTGTCCATTCCAGTGTACATGTATAGCAGTTTCAGAATTTTTAACCCATATTCTCATGGGAAACAACTTTTTCAACTACACTGCTTATGTGTAATTCCTTTTGCCTTTTGTCTTATAAAGTCTACTCATTCCAAAATTACTGAGGTCAGCAGCTTTTTTTTCTCCCACCCTCTTCATATACTTGCATTTCATATATTTGCAATAGTTACTTTGCTATTGTCTGCATTCCATCTTGGGATCCCCTGATTTCCTAAATGAATTGTGTTTAATTTGCATGCATTAAGGTTCACTCTTTGTGCTGTAAAATTTTATTGGTTTGCGTCAAAAATATGGTGTCATGTAGCTACCATTACAATATCATACAGAATATTTTCACTTCCTTAAAAAAATCCTCTGTGCTTCACCTATTTCATCATCTTCTCTCCAATTACTGGCAACCATTGATCTTCTAATTATCTCTAGAGTTTTGCCTTTTCCAAAAAGTCATATAAATGAAAAGGGAAAATAAAAGTATATAGTCTTTTGACTGGTGTGTGAAATTTGAAATCCAAAATTAAGGAAACAGGAAATAGGAGACCAGAGTACTCTTAAAAATAAATGCATTAAATCTGGTGAAAGAAATTGTTTTAAGAAAAAAATTGATATTAAATTTTAATGAAATATGATACACATGCAGAAAAGCATCAAATAAGAAGGATATACATTATGGTATTAGAGAACACATGGACTAATGGCTCAATGAAAGTGCAGAAATAGGCCCACACATAATGGTCAAATGATATTTGACAAAGATGTAAAGGGCAATTAATTAGAGAACAGATAGTTTTTTCAACAAACAACAAAAGATGCTGGATTATACAAAAAAAAAGAACACCAAAATTAATAACTTATTTTCTTCAAAAGACAAGGTTAAGGGAATGAAAAGTCAAGATACAAAATAAGAGAAAGTATTCCTCTATTATGAAAGATTTTTAAGCAAAATATACAAAGAACTCACAACACTCACCAGTAAGAAAACAAACATCCAATTAGAAAGTTGGCAAAATATTTGAACAGCCATTTCATCAAAGAAGATTTACAGATGGCAAATAAGCATGTGAAAAGATGCTCAGCGTCATTAGTCATTAGAGAAACACCAATTAAAACCACAATGAGATACTACTTACTATATGCCTAATACAATGAAAAAAAATGAAGAGTTAAAAAAAAAAAAAAGAGCCTAACAATACCAAGAAATGGAGAAACCATTGCTGGTGGAAATACAAATTGGTACTGCCATAGCCACTTTAGAAAACAACAAGTATTGTTGTTCCCAATGTAATGTTAGGTATAAACTTATCACCTGGCCCACCATACCAGTTCTCGGAATTTGCCAAGGTGAAATGAACTTATATTCATGCAAAAGCTTATATGCCAATATTTCTAGTGGTCTTATTTATGATTGCTGTTATGGATTGATTATTTCCCTCAAAAAGATATGATCAAGTCCTAACCCCTTGTCCTATACATGGAAACTTACTTATAAATCAGGCCTTTGATGATGTTATTAGTTAAGAAGAGGACAAAAGACTGGTGTCCTTATAAGCAGAGGGAATTTGGATATAGTATGAAAAAGAGAGTCATGTAGAGGAGGTAGAAATTGATCTATGCTGCTATAAGCCAAGGAATGCCATGGAATGCTGGCTACCCACCAGAAGCCAAGATAGAGGCATGGAAGGGACTGTCCCCTTAAGAGGAAGCATGGCCCTACTGACTCCTTGGTTTTGGACTTCTAGACTCCAACACTGTGAGACGAGAAATTTCTGTGTTTTTTTAAAGCTAACTAATTGGTGTTATTTTGTTATAATAGCCCTGGAAAACCAAGACAATTGCAAAAATTGAAAATTATCACTTAACTGTTCACTGGCTAAACGACTGTGGTGCAGCCATACAAAAGTAGTAGAATACTACTCATTAATAAAAGAGACAAATATCGATAGATACAATGACATGAGTGAAAATCAAATATATCATGGTATGCTGCTATGTGAAAGATGCCAGATTCAAAATGTTATATATATATGAGTCCATTTATATGACTTTTTATAAAGGAAAAAAAAAACCTTAGGGATGGAAAACAGACCAGTGGTTTCTAAGGGTTTGGTGGAGGAAAGGATTGTCTACAAAAGAGCAGCCAAAAGGAGTTTTGAGGGTGATGGAAATTTTCTGTATGACAACAGTAGTGGATACATGATTCTACCATTTGTTGAAACTCACACAACTGTACCTCACGAAAATGTATTTAGTTTATGTAAATTAAGAATTATCAAGCAATGAGAAAAAAATTGTCACAGAGACTAAACAAGCTGTCAGGATAACACATGGTTCCATAGCTATCCCCGCCTTTCCCCACCCACTCCCAGCTCTAAGAACTTTGTTAAATAATTTTTACAGCTTCATTTACACAGGGCCAGGGGGTTGGGGTAGGAGGTGGGTGAGTCTAAGGAGGGGAGAGCCAGTACTGAAACTTCCTAAGCCACCCATTTTGCAAATCAGTACAAATACACTCTTGCTCTGGATCCCCAGTTTCTTTTTCTCCAGCGTATAAACCTGTGCTCTGCTGCCCTCCATATATTTGACAGATTCCCATCATTATCCCTTAAATCATGCCTTGTTCCTAGAGGGTCCTGCTCATGGTCGAGTATCGAATAGTGAGTCTCAAAACAATTTTCAGAAAACACACATTTTTTGCCCTTCTCCTTTGTCTAATTAAACGGATCCAAGTGGAATTTTGTCAGGTACATAAACATCTGGAGTTTCTGAGATTAGGTACATCAGAGATAAAAACTCAAGGCATATACTACCCAAAATAGGTGGTAACTTTCCTGACATATTACCTCAGCATCATTCAACAGATGGACCAAGATAGTCATTATTATTAGTATACATTGTGGTCCCCTCTTGCCCCGAGATTCTAACTTCTCAATTCTGGGAATCCAATTTTAGAGCAGGGGAAAGAGTAGAGTCCCTGCCTACCCACTGAGGGCCTCCGTGAGTAGATAGTCGGAGTTTTCTGGAACCTATATTTTATAGAGCAAATTCAACTCAGCTATCATAAAGGGATTTTTAAATACCTCTACTATAGCTCTGGTCCCCTGATTTTCAGAAAACCCTGAAAAACAGCTTCTGAAGTTCCTTTCATTCCATGTCAGTACACATCAGCATGGCTTGTTCACCCCTCCTTAGAAGAAAATGCCTCGGGTTCCGTATCTTAAGCAAGGCCAATATGTCACAGGAACTGTCCACACAGACAATATAAAATTGTGTCCAGGGTTCACCGTGGCTGGGAGCTGCAGGGGAGGAATGAAAGTCAGGGCAGAGACAAAGCAAAACTGCTCTTTCAAGTTAGTGCAGCAGTGCCCAGGAACAGAGAGGGGCATCCAGCATCTCCTAATTGTATCCAGTCTGCACTGCGGCTGCCACCTCCCAACGCTTCCTCCAGCCATGACCTTCCCTGAATGAACAATGAGGACTTCCATTTTATGCGTTTTTTTCCTCCCGTCAATGTTGCAGATACATTTAGAAGGAAACCTGGCAGGGTGATGTTGTCCAAAAGGCGATTTGACAGTGATGCACGGACTTTCTCTATAGCTTGTTATCCACTTAAATGATTTAGGGAAAAGGGAAAACAAGGTGATTTGTAGTTAAGGGAAGCCAAATAATAAATGATCTTTCCAAGGGGGGTGTAGCAGGAAAACTACCGGCCCAGAAAGCAAGAAATGTGGACTCTAGTCCTGCCTAGTTCACTTACTAACCTGTGAATTTGAATATGCCGTTTAACCGCAAGGAAACTCCTTTTAATGGACACATCTTAGCAATCATCTTGCCTAATTTATTAATAGAAGACTACTGGGAAAGAATCTAAAATGAATACAAAGTGGACTCTTGTTTTCAGGCAGCCAGGCTGCTGTTTTCCTTCCTCAGGGAACAGATTTCTCCCTTCTTCATTGGAGCAGGTGGGCTGGTACACACTGGTGCCTAACCACTCCTAGGGCAGGAAAGAGGCTCCTGAAGGTCTTCGCACATGCCCTTCCTCTCTCTTTCCTGGTAGAGCCCAGGTGGGCACGCATCTCAAGCTACGTCAGTTGCTCCTCCCTGGAATGGGTGATGACCAGTCTGAAAAGGACTCAGAGTCATTCAGGATGTGGCTTCCTGTCCAGTCCGAGTGAGAATGTCTCTGTGCTTTTCTCATTCTTCATCCACAACTTTTGTTTTCTCCTAATTCAATAAATTCTCTTCTGATACAATTAGCCAGAGTGAGTGTCTGTGGTGTGTTACCAAACAAGCACTAATTGATAGAGATTAGGTTCCAAAACTCTTTTAAAAAAATAGACCACTAGATATAAGTGAGGCAGTGCTAATATTGTTTTGAAACATGTTTTCTTCTGAAGCAAAGACAATACTAGAACTTATATTTTATCCAAAATACATGTTCTTTTAAATTCAAAAGACTGTCAGAATGGAAAAGTTCAATTACTAGTAAATGATGCAGGTCTTTTATTGCTCTACATTTTGTAATTTTATAAAAAAACACGTTGGCTTATCTTGGAATGAACATATCAAGCTCATATTCCATTGTAGTGAGTTGGAACTCAATTTATCATCATGGTTTTGTGTAGCCTTCATTCCTTTGTGTGTTCTTTTGTTTACAAGACACATATAATACAATGTCCTAATGTCAGGAACTTGGATTAGAATAAGATATCTTTTATCTGAGCATTTTAAATTGGAGCACTTGGCAAAGAGTTGAAGGTTCAGGCACAAGGTTCACAAACACATGCCTCTGTAGAGGCTTCAAGATAACAATCAGAGTTAATGATGTGTGTGTGTGTGTGTGTATTTCCTTCCAAGGGATGTTTTAAATAGATTTTTAAAATTTATTTTTTTTAAAGATACATAGATCATAAAAAATGTTACATTAAAAAATATTAGAGGTTCCCATACACCCCCACTATCCCCCCCAATCCTCCCACATGACCAAACTCTTTCATCAATGTGGCACATTCATTGCATTTGATGAATACATTTTGGAGCAGTGCTACACAGCATGGATTATAGTTTACATTGTAGTTTACACTCTCTTTTGATTTCAGCTTGCTGTTTCCTTTCAATCTCACCCATTTCTCTCTTACCAGATGCTAGTTCTTTGAGGTTTTGTAGTGATGTTCTTATTTTGGTACATTTTTTTAGAGCTAAAAGTTTAGAAAAATTACAAGAGCTTATATTGCCATGTTCTTTGATTTGAAGAATTTTCCTTCAAAATCAGCATGGTGAGGGTTATCTGGATCTCGGCTCCGGCCTGAGAAATTATTTCCAAAATACGTTTTCCCCAAACTGAAAGCAGTTATAATTGTTTTTCCAAAAGCTCCTGGCTTTCCAGAGCCATTTCATATCTGTGTCTACATCTTCACTATATCTACCTCCCTCTCTATTTATACTATATCCACATCTGTATCCATATCAACACCCATATCTATCTTTAAATCTATCTATCCACCTACTTAGTTACCTACCTATCTTCTCATCTATCATCTTTCCTGTTTGTACACAAATGTTTGAATGGATTCTCATCAAAATTGTATGAAATGTTTGGAATGGTGCTATATGAATATAGACAATGTGGGATGTACAAAAGTCACTGGATATATGCATATGGTCTTGGGGACTCTTAGAGAGAGAACTTGTCCTCTTCCAGAGCAATAGTTTCTGAGGTACAAGACAAATTTCATGGGACTTCATATTGGGAGACACAGGTCATAGGAGTTAATAGATACTGATTTTGAAGCAAATTGCTTCTAAAATGGGCTCCTGCGTGCAATGTCCTCAAGATTAGCAGCAGCAGGGATTTATTTATTAAGTGACAGAAAGTGATTCATTTCGCCAAATTATTGGGGATTCATTTAATGATTAATGATAATTATTAATATCTGACCACTTAATCAAGCACTGTGCTAAATATTTTGTTCTTACAAAAAGTTGATTTAAATATTACTTTGCATACTTGAAAAATTGAGTCTAAAATGGGTTAAAAAAAAAGAGTCCAGAGCTAAGAAGTGACAGGGCCTAGATTCATCTGATGCCAAACTCATATTTGCAACCACTTTCTGAACTGTCCCCAATATTAGCATCATTTGACATTATTTATAAATGTGTCACTCCATTTCTCATTTTTCCCAACCATTATTATTATTTACCTTTAAGGTGTATGACACTTTCCTCCAGAGTAAATCAAAACACGTTTTTCATCTTTCTTGATTCCAGAAGGAAATATTACATTGTATGTATGCAGCAGCTTTCATCCTAGGATTATAAGATACTTTATAGATAGATACAGCTAATCACCAAAATCTGATTGAGGGGTGGGAAGGAAATAAATATCTAACTCAATCAGGTAATTAATATTTATTGAGCACCTCCTGTTTGCCATAAATACACAACATAATCTAATTTAATCTTCATCATGAATCTATATGGCAGGTATTATAAACCCCATTTTACCAATATTAAAATTGAGGCTGAAAGAAATTAAATAACTGATTTTACATAATGCCTTTGTCTCCAAAGTCCATAGCTAGCTTTCCATCCTAGGATGGAAAAAAGCCACCCCATGGCTTTCCCAAATCACAGATGGTTCTGTCTTTCAATACTTTACCTTCCTAACTTCATGTAAATGCTTTTCTCATTAGCTTTCTTATGCTATTTCATAGTTCTCATGATGGATAGTAATGAAGGGTCCTTGGTCAAATTCCTTGATTCAAATGTTGGTTCTTTTTAGCTGTGAGACCTTAGGCAAATTAAACCTCTTAGTTCTCTCATCTATAAAATGGCATAAGCATAAAACCAACCTTTTAGTGTTATTGTGAGGATTAAATAGATAGTTTTTGCAAAGTGTTTAAAACTGTGCCCTGTATATATCAGTATTAAATCCTCAGTGAATGTTAGGCAGTAATATCATCATAACAAAGGCATTTTAAAGCTAATAGTAAACATGTAGTCATGTATTCTTTAACTTCTCTATACAGCATAAAATTTTGATTTGCTTTTGGCAAAAAAAAACAGAATATGTGATTTGGCTTATTTTACTTGAAAAATGTTGTTAATTATGACTCATATCTAAGGCCTAGACAGATGTCTATTTGATTAAATTTGGAACTTGGCAATCTTTCCTTTTCTAAAAGTGAATATAAAGCTTGTAAAAGAAAATTACAGCAAATATTTATCAATTAATTCTTCTTTATTTGCCAAAAAATCTGACTTGCAAAAGCCAGCAAACAATAGCAAAACCAAACAGTGAAAAAATGGTTAAAGTAGAGGGAAAAGGATTAAGGAAGTGAAGAGTTCACAGACATCCTTAGAAGATTTGTCACATTTGAGTATTTTCTTTCTTCATCTTAATTCTGTACACAATAAAAAATGATGACTCTTTTTGTGTCATAGTATATCTAGGACAGCATTGTGTTATTGATGTAGGGTGAAGAGCTAGCACCTAAGCAAATCGCATAAATTTTGAGAGACTGGGGTTTGAGGGTTCAATAGTTAAGGCAATATTATGAATTAGTAGTTGATAGATTACATAACTCATGTACCATCCAGTGGCTGCTCATTAAATTTGGCTTCAAATCCTTACTTTATGCTGGCCTAAGAAAATGGATATCATCTGGCCCTGGCCTACATCTCTAATCTCATCCCCTACTAGTTACTCCTTATATTAGTTAGGATAAGTTAGATTATGCTGCTGAAACAACTACATCATCCCAGTGGCTAAACACAATTTTATTGCTCATTCATACAGTTTCTTGATGAGATGGGTGACTTCTAGACAGCTGGTTGATCCAACTATCTCAAAATGAAACTTTTGCATTCACTCATACAGGAGAAGAGAAAGATTGGAGTATTGCAAAGAGTTTTAAGCTGCTTCATTTAGGAGGAAATACAAATCATTACTTTTCACATTCCACTGGACAATAGAATCAGATGATTATCTATAAGGAAACTGAGAGATATACTTTCCCTGTATATCTCCTGGAAGAAAAGGAGAAATGGACACTGACAGGTATCCCTACTTCATTCCTCAGTGCTTATTTCTCTCTTAGCCTGTGGGCACCCGCTCCCCCAGGGTGCAAAAAATAGAGCATTCCAGGCACAGAGAACAGCCAGAGAATCTCCCTAACCCAGGAAGAATGCTCTTAACCATGTTCCTCACAAAAATGTCCCCTGCTCTCCATTCACAGTAAATGCCACCTCTTCAGAGAGGCCTTCCCGGCTGTACCCTCTTCCTTCATGCTCCTCTTATTTTAGGCAAACGTTTTACAAAAGCAGGCGGCAGGCCAGACTTGGTTTGGGAGCTATAGTTTGCTCTACCTTGAACTAGGGGCCAGAAATGAAGTGATAGTCAAAGGCAACATAACATCATGATAAACAGAAGCTTGGTCTGAAACAAACCTGCATAATTCCAATTCTATCATTTCCTTGCCATGTGACCTTGAGCTAGTTAATCTCTATGTTGCAGCCTCATCTTTTGTTAAACGAACATCATAATATTTCACATTATTAAAGAAAGAAGATTAAATGCTAATAAAAGCTATTAGCTTAAAATTGTGCCAGGCTCAATAAATAACAATGCTTACAATTTGAAGTTTTATCAGCAACATATCACATAGAGAATGTATGAACACTTTTAATATATAAAGCATTATTAAAAATCAATAAGAAAATGATGGACATCCAAATATATAAACGGGTTAGAATAAATGAACAGGCAATTCACAAAAGAAGAAATATATTAAATTCTTAATAAGGTGAAAAAATGTTCACTCTCACTAGGAATAAAAAGTACATACAAAATAAACAAAGGTATCTCTGATTTGATAAGAAAAAAGGGAGAATATAAAAAAGTTTTCTTTTATTTCCTGGGGTTGGTGAATATATAAAGAAATAAGCACTTTCATCTACTTCAAGTATTGGTCAAATCCAGTACCATCATAACCAAGAGCAAATTGGCACTCTCATTTCAAAAGCCACAAATTCATATATACCATTTGAATCTGCCTGTGATCTGACCTTCATGGAAAAGTACCTACAACAACAATAAACCATTTAAATACCCAACATTAGAAAATTGGTTAACTATTTAAGCCATGTTATGGAATACTCAGCAAAATCATTAAAGAGATCTTTTTTTTTTGCTTTGTTTTTCTCTTTCTGTATTTTCGAAATTTTCTATAATAGCCTTGGTAATAAGAAACCAAAATACAATATATTTTTTAAAAATGAATGTGGTAAGAGTATATATTAGCATTTTGAGTTGCCAAGAACAAGCCCAATGCATTCTCTACGTAATATAAAAAAATAAAGGAATTTAATATCTTACTTTACTGAAAAATAAAGGGGGTGGTTTTACTTTCAGGCATGGCAGAATTCGTGATCTGAAACAAGGCTGTGAGCATTTGGCTCTTTCTGCCAGCAGTGCTTTCTTCTGTAGTGGTTTCACTTTCCATCAGAGGGACTGATGTGTAGGAAACAGAATTCCTGGCTAACCATAGGCCTGGCTGATTCAAGTACTCCAACTTGTCTCCTGTCAACCCAGTTTAGCATACAGCCCTTCCTTTCCACACTTACCCCTTCACCCCAGCTTTAATTTTTTTCCATGGGGCGCATCACCACTGGCATTCTAAATATTTGGAAAATTGTTTCTTCTCTATCTCCTTTCACTAAATGAAAGCTCTTTAATGGTATCAGATTTTTGTTTGTTTGTTTTTTATTGCTAAATCCCCAGCATTTGAAACTGTTCATTGTACCTAAGCCCTCAAAAATTACCAGTGAGTAGTAGCAGTGATAAGGTAAGTGGGAGGTTTTATATTGAGTGAAAAAGTAGTATTTCTGCTTCAGAATTCATGGGAGATGGATAAAATTTCAAATAATGGAACCCCTCCAATAACCAATTATAGAATTAAAAATCTGAGGGTGGGTCATGCATTTTATGCATTTTATTACATTCCATGGTGACTCTTGAGTAGACCAAATTTTGCAAATATCTAGAGAAAGCATCATAGTCACTACAACCAAACCCTGGACACAGGGACAGAGTTATTGGATCAAGCATTAAAAACTGCTTTTTGTTCTTGAATAAAAGGGGCAAATGGCAAAGACAAATGAGTTTATATGACTAAGTCTTCCAAAAAGAGTTGGGAGGTTATCAGAGGGGTGATGCTTATGCACACCTCAGCAGGACCCCAGAGAGAGCCAAGTAGATACAACCCTAGGTGCTGGTTCTCCTGAAGGCTATGGAGATCCACAGGGTATATGGTCATGGCAGATGGATTTGGAACTCTGTGCCATATCAGAGGGCCCTACTTTCGAACTTGTGCTCCTGAGTGTGATGGAGCTGGACTCAGACGTGACCTTCGTACACATGGCTCTTGTCACTTTTACTGAACCTGTGGTTGGTGTTAGGGATGGTGCATACTCAGGGGACTTGAATCTCTGGACTGCCCATGTTCCAGCTGGGCCCTGAGCCTCAACAAAGTTGCGACTCCTACTCTCTGGTTTATTGAACTTACCCAGGTCAGCTAACAGGAAGGAGAAGATGGTCAAACACCACACCACGGAATCAAGAGTGCCAACAACTGCAAGCAGAGGAATTGCATCCATCATCCATGTGGAATCCAAGCTCCCTCTTGAGCTAGAGGTGGAGTGGACATCACCATCCCAGGGACCACAGAATGGAGGAATAAAATATGGATTAGAGTGGACTTACTGATATTCTACTATAAAACTATTGTGACTATTAATAGAAGAAACTAGCATTGAAGTAGAGAAAGTGACAAGTAGTTGCTGAGGGCAGGGAGAGGGAAGAGGAGATATGATGGACGTGGGGGCATTTTGGGGACTTTGAATTGTCCTAAATGATATTGCAGGGTCAGATGCTGGACTTTATATATCCTGCCTAAACCTATTGAATGTACTGGGGGAGAGTGTGAACTACAGGGTCAACTATTATCTATGTGGTGCAGCAGTGCTCCAGAATGTGTTCACCAAGTGCAGGAATTGTGTCACAATGATGGAGGAGGTTGTTGGTGTGGGAGGAGTGGGATGGGGGGAGGGGTATACGAGAACCTCATATTTTTTAATGTAACATTTTTTGTGTGTGATGTACATATCTTCAAAAAAATACAATTTACAAAAATGATGGGGTGGGGGAGTGGGGAGTGCCATATATGGGAACTTCCTATGTTTTTTATGGTTTTTAAATGTTTTTAAATATAACAGTCTTTGTGACCTATTAACTTTAATTAAAAAATACAAAAAGAAAACTTTTTATGTACTTGTCATGGGTAAATTAAATAAGTTTATGGAAATTTTGGTAGGTTTGTAATTACTAGTCACCACTACTTCCTTTAATCAATAGGTTTACCTTGACAACAGAAGATTAAATGCAACACTAATTAAGGAAATTCCTAATTATTCTTCCTTCTTGAGTATATCAGTGGTTTTTAGCCTTGACAAGATCAATTTTTTTCCAAACAAAGCTGAGTAGCTGATTACTTAAGGGAAACTAGCATGGCTTTACAAATTTTCATTTGGCATCTGAAAGCATTCCTGAACTTCTCCCAGTGTTGTTGTTGTTGTTTTTCTTGTGGAAAATGAACCATTTGAACATTCAGTATAACTCATGGGACATGGTGGACTTGCTTAACTGACTGACTCTTGACATTACCTCCTTCCTCAGAAGTAATGAATTTATTTTAATAGGGGAGGACTTCAGAGTTGTAAGTGTAATCGGGGTAATTTTTGATATGCCCGTCAACCAGTCTGCATAGCACATGGAGAATGGATAACTTTAGGAGAATGTGGAAAATTATCACTACTGTTTCTAAGTGTGCATGTGTATGTGTACTGAATCCATGTATATATCAGGTAGGCACAGCACACATATTTAAACCAATGCAAATCATCTATAAATCCTTAGCAGCCAGTTTATAAAGAATAATTAAATTGATTAAAAGGGATAATGTAAATAATACTGGCTATTTTGCTCCCTCACATAAACTTATGCCTTGAAGTAGGCAGGAGATGAGAGGCATTGTATTAGTCAGCCAAAGGGGTGCTGATGCAAAATACCAAATATCTGTTGACTTTTGTAAAGGGTATTTATTTGGGGTCAAAGCTTACAGATTCAAAGCTTAAGAGTCCAACTCAAGGCTGCTTTCTCACCAATGTCTGTTGCCAAGTGTTGAAGCAAGATGGCGGGCGATCTCTGGCTGGTCTCTCAGGCCTTCTCAGCTGCTCAGCTGCTCTCTTCTCTTCTGCTGCAAGCTCTCAGGCAAATGGCCAAGAGTTTTGGTCCTAGGTTTTACCTATTTGAACCTTCTCCTTTTGGTCACATGGCAGGATGGAAATTACTAAATTCTCTCCTCTTCCTTGTGTCTTCTCGACTGAGTATCCATTTAGATCAGCTCACCAACAGGGTAGGAACTCAACCCTGATTCACACCCTACTGGTGTGGTCAAATCAAAGGCCCTACATTGACATTAACTTAACTGAAAACATTTGAATTTAATACAATCAAGGTATGACACCCAGAGGAACAGACCAGTTTACAAACATAATCTCTCTCTCTTTTTTTGGATTCACAAAAATAATTTCAAACTGCCACAGGCATCAAACTTCTTTTTCTTACTCTGATCTCAATTTTGTTTCTCTCTCATTGTGTGAACATGATTTTAATCTTTAGTGATAATTTTTTTTTTTTGGTTTTATTTTATGCCCTAAACACTAGCCACCTACTTCATTTGGTGTTCAAGCAAAGAAACAGCAATTGTTTAAACACTGGTGGAAAAACTGGCCATGGTAGGTATTCTAAGATGAATTTTCAGAAGTATTTTGATGGTACAATATGATTGCTTTATCCACTGACTATAATTGAGCCATCCCCCTCACTACCCAAACATGCACACACATGGACACTCACACTTTCCTGTAAGACTCAACTAGGCCTTTCAACATCAGTCTTGAAGATGAGGCTATTTTCATTTTTTTCCAATAATATTCATAGGGAATATTATTCATTTGTAAGCACATTTGGGGAGTCTGGGAGCTAAACCTCAGTCTGTAGATATTATGAATGAATAGGAAGGAATTGATATTCAGAAGATAAGGTGAGAAAGATAATAATAAATAGGGACTTGTTTATTACTTTCCCTATCCTCAAGCTTGAGCATTTATCAAGTTTTAGAATATGACTATGCCAACAAAAGGTAATTTTCCTTTTAAATTTGGAGGCAGTTGGGGCCTGGGAACAACATATATTCACTTTTCTAAGAACTAGGAAACCATCAACCCCAGTAGCTGAGGAAGATTTCTTTGAAGAGTCCTCCCCTATGGATCATTAAAGGGCAGCCAGGAAATGTTCTGATGATTATTATTCAGAGGAAGAATCTTGTTTAGCTTTAGAGCAGAACCACTCACTCTTTTCATTGTAACCATTAAAAACTGATTCTTCTTCAACACATGTTGATCTTCCAAGCAAAGGACAGGAACTTCTGGCTGACTTTCAAGGACATCAATGCTTGGATACAATTCAAGGAAGAAATAATTTTTCAACATAAATAAATAAATAAAACTGTGCTTAATTCACTGGAAGAGAACAATAGACTCATACAAAAATATTTTAGATATTTAACAATTGCCTTTTAAATGCTCTCGTAAATGGAGATATAGACCTACCAGAAGGTCATTGCTGTTTTAATCTACTCCCAGGATGTCCTGCCTCCCAGATGTTACCAACACAACTAATAGGTAGTTGGAGACCTGATGTGATGTGCAGGTGGCCTGCATTCTTCTGTATCAGACAGCTGCCTGCATCACAGCTGGATCCTTGGTAAAGTCTCAAATCAACCTGAAAACCCTGCTTCTTCTGGTTCTAAAAAATGGATATGCCATCTTTCTGGATCACTTTTCAGAATGACTTCTACTTCCTTCTCAGTAAAAGTAGTCCCTAGGAAGTTTATGACTTTTTTCTTTCTTCCAACATAAAGCAACCCCATAAATTAGTCTTATAAATAGGGTCTAGAGTGTTACAGTAGGCCTGGAACTGGTATCTGGTTCCCATTCCAACCTAAGCATCTTTTTCCAAGTTCAATACAGACACACTGCGAAAGTTTTCAGACAGAAATATAGCCCTCAGTAAACAATGTATATTAACTAAAGGAAAATATTGTGGAGTTTCCTTGAGTTTTTCTCTCATTTCTTTGTCAAGAATTGACCTTCACAGAAAAACATGCTTTTAAAAAGAAAGCAAAAATTCCTTCATATAAAGTGCTTTGTAACATTATGAAACAAGTAAAGTAAGGGCAGTACTGAAATGCTGACTCATAAAGTAAGTGCCAAGTCTAGTTTTATCTATCAGGGTTTTCTGCTTTTAAGCAACTGAAATTGGCTTTAACTTAATTTTTTTGGAAGAATAGGGGATAGCTCACAGATTCTAAGAGTAGGTTTTAAAAGCAGAACCATGGTCAAGTGAGAGCAGTGAATCCTCTCCCCAAACAGCAACTATAAAGTTGGACAAATAAACAAAAGCCATCATTTCAGTGTTCTGGTAATCAACTAAAGCCATATGTTGCGGATGGAACCGTATGCACCTCAGAAAAACATGTTCTTAACCTTAACCTATTCCTACGGGGGTGAATCCATTGTGAGTAGAACCTTTTGAGGAGGTTACTTCAGTTAAGGTGTGGCCCACCTGAGTCAGATGGGTTTTAATTCTGTTACTGGAGTCCTTTTAAGAAGAATGAAATTCAGACACAGAGGGAGAGAAAGCCAAGAGAAGCAAGAAGTTGAAATTCAATAAAACCCAGAAGAAAATGGAGAGAGTAGGAGAGGCAGGCATTTGCCTTGCCGTGTGATAGAGGACCAAGGATTGCTGGCAGTCAGCCCCAGACTGCCAGTCTTTGGGAAGAAAGCAAAGAGCCTTGATGATATCTTCATTTGAACTTCCTTTTAACCTAAAACAATGAGCCTATAAATTCTTATTGTTTAAGACAGTCATTCCAGGACTTAAGGAGCCAAGGAAGCTAAAATATCATTCGATAATCTGAGAAGTGTTCATTCTAGAAAAACTGCTGAACTTTGGGTAAGAAGAGTGGGGATTTGTGGCATTCTGGGTTAGGACTGTTCCGATCCTACCCCAGCTTGCTAGACATGGAGGTTTCTCAAGGACAAGGCAGGCTGTGAAGACTGGCAGCTTCTCTGCTCTGGGAGAGGCCAATTCACTGGATTTGGAGCAGTGAGCAATAGCCATGCTCAGGAACCTCATTGGAAGAAGTGATATCTCAGTTAGGCAAGTGGCGAGGACCAAAGGGGGCACTACTCTGAGGTAACATGGATAGAGCCAGTGTTTCCAGGCTGAGGTTGCACACTTGCGTGGTGGAGTCCAGGAAGAGACCAAGGCAGACACACTCTTCTGGTTAACTCTGAGCTGTGTATTTGCATAGGAAATGTGAAAGGGCCCAGTAAAAAGTAAAAGTGAGGGCAGAATTTAAAGCAGCCTGAATTTTATTTAAAGCAGCCTGAACCTTGAAGGTGCTCCTCTACCTGTACACAGACTCATTAGAAGAAAATGGAAGCCTTACTGCCTCAAGGAGGTAGAGCACAACCTCTGTCCTATCCTTGGCTGATACTAACCTATGCTGATACAAAGATGACCGCTAGAAAGCCAGGCACAAAAGTAAAAAAAAAAAATTAAAATGATATGAAAATGAATGGCACATACCATAGAGAGAGAGACTGCAAAGATTCATGAAGGAAATTATGAAAAAGAGAGAAAGAGAGAAGGAGGGAAGGAAGGAGGGAGGGAGGAAGGGAAAGAGAGAGGAGGGAGGAAGGGAGGGAGGAATGAGGGAGGGAGGAGAGGGGGAGGAACAATCACATTTGTAAGAGCCACCAGCTTCAGGGTAAACACATTAGAATCCAGAATTGCTACAATATATTTTCAAAAATTTCCGGTTTTCAGCAATATAAACAAAATTCTGAGACTTGAAAAAAAGGAAAGTGTTCTCACTCAGGGAATAAACTTTTACTTTTACTCAGGAAATAAAAATCATTGGACAATGTGTGTGTGGCCACTAGAAACTGAGAGCAGCCCTCAGATGATGGCAGGACAGAAATAGTCCCACCACCACAAGGAAGTGAATTTTGCCAATATTGAATGGATTCTTACCCAGAGCCTTCAGATAAGAGCCAGTGCCCCATATCATCACTTTGGCTTTGTGAGACCCTAAGCAGAGAGCTCAGCTGAGCCCCGACATCTGCCCTACAGAATGGACCTAGAGAGATAATAAAGGCATGTGGCCTTAAGCTGCACAATTTGTGGTAATCAGTTATGCAGTCTAGAACGCTAACACATTGTGGGAACACACTGCTAGGATGAACACATTGCTAGGATGGCTCACAGAAGCCTGGGCAAGTGGCCATTGCATCTGAGATGGAAGTGCCATACTGCCATGGTAGACAGTGGAAGAGGGGAGTAAAAGGCTTGGTGAAGGAGGCAGTTATGGTGGAAACTCTGTGTTCATGTGGAAAATCCACCAGGTGACTATCTTCAACAGGCAGGCCCTTTACCAAAGCAGGAAGGAGTTTGCATTGAAA
The DNA here is from genome assembly GCF_030445035.2 of Dasypus novemcinctus. Classification (NCBI taxonomy): domain Eukaryota; kingdom Metazoa; phylum Chordata; class Mammalia; order Cingulata; family Dasypodidae; genus Dasypus; species Dasypus novemcinctus. Next base: position 59,028,707 of record NC_080696.1, on the reverse strand, counting down.
GCAGCACCCTCATCACAAAAAAGTTCAGCTGTGGCTGTCTTCCGTCTGCCAAGTCTTCCATCTGTGTACAATGAAGAGAAATCAGGCATAGATGACTAGGAGGTTGAGAGACATTCCCCCAATAAAACATCATGATTCTTTTCTCAGTTCCTGCAACATAGATCAGGAATCCTCTCTTTGAAGGAGAGGCCAGGTAACTGGAAGGAAGGCTCCTGTATCTATCCCTTCAATGGGTAGACACAGTAATCCTCCGGTCATCCCCAATGGCACATATGGCCAATCGCTTGGGCAAACACCACTGGAAGGAGGGAGATACCCAAATTGTAAATGTCAGTTGGAACTGCCTCAGCTGAAGCAATTTGCCTCTCCCCAAGTAAGGCCCCTTCCTAGGGCAGCTGCATACAATGACTGGCTGATGGGGAAATATAAAATCCCAGCTATCTCTCCCCAATGCAGGACATCCCTAAAGGGCCATCCCAGCTTCAGAGCTCCCCATTGGGTGACTGAAACCTTCACTGAGACTGCACTGTGGCCCTTATCCCACTACCCAATACTACAGCATTCCTTTCCCTCCTCAAGAGCATGTTGGAGTAAATGTCTTGCATGCTTATCTCCATCCCAGAATCTGCTTTCCCAGACCCCCGCTGACCCCAAACTGCTTTGTAAACTGCAGAGCACTAGACACTTATAAATTATTATATTTTGGCTATTGAGTGGTTTTATGCTATTTTTAGCCATCTACCCAACAAAAAATGACCATGAGAAGAGCTGCTAGGAAGCCTTTGGGATTCTACTACATAGGGAATCCTTGCTGGGGTAAATAGAACTATAGCACAGACCATCTTTTAACGCCCAGAAATGAAAGAATAGTCATCAGTTGTGCCTCTCATTAACATTTATGGGCAAAATTAATGCCCAAATTCCACCAAGTCTTTATTGCCACCATAAAGAAGGTTATGTAGACCCAAAAATGGTGTTTCCTGGTGGTTAACGGAGGCTTTGTATTTTGTTAATCATTCATGCTTGTGTATTATGATACCTAAGGCCTTTTTCTTTTACAGTTTTAGTAAACAAGCAAAATAAAAAATAAATGAAATAAGCTAGGATGTCATTTACTTTTTCATGTTAAATGAGCCAGTGATTAGAAAAAAATAAAACTAGTTAATATTCTGCTTCTCTGAGATTTAGAGTGTGTGAATGTTTATGAAAATATACCTGCGACAAAGATAAGGGCTAAATGAGCAATTGGGTTTGCTGAAGGCCCCATTCCTCAGTGGGTTGCAGGTAAAAGGTTTTCACGCCCCGATCCTTGAGGGCATGACAGCTGGGTTCTACACATGTAAATGAAAAATAAAAATTTCTGATACTGGAAATATTGGGAAGTAAAATATCAATGAAATTGCATTGTCTATAAGTCTCCAAATGATTGTTTTTCTTTTGAATAACTTAATTGTCTAGACTTGAATTCAGGACAGTCAATTCCCCTGAATAATGCTGGATAATTGAAATCCAATAAATATCGTCCAGATGCTTCTTAACTTTACTGTCTACTGAGTTATAAACTCAAATTGCCATAAATCCTGGCAGGTCTTTAAAAAACAAAACATGTGAATCAGGTTAATTCTAAGCAATAGCGGGTGGTGGGGTACTTGGCTAATAGTGGCTAATATTCACCTCTTAAAAGCATTAGAATTCCATATTTGTGTATAAAAAAAGGTAATTACACTTAAAAACAAAACACACCTGTAGACAGAGGAGCAGAGCAACTGTTTGCTAAACTTGTTTTGTATTATATCCAAATTTTACACTTTGAGAAAACAGTTTTAGAGTCACTTAGATGGGAAGATGAAGAAGGGGCTTTCAAGTTATTTATAGGTCTTCCAAATCATGACAAAATATATTTAGGAGTGGTGGATGTAACTCTATTATTATCACAGCATACTTTTCCTCTGCATGGAGGATTTCATGATTTTCTATTCCAGAACAGATTTGGGTTCTGATTCTAATTAACAATTTTTCATTCAATTTTTATAAAAAAACTTGGACAGGTTACTTTACCTCCAAATGCCTCATGTCTCTTAGCCCAGGGCATATAAACTGGCACAGATTTAGGAAGGTGATTTCACTAGTGGGAGGAATGCTAAGTGAGGTGAATAGCTACTTGGAAATTCCTCATAATAGACATGGCCAGGGAGCCTCAGGTCAGGGATTCCTGTTATTCTAATATAAGCTGATACCTGCTCCATGCTGTGCTGTAGTGTTGTCCCCCTTAATTTATTCCAATATTTCACCTGCAACAGTTATCACAACACACCATATGGGCAACTTTCCGTGGAAAAAGGAAAACAGATGCGGGGTGTGAGATTAGAATTGGGATGTATAATTAGCAGGCACATAACATAATAAATGAACTATTATCTAACCTTTATTTATTACTTATGCTAAGAAGTCATTCTTAAAGTACTTATCTCAAAAAAAAAGAAACAAACAAACAAACAAAAAAGTACTTATCTCATTTATACAACCCTGGGAGGCAGGTAATATCATGACCTTATTAAGTAAGAGGCCAGGATTTAAACCACCAGCCCTGTTTGGGCTGATGAAGCACATCCATGCCCTGTGTGCTTCCCCAGCCCAAACAATACAAAATTCTCTATCTTTTTATCTATTTCTTTCTCTATCTTCATAGATATATTCCAAATATATATCTCTATATATCCCAACAGGAGAGCCGTTGAAACCATAGCAAATTACATTCTTACTTAAAAACTATTGACTTCCATAACACCACAAGATTCTGATACTCCCATTAACTCAGTGATACTACTAATTCCAATAATAGCCAGCTTTTTATTAAATATTTACTCTGAACCAGGCACTGAGCAAAACTTTTCCTTGCATTAACAGTTAGTTCTATGTTCCAACCTCAGAATCTTCTTATTTCTTCCTCTTCCCAAGTAGAAGCATTTGTCAATGTTCCATTTCCAGCCTGTGATTAAATGATTACCTCTTTAAAGGCCTTTCCCAAAACTTCCTTCTGGCTCTACCCTCTCTGTTGGGCTCTATCTCTCCATTTATGACCATCTGCTCCCCAAGTTCTTCTGAACATCTGGTTGGCAGATATTACATTTGCTTTATCAAAACTGAACTTGTCTTCTTCTCACAAATTGTTCCTTCTAATGACTTCCAAATGATCACTAATAGAATTTCCACACTTCCATTCTGCCAGCTGGAATTCTCTTGTACACATCCCTCTAAGTCAGGCCTTTATGCTGCTGGATTCCAAGGCCCACAGTGGCATAATTCTTTCAGTAGCTCTCTCAGTCATCTCCTTCTGTTCATTCCATGCACTGTCCTAGCTTGGACTTCAACAGTTCCAACAAAAGGTTATCTCTTTTCATCTGCATTGCCAAATTAATTTCCCTAGTTCAGCTTTTTTTTCTCAAGTGTCAATTGATATTGACACCAGTTTCATATACAGTAAGACACAATTATGAACTCACCATTGACTTTAAATGCCTACCAAATTTCTAACCACACCAACATTTGAATTCAATTCATTTCACACCTACTTATTTTTGCATTCCTTTCTGTTGTCCCTTTTCATATGCTTTGAATTACCATACACCTTAATTAACCAGCGCTTCCCAAATAAACCACGTCATTTTCCCTTATTTGTACTATTTCTTCCACCAAAATGCATGTGTCTTTACTGAAATATTGGATGTCTTTCAAGGTCTCATTGAAGGTCTTCTATGAAATCCTCACTCATTATCCAAGAATCAATCTTTGAAACCCTCACTGCATTTCAACCGAGTTTCTCTTATGTCCCTTAGTGTTCTTAGCGTGCATTACATTTATTCTTACACGTCTTATTTTTCTTTTTTTTTTAAGATTTATTTATTTATTTATTTCTCTCCCCTTCCCGGTTGTCTATTCTCTGTGTCTATTTGCTGCGTCTTCTCTGTCCGCTTCTGTTGTCAGCGGCACGGGAATCTGTGTTTCTTTTTGTTGCGTCATCTTGTTGTGTCAGTTCTCCTTGCGTGCGGCGTCATTCCTGGGCAGGCTGCACATTCTTTGGCGCTGGGCGGCTCTCCTTACGGGGCACACTCCTTGCGAGTGGGGCTCCCCTACGCGGGGACACCCCTGCGTGGCACGGGCACTCCTTGCGTGCATCAGCACTGTGCATGGGCCAGCTCCACACCCGTCAAGGAGGCCCGGGGTTTGAACCACGGACCTCCCATGTGGTAGACGGACGCCCTAACCACTGGGCCAAGTCCGTTTCCCCATGTCTTATTTTTCACACTTAACTGGATGGAACCCTATAGCAATATCATATCATATATTGTATCTTTTGGGTTCTTGCAAGTGGGATGGAGGGGAGCACATGGCATGCTCACCTTAAGATAATTTGGAAATGTGTGAGAAAGGTATAGAGAAACCTCCAGGTATGCCGGATTACCCTGTGGCTAATAAGAGCAGAACTGTTACCACCTATGGGCTTAGGACGTAAGGATAGGGAGTGATGTCTAGAAGGGCAGAGCTGTGGGGTAAAGAGGACTGGTGACCTTAGGCTGAGGGCCCATGCAGTCTGAGACAATCGTGTGGACAATGACATGATACAGTAAATGCCACACCTTCACAGTCCCCCAACTCCAATTCTTGGTGGTGCTCCCTTTGGACAAAATCCAGTAGCCAGAGGGCAAAGGAGCCTGCTGACTCTGTATAGACCAGCCTCCTGGGGCAGAGAGCTGATTGGAGAAAGTGCCTTTGGAGGCAGAAACTTGATTTTCTGACAATTGTTAAGATCAAGCAATAAGTATTTGTAGAATACTTCATGTTGCAAATATAACATTATGACATTTTGGGATTGTAATATTTTAAAAGTTGTAAGTTCTGACTATTTCCTTTACTTCTTTCTAAAGATAATTTTTGTACTCCATCTCAATACAGTGATAAGGGACCAGACTTCTCTTTCTTCCCCAAAATATGTCTTCTTATGATCTTTCTTGAGACTGAAATGACTTTTCCATATTGAACTGATACTGACATAAAGAACATGTTTTAAATGTACATTAATAATGACAATTTTCTGGGGGGAAAAGCCAGTGAAAAATGACCTTCCTCTTTCTAAGTTTCATATCCCTCTTGCCAAAGGTCATAAAAAATCAAGATTTCTTTTCCTTTCTAACTTGCTATTTACTTTGAACTTTCACTGTGATTGTCTATTTTCACAGACCCCAAAACTCATAAGTCAAAGAAAGAGAAATGTGATACCTGAAGTACAAGAGGTTCAGTTCGTTATGTTGAGTGGATTTATTTTTGAGCTTCTAATACTATGGCTCTTGTATTCATTTCTTTATGTTGAGATTTTCTTTAAAAGAAAAAGAAAAACCACCAGCACACAAAAAAAATGAAAAACACATGCCCAATTTGTTTAAATATATTATACTATCAATTATATACAATTCATATATATGCATATGGAGATAGAAACATGCACATGTATATATACTAAACAAGTTGCAAAATAATCCAAAGAACTATATATGAGGAGTATGTGCATAGCAGTTTGATATGGTTATGAATTCCAAAAATAGATATTGGAATATGTTTGTGATCTGTACCTGGATATGATTAAGTTATGATTAGGGTTTTGATTGGGCCACATCATTAGGGCATGGCAAAGGACAGAGTTGGGGTTTTTTAATGTTGGAGCTTAATGTTGAAACCTTAAGCTGTAGCCCTGGAAAGTAAGCTCACAGAGGAAAGAGAAACCAGCCCCAGGAAGAGAGGAACCTGAGCCCAGAAAGAAGCAAGCCCTGGGAAGAAAGGAACCTCAAACCCAGAGAGAAGCAAGACCTGGAAGGGAGGAACCCAGGAAGCCTGAAATTTTGGCGATGTCGGCAGCCATCTTGCTCCAATTCATGAAAATAGACTTTGGTGAGAGAAGTAACTTATGCTTTATGGCCTGGTATCTGTAAACTCCTACCCCAAATAAATACCCTTTATAAAAGCCGACCAATTTCTGGTTGCATCATCATCCCTTTGGCTGACTAATACAGTGTGGTATGACTAAATTGTCAAAATAAAGGACACTTATCAATATTTTATATAATTACATTTATGAGAAATACTGATTATGTTCCTAGTCTTCAATCCAAGTTTGATTTTAGTTGCTGTTTTCCTGTTATTATTCTTTTCAGTGGCAATGATGCCAATATTCATCATTGCCATCAGTTACTAATATGATCTTATAAATAAGAAAGCAATAAATGTCATGTGCTCCAAATATATAATTGATGTTAGTTGTGGGGTATAGGTTATGACAAGATTCATGGTTGGTTTTCAGATTTCCAGCCTGATAAATTCTATAAAACAAAGCAAAACAAAACGTTCTCACTTGGTTACTCAGAAGGTTTTAATTTATCAAAGATTAGGTCATGTTAGAACCTTCTTTTATCTCTTGCCTTTGTTTTTCTCTCAACTCTTTCAACCCAAACTTGGCTGACAGTATTTAGATATTGGAAGGATTCTCTTGGGTCTTGCAATGTTCATTCCTTGTGGCAGAGAGAGCCCGCTGGCCAGCAAGGTGGCATGGCTCCCTCACATAGAATAGAGTCACGTGGGAAAGGCTGACTGATCATGTTCTGCACTTGCATGTCCCAGCCCCCCCTGCATCCCAGAGATGCCATGTGACCAGTCTCAGCCAACGGAATACGAGTAGAAGTGAGATATGTCACTTCTGAGCCAAAGTAGTTATAGAGCAAATGCACTTTCTCTGAGAGCGTTGAGGAAAGCAAAGCAGTGGGAGGAAGGAGCCAGCCAGGAGGCAACCACCCACAGACCAGGGACATCTGCATTCACTTGTGACAAGAGTGACCAAAACTTTTCTTCTGTATTATGCCTCTGAGATTATAATACTGTCAAATAAAAGACAAATTTTAAGAATTTAGAAAAGAGAGACTATTTGTCCTCAGGCCACAAATTGTAAATTGGGGAATGCTCAACGCTGAGACAAAAACAGTCCATTTTTCCCCTGAGAACAGGCAGCTTATGAAGTAAATACAGTGAGGTTACACAAAGAAAAATAGTGTTGGTTAAGCAAAGACATTAAGAAAAGAAAAGCAGTCATTATAGGGAAATGGCACTTATTTAACCCTGGCAGAGGTTCTGGTTTTGGGGAAACCAAGACCCAGGTTCAAAGAACGTCAGTTGTGCAAGATTAGAGAGTCTCAGACAGCTTGTCTCACAGATAACTCATCTCAGGTATGTGTGAGCAACTTCAACATGTGGAGATAATTTGACCTTTGCTTTAGACATGTATGGATATGCTGTGGATACCATTACATTTAACAATATTTCGTATATGTGAGCACTATGATATTGAATATAATTTCTTTGTGGGTGAAAGAAGTTTGGAAATGCAAAAAGATGATAAGAAAAGAAACATTGTTGCTTTTAATTCTACCTTTAAGTAATGCATCCATGTAAAAATGGAAGCAGCAGAGACTACAGAAAATTGTCTTGCACCCATTACCTTAAAGAAATGTCTCTGCTGGTTCTTAATTACAGCTGTAATGTGAATAGCTCCTAAGCAAGAGAGCACAAAAGCCTATCAATTTAGTATTTAAGTATCAGTATTAATTACCCATTTGAAGAAATGTGTGATTGTAAAATTGCTCAATGATGATTATAAAGGAGTTTGCATTTGCAAACAAATGCCTGTGCAATTTGCCTGGTAAGTACCACTTACAGAATTAGAAAAGTGTAGCCCTTGAAATCAGGAAGCAGTTCCTACAATGATTCCCATTCTTGCTTTAGAGTTCTCCTTTGCGACTGCTCCACTTCTAACACAGACATTACTTAGTCCCCAAACATGCTCATTCGAGTAGCTTGTTTTTTTGTATTCCCTCAGTACGACTTGCACTATTTCCTTTAGAAGAAGTTCTTTTAAAATGTTACTTAAAGCTCTCTCTCTTGACCCCACTTCTGCCACCAGCTATCACTCCAAACATTGCCCCCTAGTGCTGTATAAGTTTCTTAAGAAACTTGTCTTTACTCCGTGTCTCCAATTCATGTCTGGCCATTCTCTTTATAACTACTTCTGTATGACTTGTCTTTACCGTACTACTACAAACCATTACATCTCCACATTTCTAAATCCAAAGGTCAATTCTTGGTCCTCAAATTACATGACCTACCAGCAGCGTTTGACACAGATGAGTTCCTCCTTCCTGATATAGTTTCTTCAGGTAGCTTCCATAACCCCACACCCTTTTGATCATGCTCAGCAGAGGTGGACCATGCTCGGTGTAGCACCACCCTGATCTATAATGCTTCCCCATTTTCATCTGGCTCAGTACTCTTTATGTGAAGTCGAAAGCTTTTCCACATTGAAAACATGCCTTCACTCCTGTGCAGTCATCTGTCCTATGTCCACATGAAATAAACCTTACTGTATGGACCTTAATCTTCTAAGGTACAGATTAAGGTATGTACTTTAATGTATTTGAGATCATGGTAACTGAGACTACAGGATAAAGACCTAATAAAAACTACAAAAACATATCCCCGAGAGACAAGAAGACTTGCTAGCAAGATAACTGTTCACATGTGAACCTGCATTGGCACTGGGCAGGCAGGGCTCTTTTCAACTTCTCAGTCACTCCGTTCATCAAGATGCTCCACAGATTGGCAGCCGAAGCAGCGGTTTTCTGGTCAGACTTCTGGCAGGGAGAGAACACATTATAGCATAAATGAATGTGTCCAATGGTCATCCAGGAAACAGTTTTGCAATCTGTGTTTAATCAAATTCATTGAGTTTTCACAGCACCACAAGCAGTTCATTACTGTCATTTTCCCCATAGATGACTCATTTCCTCAGTGCCACTTACCCATTTAACACCTCCTGGCAATGGCCAATGTCAGCCATCTGCCCCTCTGGTGCCAAAAGTAATCACTTCTGCGGAGCATGAACATTATGTTATTATATTTAATCTTTCCTCTGTGTGTTATCATTCAGCATAACCACCGTTCTGGATTATAGAGAGTTAGATGACAAATAATATTGTTTCCATATTGTTTTCTCCTCCCAGTTGATGTGGTCTGCTGCCAACATCCATCCCATTTCAGGACACAGGGCACACCATGAGTTATTGTTCCAATGCATGATCATAGCTCAAGACCTCATTGAGTTGGACTGCATGGAATTTACAAGTAGAACTGCGATGACTGCTGAGCCTCCCTGCAATGAGTGCTTGAGGTTTTCAGCATGGACACCAGCTAGAACATGGCTTAGACAAGGTATAATTCTCTCCATAACAATGGAGTGTTTGTTTTCTATTCCTAAATTCCTATGTGGAAGGAATGTGGGATGAATTGTACATGCTGAGAATAATACTTTGATGAGTCCAATGTGAAATTTTGGGCAGATGAGATATGGCTGATGACATCAAATACCACTCAAGTCAGAAGAGGCAAAAAAAGAAAAAAGAAAAAAAAAAGTATGCAGCATTTTGGATTTCAAAATGCCAAATGCAACATTCCTAATGTGTGTTCAGTGGGACATTAGCTTCATAGTTGTTATAAAAAGGAATATTTCTATGGTCAAATGTGCAAAATAACTGGTTTGATAAAGATAGCCACACTTTTCATAGCATGGTTTCTCAGAAATGGTAATGTGCTCATCTGTACTAAGAGTTTCCAAATGGAGAATTTGAAATGTGATTTTATCAATAGTGTTTTAATTTCCCTGCACTTTTGTATTTTCCTAAAGGATGTCTTTTAATCCTTATATTTCTTAGACTATATTTCAAAAATTGTATATTTTAGTTTCTACTGTTCACTATGTGAGCCCTTCCCAAACTTTTGCAGCCTCCTTGCAGTTAGACAGGTTGCTGTAATTAGCTTTGGTCAATGATCTTGAGCAAACTGAAGTATAACAGGGTGTATGTGAGTTTTCCAAGCTCTGTCATTCCCTGGAGTGGTGATCATTGAGGGTGCATGCTGTGATTGGGGGCCAAAAGATGGAAATGGTCTGGAGCTCTGAGTCAGCATTGGAAGAGAGTGGTCTTAGAGAGTGACAGGTCTGGGGAATAATTTGCATGAGTAAGAAATAAATAAACTCTTACGGTTAAGCCACTGAGATTTGGGAGCTTGGTACTGCAGCATGGCATAGCCCATCTCAACAACTATATCCAGGGAAGCTACTTGGCTGATGCCCCTTTTCTGTGTGCCAGCGGTTTATCCACACCAAGAGGTGCCCAGGATAATCTTCTTAGCCATTACAGGTCCTGAATTTGCGCTCAGTTTCTATCAACTCGTTATTATTTAATAAATATCTGGAAGAAAGTTTTTAAAAGTTGGGAGGATAATCAATGCAATAAGAAGATGTATTTCTTACTAAAAGATTTCCTGCAGGTGCTGAATGCTAAAGTAAATGTGCTGAGCCTTTGACTACCCCTATGTTTGAGAGAAGATTCCCTCTTTAACTCAGATTGGATATTTTTTTTCACTTAATTTATGAGTCTGGGTAGAAATATAAATCCTCTTCACCTTCAAGGATAGCCTCTGTCCAAAGTGATTGCCTGAAGAAAGAAGCCATTTTCCTCAGAAATTTAGTTATCTTCATCACAGCATCAACAACATTCATTATGTCCACTGGTTGGTGGGACACTCCAATGAGCTCTATTAAGAATTTACATAATTTGGCCCCGGGGATTTTTATGGTCAAAGGCAGAAGCACTTAACATTTTCCCCTCGCCTCAGCACACATAATGAATGGCATTCACAGGAGCAATGAATTTACATGTTCAAGTTGAGGCTTATGCACCATTTCCTGCAAGAAGTTGGTAATTCTTACCCTCCTCTTCCACTCATGAAAGCATATTAAATGCAAATAAGAGGGATATTCAAGGCATCACCTTGGATGTGTCCTATTTGTTTAAAGGACTACTTATAAGCTCTGGTATTTTAATTTTATAAGTGAAAAGTTACTTAGGGCTTGTATAACAGCTGACCATTACAGCTGCTGGTACTGATAGTTAATATTTATTAAGTGTTTTCTATATACAGAGGTATATAGTTATTTTTCTATCATCTTACTTAATGCTTAGACCTCACCACAAGCACTTAAAAGGGCACTATCATATCCCCTTTTTGCAGAAAAGGAAACTGAAGCACAGAAGGGCAGGTAACTTGTACCAAATTATCTAGTTGGTGAATGGCAGAACTAAGATGAAGTCATCTTCAGGGATGATGTCAAAGCTCACATTCTTTTTGCTATACTATAAAATATAAAAGTAGTATTACCAAGTAGTATTTATTATCATAAAATCGTATGTCATAATATTTTTTAGTTGAGAGCCACTAAGCATCAATAGACCTTAGTTTACTACTAGAGCTTGACGAATCAAACTTTCCCTGTTTTTGGAGGAATTGGGAAGATTTACCATAAAATCTTTTGCAACCTAAAGAAATCATAGCTCCTTTAAGAAACAAAGACTCACTAATTCACATCAGGGGAATCGCACAAAGGAAAATGTCACAAGGTTGTTCTTCCATTTTGCATCAAAGAACAGGTTCTAAAGTCAGAGTTCCAGGATCCAAAACGTGGCTCTGCCACTTACTCTGCAACTGCTCTGAGTTTCCCTCATTCATTTGTTCCAGTTATTGGCTGCATGTGCGCTTTGTGCCTGGATGCCCTTACAGGCCTGCACAGAGAGAGGAGGACAAGCAGGCCGGGTCCTTGCCTGATGATGCGTACCTTGCTGTGTGGCGGGAGCACATAATGCAAGAGGATACAGGAACATCAGGGCAAAGGTTTCAGGGAATGACAACCTCCCTGAAGAAAACAATACACAGAAATGTGAGTGACAGTAATTCTAGTAGGGTTATTTTAAAAAATCACCAAAGCAAAATGGAAGAATATGTTGAGTATAATGTTTATGGAAACACTGGAATACAGTGCTCTGTTATTTTCTGACATGAAATTGATGATACACACAAATAAGTAGAAACTTTGATTTGTTGTCAATGGCATTGTGGGTAATTTTCTTCTTGGATGACAGTACTTGAAACTATTTTCAGGATTAAAACAATACATTTTAAAATGCTTTCCCTTCCAAAATAAGGTTAAAAGTTTCAACAGTATTTTAACAAAAAATTAGGTAAAAACAAAATGAACGACAATCATAAAAGTTTGATATGGAATATTCAGTTGTCATAAAAAAGGAGAAAAATAAAGACAACATAGCAATATAAGAATGTTTGTGTTATAGTAAGAGAATACAGAATACAAAGTTATTCCTCATAACTACATAATAATCTGCATGCATAAAACAAAGAGATGAACATTGCCCAGAAATGAAATGGAGTCAGGTGAATATTTAGGAAAGACGGATTGCAGACTATGTTTTCTTACTTTGGGTATTTATGAAATAATTTTGAACTCTTCACATGATTTTGAAATAAAGCAAGCACTCTAATGATTTCAGAAGATTCTCACTTATTCCATTGAGGGGAAGCAAAAGCTTTCCTTACTTGACTTTCATATAAAGTATTATCCTATGAAAGTTTTAATATAGGCATCTTTTGCAAATGGGCATCCTAATCTTCAGGTAAATTCATTTTCAATTCAGTAGTTAATCACTGCTAGACAGACACATACCCTAGCTAGGTTACTTAATCCATCAAAAAGTTGGTTTCTTCAAGGTTAGTTACAAGGTGGTATTTGACTTTGTTTTTTCTCTTTATTTTTGTCTACGGTGAGCCTTCATCCACTATAAATTTAATTTACAAGTTTTCTTCTCAATGTAGTGTTGGGAAAATGGCTAGTTTTCTCTCCTAAGTTTGTGATAATTACAATTTTAGAAACTTTTCTGATTTTAGTAGCCCTTTCCCTTTTCATGTCCCTGTATACCTAGCAGCATTTATACTAGGTTTTTCTACTAAGTCCTTTGCGCGCACCACGTGGAATGCAATTGCATTTGCTTTTAGAACAGGAAACCTTTTAAGTTCTAAGAGACCACTGCTCTCCAGCGTGTGATCTTCTAAATCTTTTTACTTAGGGACTCACATATGCCTCTGGACAGCCTGTTTTTCATTGGGTTTTAGGGCCGGGCATTGTAGATGTGGGTGTGGGCTTATGCTGTCTTTGTAAAATGGTTGGCATAGACTGCTGATGAGGGGCCTGAATTTTGCATCACTTTTGATGTTCATTTCTTTCTGACGGTCACTCCAGAAGCTAGATGAACCACTGACAGTGATTTCAGACCCCAGAACAAGTATTCTCAGTAAGAAAATGGATTTCCTTACTGAGCAATTAAAAGGTTACAGCTGGCTGCTTTTCTCCTGGGATCCCAGCACAACAGCAGGGGAATCTCTCTGTGTTGGAAACACCCACTGTGGCTGCTGTTTCTTTTCTGTCCCACTTCCATTATATTGAAGATGCAGTATGTGGATTACCATATTTCCTTTTTTTCCTTTCTCTAATTGTTAGTGATTTAAGTATTTATTGAGAGGCCCGTATATGCCAGGCAGTGGCCAGTTCACTGGGTTAATCCTGTGCCCTTGTCCTAGAGATGCAGACAGGAAGACATTTAAACAGACATCAGTGTAATATTGCAGAGTGTGATATGAACTGTGAAGGGGATTAGGCAGGCTTATGGGGTAGAGAGTGGCTAAGTTGTAGGCTGGCCACTGAGGCAGGGGGCTCAGAACATGAGGCCTCCCTGAGAAAGTGACCTGTGCACTGAGGCCTGTATGATGTGAAAAGGCCAGTCTGAGAAGAGCCAGAGACTGTGCACCTGGCAGAGGCAACGGCAAATGCAAAAGCCCAGTGGCAGGAACAAACTTGGAGGGCTTGGGGTGATAGGAAAAAAAAAAAAGACTGTGGCTTGAGCAGAGTAAACAGGGATCAGATGGCAGAGATGGAGTTAGAGGAGTAGCTATGATCAGATGAGAGATCAGCAAACTGCGTCCCATGGGCAAAATTCCACTCACCACCCATTTTGGGTGAGCTAAAAATGGTTTCTAACAATGAACACTTGAATCAACTTGAGTATAGAGAACACTAAATTTGAATCCCAATTAAGCAAAATGTTATTATTCCCCCTGAAAGAATTTCATTCTTCTGATTATTGGTCTTGTATTACAGCACTTGTACTCAGTTGTTATTATTATATTTGAATTTCACCAATACAATTTTTGGTGGAAGTCGGTTTTCTCTCTGCTTATAAAAATACCCATGTGATATTCTGGATTTGACCTCTTGGTGCACAATGTCTAAAATAAAATATTTAGTAAAGTTTGTTGGCCTCTGAGTTGTATCACTTAAGGTATTATGGGAACATCCAAGTATTTCTTACAGCAAATATGCTGATTTTATGCTTAAGTCTGATAGTAGCATTAGGAAATAATAAAGAAACCCCTCAGCTAACAGATGGTGCTGAAATTCTGCAATTGGTTTTGGAAGCTTTGTCGCTGTGTTCTTTCAGTCCTGTCAATACTGTTTCAAAACCTCCGCATAGACACGCCCCTTTGGGGTTTGCTCCCCACCATAAGCGACATCCGTGTCTTTCCAGCCTGCAGGCTCACGACTGGGAGCCTCTCAGGGCTCCATTGTTCACCTCTCCCTGACCTAGCGTGCCTCCCCGTATTCCCGCTGTCCCCTTCCATTTTTACAGATGTCACTACAGCGCTCTCATCCTAGAAGGACTCCTCCACGAGCGCTGGGCTGTTTACTTTGTCTGTTGTTACGCTTTGCTGCAGCCCAGGGACACGGCCCCTGGCACAGCATCTCCCAGCTCAGCACCACTGTCACCTGACTTTTACATCCCGTGAACTTGCCATTTTGTTCCTATATTCTGCATATCCATGAATTTAGCCTCTCTATCCTTCCTGCAACTGTACAAATGCCCCGTTCTCATCCTGGAACGATTCGCCCCCTGATCCTGACCTACAGGGATGTCCTTTGGCATTTCAAAGCCCAGCATTTACTGCGGTGACGCCATCAGTGCACCCGAGCCCCCCATCAGCGTCTAAAGGGATGGGCTCAAGCTATGCTAACTGGCAATCTATGTAAGAATCGTCCAGGATGCTTATTTTGAACTGCAAACTCTTGGGCCCTTTCTTAGGCATACTAAATCAAAATATGGGAAGGAAGTCCAGAATCTGGCTCTTAGAGTTCTTCAGATATGGCCCCAATGCATTTGGAAATTTGCAAACCACTTTTCTATTAGATTTCAAAAAACTATTTATAATTCCAAATCTCTACAGGAAATTATATTGTTATTTTATATTTATAATTGTATATGCATATTAATATAGGTATTAAAATATATAAATCTGTAAAGATATACATATATACAAATATGTGTATACATATATAGTTGGTACAGAAATAGCAAATTAAAAAGCAATAAACCTGACTTTATAATTTACTTAACACATATATTGAACACTTACTGCTGTATGTAAACACTGTCCTCTGTGCTGGGGATGAAGAGATGAGAAAATAGACTAAAATCTCTGCCTTCATGGAACTTAATTGGCAGAGAGTAAATACCCACGTTTTTAAAGCATACCTAAAAATGAATAAACATAATAGAGAAAAATAATACAGGGACCAGGAATTCTTAATTCCCACATAGGGAATGGGGTTGTAAGTTTAAGTAGAGTTAGCTAAGAGGGTCTTTCTCTCTTTCTTATTTTTTAACCTTACATTATCCAACCAAAAATTCCTTAGGTTAGTTGTCTTCCTCCTCAGTGAGCTTATGTTATTCATCTGTAATATATTCAGATTCATTTATTATTTTTTGCACAACTTCAGAGCCCTTTCGATTTGTTTACTTTTAGTGGAACATTCCTAGGTTCTAAGAGTCAAAGTGATACAATAAGGTGTACTCTGAGAAGTGTCTCTCTGTCTATATACCTGGTACTCTGTTGCCATTCTCCCCTTATTTCCACCCTTTTCCAACCCACTGCATGGAGGTAACCAATCTGCAGTTTCTTATCTATCCATATTTCTATTGCACAAATGAGCAGATCTATGCATATTTTATAGCTCCTTTTCCATTCATGGAATAGAACATATTATCATATTATAGATACTTTTTCGCACTTGGCTAGTTTCACTTAATCACTTTTGTCCATATATCACAGTATCTCTCAAGTTCACCCACTTATTTCCAGCTCAGTTTCATTAGTCTGGTCCATGCCTCCAAGTCAACATCAACATAATCTTTATCTGAGCTTCTGCATTTACATTCTAATTGATCTGTCTCTCTGTCTGTCTCTCTCCTTCTTCTTCCCACCCTCCAGCCCTCTCTTTGTCTTTGTTTGTCCATTTTTCACCCAACAGCCAGAATGGTCATCATAAGCAGGTATCAAGTCTCTCCCTGGCTTCTCACCCTTCAATGGCTTGTCACTATTCTTAGGCAAGTGTGCACACCCTATATTGTGGTGCACAAGGATCCACAGCCTCTTGCCGCTGCCCAACTCATGCCACTGCTGCCCTGGGCCCCTATACTATCGCCACACAGTCTTCCTTCCAGTTTCTAGAAAACGCCCTGCTTCATCCTGTGGGCTCTTCCAATGCTGGCAGCCTGCTCCAATTTCATCCTCTGCCTGGTTAACTCCTACTGAGGTCTAAGCAGTCCTTCTTTGAGGAAACCTTCTCTGCATCCCTATCCTCCATCTGGTCTCCCTTTTCCGTGCTTTCACTGAACTGTGCGTTTCTCCTTCGGATCGGTTTTCATAGCTCCAATAGTCATTGCCTGGAGGAGGGAGGGTAGGAGCCACTGAACCCCAAATGGAAACTTTCTGACATCTAAGCAGAACAGTGTCTGCAGTATTTTGGATGATAGTGTTGATGGGGCAGTTGTTGTGGAAAATTGAATAAAGTTTACTTGCAGATAGACTCATTCAGATTTATGAATTTAAAATGTATAGCTCTTTATACAGTGTTCTATAATTACTGCGGTTTGGATTACAACTTGCCATTTGAGATTTTTATTTCAAGCACTCAAATAACAAAAGACTACCATTTCTTACATTATCTCCAACTCGGCCAGGTGTTCTTCTGTATCAAATTGTTAAAGAAAACACACAAAACATATGTTTTCCATTGTTCCCTGCATAATCTGAAGCTATAGAAATGCAGGATGCTTACACGTTCAGCAGAAATGAGTGAGCATGAAATATTCATAAGTTTCCATGTTTGTGATTATTAAGTAAAGGCCCATTCTTGTGAGTCTGTCATTTAAAAAAATACGTTATTTATTAAACAACTGAATATTTGCTATATGATAGATCTAATTATAACAGAAGCTGTGACAGATTTCCCAAGAAATATATTGACAACTCTTGAAAATAGAGAAAATCTTAGGAAATATGGATGCATTTGGGATCCAACACAACCAAATCATTTCATCTTCAAGGACTTACAAAGGTATCCACCAGTATATTTATTTTAACTTTCAGTAGAGTTTAATGCTCTGGGCTTTGAAGACAGTTACATCTGGGATTGACTCAGTCTTCCTTGTCACTTATTAGTTCTTTTACTAACAAGAGCAAGTACTGACCTTTATTTAGCTTCAATTTTTTTTTTTTTTTTTTTTTTTTTTTTAAGATTTTATTTATTTATTTAATTTCCCCCCCTCCCCTGGTTGTCTGTTCTTGGTGTCTATTTGCTGCGTCTCGTTTCTTTGTCCGCTTCTGTTGTCGTCAGCGGCACAGGAAGTGTGGGCGGCGCCATTCCTGGGCAGGCTGCTCTTTCTTTTCACGCTGGGCGGCTTTCCTCACGGGCGCACTCCTTGCGCGTGGGGCTCCCCCACGCGGGGGACACCCTTGCGTGGCACGGCACTCCTTGCGCGCATCAGCACTGCGCATGGCCAGCTCCACACGGGTCAAGGAGGCCCGGGGTTTGAACCGCGGGCCTCCCATATGGTAGACGGACGCCCTAACCACTGGGCCATGAACCTGCTAGGCTAGCTGTCAATAACAAATGAGGCAGTGTGCCTATGGCTATTCTTAGTGTCTCCCACCCAGTAAGCATTTAAGATATGTAATATATCATTTTATTCTTATTGATTATCTTAAATACTTTCTCTCATAAATTGGTATTAATCCAATAAAATGGAAACAAAGTGGGAAGTCAACAAGCTACTGAGGTCATACCTAGAGGAAATAGGTGAAAGGTAGAGGAAATGGAGGAACTAGCATATAGATTTGGATTCCAGAAAGCTGAAGTTCAGAAATGACTCAGCTACTTCTTCTCTGTTAGATGTTGGGAAAGTGATTGGATCTCACATTCCCAATCTGTTAAATAAGGGTGATGGTTTAATTTAGTTCTATAAATTAAATGAGATCTGATATATCAAACTATTTTAAACATTGTGATAATATTAAAAATACAGCAGCTTCTGTAAATTGCATTCTATTATTTAACAGACATTTATTGAACACTTGCACTTGCATAGGACCATTTGGAATTGACTGCAAGAGTAGAGCCACATCAAATGAACTTCTCTAGCAAGCCCTCTCCATATCTTCCTCTCAGTGAGAAGGAAGTTTACAGTGTTCACTGTAATTTGATTGATATTACAAATATGCACATGAAGCATTAAGTACAAAGATATTTAATGAAATATCAAAAGAGTGAAACATTGTTCACAATAGCAAAATATAGGGGAAAAACCTCAAGCATCTTTCATAGTGGATAGGATAAATTAATATGATACATCCATTCAAAGACATTTTCTGCACCTCTTAAAATGAATAAGGCAGGCTTAATGCAGAGGCAGTAATTTCATACTGAGAGGTAATGCTGGGGTGTGGCCAGGGACACAGAGTCTGCAGCTAGTCTGCATGGTCCAAATCACACTCCATTTCTTAGGTGGAACTTTAACCACTCTGTAACTCAGCTTCCTAGTTTCTCAAACCTGTACCTCTCATATAAAGGTGTTCTGACAATTATGTAATAGATGTAAAGAACTTAAAACAGTGCCAGGATTAGAACATATACTAAATATGTGTGTTTTTGTGCTGCCATTATTATTATTATTACTAAATATCAAAGTTACATTATTAATTTTTAAAAATCAAGATGCAAAGCAGAGTACACATATTAACACATGTAAGAAAAGTATATGCTATAGGATGGGAGATATATGTTTGAATGCACATCACATATTTCTGAAATAATTTAGAAGAAATTAGCCATGTTATCATCTCTTTAGAGGGTAAATGGAAAACTGGGTGACATGGGGGAGAGGGAGAATTTCTTTCAACTTGCAAGAAATTTTGATCTGCTTGAAATATTTACCATATACACATATCAGTTCTTCAAAAATTTTAAAAACAATCAAACCAAGATGAATAAAATAAATGAATGTATATATAGCCATTATTTAACCAACAACTTTATGTTTTTCACATCTCTCCCATCTGGGCCAAATTGATGAGCCTAGTATTTGTGTTTGTGAGCGTGTGTGTGCATGCACATGTGTCATTTTTGTGTGTTGACACCCTCGTCCTCCAGGATCCATTTTCAACAATGTAGAGTGGGGTAAGAACCCTGTAAGTACTGCCTAGATCTTCAGCAGACTCTTCAATTCTTTTAGTAGTAAAATATCCAAAAATGAGTTGAAGCATCTAAGGGTCCAGGAAGCATGAGGCACGGGGGAAGGACTCCTCTGGCAACATGAAATCCAGGCCACGTCAACACTCTAGTTCTACACGGGGGACCTCAGAGAGTCTCCTGAAACAGGGTCCACGTGAGTGATGTCAATAAATTAACAAGCAGGTGCTATTAAAAGTTGTTTTCTCAAGACCCCTGCGGCTACTAAAACTAAAGGGAAAAGAAAGTTTAAAAAAATTAAAACCACCCTCTCCACCCTCTCAAAGAGTACATCAATTTATGTAAATTGTTTTTATAAGTAGCCATGGCCACACTACAAGAATTTTATTTAAGACATGTGAGCAAAGTCTCAAGGTTTTGAGTTTTTGTGCTTCTGCTGTTTGAAAGTTCCTCAGAGCTATGCAGCTTTCAAAAGGCACT
This sequence comes from Dasypus novemcinctus, assembly GCF_030445035.2. Classification (NCBI taxonomy): domain Eukaryota; kingdom Metazoa; phylum Chordata; class Mammalia; order Cingulata; family Dasypodidae; genus Dasypus; species Dasypus novemcinctus. Next base: position 59,008,645 of record NC_080696.1, on the reverse strand, counting down.
TATAAGATTTTCCAGAAGGGATTGTTAGCACACAACAATCCCAAGCCAGAGATCTAGCCCTTGAGTTGGGTGACTGGACACACCTGTTTGTACTATTACTAGGAAGACAGGCAATCTTGAGGGACCATGATTCAAAGCCCCTTACCCATGTGCTGATACATATTTATCCTAACAACGAAGAGGTAAAGATCCCCCCCCAAAATCTGCTCTAAGGAGAAAGACACATGCCTAGAGGGAGGGGCTGCAGGTGCCTGCCCGCCTGGATGTACAAGACTGGCAGCAAAGACACGGACCTTCAGGAATACGCACTTGCACCTGCTGTTTCTTTTGATCGTTCCCTTTTCCTCTTTTGGCTCTGGAGACAGAGCTTGGTTCTAACCAATGTGCCTCTAAGCACAATACTTTACCTTCTAGGGCACAATTTTCTAATCCGCAAAGTGGCAATGAAAACATTCACTACAAGTAATATCTAAGTAGCTACGCTTTGCGGTACTTGGTTCTGGACCCCGGTTATGCAGAGGCAAGAGAGAGGCTATGGGGGCCTGCATGCTAGGACACCATACAGAATAGTTCTCGTAAAAGTAGTTAGAGTGATAGGGTATCCCACCTCAGGTCAGAGCTAATGAGAGGATTATTTCTCCTAATATCATTGACCATTCCTCATAAAGTTATTGGAGTTGTGAAAGAATAGTGGCTATCTGTGAAAGTCGCTGTGAGAACTAATTGAGAAATGCAGGGAAACCTTGTAGTGGTGCCCAACATAGACAAGGCACAGAAGAAGCCGGGGCATTAGCCACCTCACCCAATTTTCACTACTTCACAGAAGGCCCCCCGACTGATTTGAATCTCTCTGCTATATGCTTTCCGATACCCTGGTGCCTCTCTTCATGATGTTGTCACACTAGTGATTTTATATTAAAAATTAATAATTAGTTGATCAATTTCTGAATCTCCCATTGGACCTTAAGCTCCATGAGAGCAGAGACACTGGTGTTTTGTTGCTGGTATTTTTCTCCATTTCTTCCCAAGGTATTGTCCAACACTCATATTTTTAATGGCTAAATGAACATATTGAATAATGATTTCTCCCCCTCTCAATTTTCATTTTAGAAAATCCATCCAAATGTTCCTCTTGTATACACAAGACAGGATCTAAATAAACCAACATGCAGTTTTTCTACAAGAAAACTCACTGTGAGTCAGTTGCAGGATAGGCACCGTCCTCTAGTGCCTTGATTTCTCAGGGTGGTGCTGGCATTTTCTCTGACTTAGAACCACTGCCCTACCTTGCCCAGGACTCGTAGCTCCTCCTGGGTTATTTGCCTTGATAACCATATTGTGAATATGTTTGACTGCATGCCTGCCTTTTGATGACCTAGGAATTGCCCTTCAAATTCTCTTGGTGCTCCCCCTGCACACACTTCCATAACCTCTACCTGGCAGGTGCACCGACTGTACAATGCATTCAGCAATAATTACCTCTGAGTTCCTAAACCACATACTGTTTTAGCACCTGGGAGGGATTTAGCTGAATGCCCCTGTTAGCGTCACGCTCAGACTGGAGAAAAAAGAAATACTTGCTTTTGACATTTTAACAGCATTCGAGTAAATCGGTGGGCAGACACTGTGTGCCTGTGGCAGGACACAGCCCCACCTTGCTACCTTTACATTCCACACTAATTTTCCATTGTGAGTTATTGTCTTCCATAGAATTTACTCACACTTTATTTTCATTATCATTCCAAGCAGCATGTTCATTTTGGATCTACAAAAGACCAAAGTTGTGTCAGAGAATGAAATCTAATCAACAGAGGGTCAAATGGTCAGGACAACCAAGGCCAGGCGTGAATGTGAAATCGTTAACAGAAGGACAGCTTGTACAGGTTTATGTAAACATAAGGAAGGAGAAAGCAGAGAAGGACGAGTTTAAGGGTGGCTGAGCAAGCCGTGAGTCTGCTTCAGGGACATGCTGGGCACATGGTAAATCCTCAAACTGTGTTTGAATGACTTTATAGGGTGAGTGTTGGGGATTGCATCATGGCCCCTGTGAAGACATGTTCAAATCCTCACCCCCAGGCCTGTGTGTGTGACCCCATTTGTAAATAGGATCAATGAAGATGTTATTAGGTAAGGTGAGGCCAAACCAAATGAGGACAGATCTTACTCCATTATAATATAAGCAAAGGAAATTGGACATGGAAGCAGAAGCCAGAGGAGAGATCACCACGTGAAATGCAGCTACAAACCAACGAGGCCCTCGGATTGCCAGTAAATCGGCAGCAGAATGCTGGAAATGTGGGGAGAAACCATGGCCAGGAGATACCTGGATTTTGGATTTCCAGACTCTAAAACTGTGAACCAGTAAATTCCTTTTGCTTAAGTCAAGCCAGGGTGTGGTATTTGTCATAGCAGCCCTGCCAAACTTAGACAGTGACTAATCGTCCTGGTTTGCTTGTGATACAAGATTGTAAGTGCAAAATCGGAAAATTCCAGGCAAACTAGAATGAGTCGCCCACCTCGGATTAGAATAATTTTGAATTTTCCGATTGCCCAAATTCATTCAACTAGCAACCCGTGGTAATCAAGGTTTCGTTCCTTTCCCTTCACGCCATCCAGCCATCAAAGTTCAAAGCACGTGCCTATATTGTGTCCCTTATAGACAATGCACTTGGACTGGATAGGATGGGCTAGGGAAGAAAGAAGTGTTGTCCTTTGATTTAGCCAATATATCCTTTTTTTTTCTTTTATTCCCTTTTCAGGCAAAGAATGTGAACCCAGACATCTAAGAGCTTTTAAAATATAATTTCAAAGGCAGGGTTGATTCTCTGAAAAGCTATCAAAGTCACTGTCCGACAGTTATTCATGGCCAGCAAATGAACCAGCTCCGTATGACACGGCAACTCCTTTGCAAGCAGGGGCCTGTCGACGTATAGAATTGGCCATGGAAGCAATGAAACAGTCAATCAAAACAGACAACCACCACGCAGCCTGGGACACTGATCCCTGGAGGCTATTTTTTATTCTTAGAAACTGGAAAAGCTAGAGACATCAGAGGCAGAGGAAAACTGGGGGAAGCAAAGAACTGAAGTCAGTGTCTGGAGATAAGGCTACAGTCGCTACATTTATAGTCTAGAAGGAAAAAGAAATGCTTCACAGTGAGGAGGGAAAACTGATCAGGGTTCAGAAATCCCTGCAGGGCATCAGTAAAATGAGGCAAGAGACTTCTGTATAGAATGATAATGCAGGCATTAACGGCCTGAAGCTAACAAAGAAAAGTTCTGGGCTTGCTATCACAGAGTTACTAAGCAGTAAAAAAAAAAAAAAAAATTTAAAAGCCAGGATCAAATCCTGCAGATGGGCATGGGCAGCCCCCTCCAACTCCAGGAATTCAAAACAAAGAGGACGTTCTGGCGAGGGAACTGGAAACAGAGCATGCGGCAATCCTGCAAAAGTAAACAAGGTTTCTGTGGCTGCCCTGTCCCTGGGCACACCTTCTATTCTTTGTTTATTTTATTTTTAATTGGATCTCAGCAGCTTCATTATAGGCACAGAGAGAGCTAAACTGGACCCACATCCAAGAACACCAGGATCCACAACACACCCCGTCTGTTGCCTCAGGCAGCAGCGGACAATAAATCAGGGGCCACTTCCATAAGAAAAAAATAAAACAACAACTCAAAACACAAAAATCTTAAGTGCTTTCCTAGATATCAGCCATGTAAGGCTGGGAAACAAAATATGCACCAAATTCCTGTATCTCAGCAAATGCAGATGCACCTTACGTACATTAAAGCACCACTTTAAGACACCTGCTGCATCGTGGCTAGGGTGAGTACATGTACATGCTGTACCTGGTGCTACAGAATAGCCAGGTTGCTTGGTTATAGTGGAGCATCCTGTCACACCCATTTTCAGCATCCAACAGATAGTTTCAACCAGGGATAGATTAGTCAACAAAGAAGACAAAATTTTTGCCTTCCTGGAACTTATATTCTAATTGGGATGGTAAAATACAAATAAATATATAATTGACATCCATATAAGTTCTTTAAAGAAAATAATAAAACAGGGTAAATGAACAGTATGTGGTAAGGGGCACTATTTAGAAAGGATGGAAAGTCAAAATCTCCCCATGAGGGCATTTTCAGGACTTGGAGTTGTCCTGGGTGGTACTGTAGGGACAGATGCTAGACATTGTATGTTCTGCCATGGCCCATCAGTTGGACTGGGGGAGAGTGTAAACTACAATGTAAACTATAATCCATGCAGTACAGCAGTGCTCCAAAATGTATTCACCAAATACAATGAATGTCCCACGATGATGAAAGAGGTTGTTGATGTGGGAGGAGTGGGGTGAGGAGGGTATATGGGCACCTCTTATACTTTTTGAATGCAACATTTAAAAAAAAAACAGAGAGGGAAAAAAAAATACCTCCCCATGATAAATCTGGGCAAAGATCCTCTCAGGCAGAGGGATTGGCAAGGGCCAAAGCCCTAGTGTTTGTCATGTTCAAGGGGGAGCCCAGAGGTGATAGAAGCTTGGACCATGTGCTATCCATGGGAGTGGAGAGAAGTGATGAGTGGGTGACAACATGCATTTTTGAAGGTAGAGTTGGCACAAATGACTTCTTTCTTTCTAGCACAGAAAACCCACACACTGAATTTATCTTCTCATGCAGACCTTTGTGATGGACCTTCTAAACCAGGTTCCATGGGCAATTAACTGAAAATGAACATGATACTTAAAGAGAGAAAGTAGAGAATTACTTCATGGCACTACATCTCTACTGTTTAATTCATTCTTATAGCCATTCTTCCACTTGTTAATTTTATAAGCATTTCTTGAGCATCAAGATGTAGCCAGCCCTATGCAGCGCCTTGGGGAAGCAAAATGAATGAGACTTGTTTAAGGACATAATCTACTTGATGAAGATAGGCAGACAAACAGGTGATTATGCAACAATACGTGGAATGCACTCATCATAGTTTACGCAGAATGGAGGCCCTGTGAGATCGGAGGAAAGAGGGCCAGCTAGGATACTCTTTCGCATGAAGTCAGCCTGCATGAGTGGCATCAACCACAGCCTGTGGAGGAGCCTGCCAGGAGGATGGAGAGGTGGGTGGTCTGAGCACATACAAGGAATTTCAACTGCCTGCTGCTGTTAGAACTGCATCATGCAAACTGCACTAATGACCAGATTCTTTGCTAAATACACAAATTTGCAGAGCTCTCCCTTTCCTCTATGCTCCCCCCTCCCATGCTGATTCAGTAGATCTGTGGTGGGAAGTGGAAGTGTGTATCTTCAAAGTGTCCCAAGGAATTCTGATCATTAGGAAGTTTAGGATCTACTGTATCAGAGAATAAAGTCAAGAGTCAGGTGGGATGGGATGGGAAACTGGAGAGATAGAAAGGATGGGAAAGGCTAAACACAGAAGGCCAAAAAGCATGGGCTTTCCTCTACATACCCATGGTTTTCCAATGAGTAAGTTTCATGACATGGTTTAAAAAAGGAAGGAAAGGAAGAAGGGAGGAAGAGATAGAGGGTGGGGAAATGGAGGAATATTAGAGAACTAAGAAAGGATTATTACTTTTCCTTTTGGCAAAGTAGAAAATAAACCAGAAATACCACCCCTTAAACACACACACACACACACACCAACTCTCTCTCTCCCATTTTTCTATTATTTCATAGGTAAAAAGAACATTTAGAACATTTTAAAAGTCAGAAACACACAAGCTCACAAAAAATATTCAAAATGTCATGGTTTTCTGTCACTGCCACAACAAATTACCATGAACTTGATGGTTTAGAACAACGCAAATTTGTTATCTTCCAGTTTTGAGATCAAAAGTCTGACTGGGGTAGCCCTGGACTAAAATCAAGGTGTTGGCAGGGCTATGTTCTTTCTGGAAACTCTAGGGGAGAAACTGTTTCCTTGCATTTTCCATCTTCTAAAGGGCACTTACATTCCTCAGTGCCTAGTCCCACTTCTTCATCTTCAAAACCAGCAGAAAACTATTAGGTCCTTTCCATGTCAAAAGACTCTGACAGTTCTTCCATAATCACCTCTCTCTCCAGCTTTGTTCTTCACTTAATCTGATCTGCAGTCTCTGTGCCATGTAAGGTGACATAGTCACAGATTCTGGGGATTTGAACATGGATGACTTGGGATGGGGGCCATTACTCTGTGTGCCAAACATACTTTAAACTGAAAAACATCTAGCCTTATGAAAACCTCTTTCCATTGTCCTTGGTTTTCTCATGTCACCCTGGACCAAGGCAAGACCCATGGGAAACCCTCACTGGTCTAAAGAAGGGTCCTGGGGACTTGGGGTAATCAGTATGTAAGCTGGAGCATCACAGGGCTGCATCTCTTCCAGTGATGGAGAGGTTTCCATGATTATCCAGCTAAGTCAAGTATTTCATAGTTATTAACCTAGAAAGGATGGACATGATTGCTTTTTTTTCCTTTAAGATTTATTATTTATTTATTTATTTATGCCCCCCTTCTTTGCGGCTTGCTTGCTGTCTGCGCTCTGTGTCCATTCCCTGCACATTCTTCTGTGTCTGCTTGTCTCCCTTTGTTGTGTCATCTTGCTGCACCAGCTCTCCGCGGAAGCGAGCCGTCACCTCTCCACGCGTGCAGGGCATCAGCTCTCTGCAGGTGTGGGCTATCAGCTTGCTACAGGTGCAGGCCAGCTTGCCTTCACAAGGAGGCCCTGGGACATGAACCCAGGACCTCCACATGGTAGACGGGAGCCCAATTGATTGAGCCATAGCTGCTTCCCATGATTGCTTTTTTATTCCCAATTAAGACGGGCAAATTCCACCAGTTAGCCGTAAAAAGTAATGAAATGCCGCTCCATGCTACAATATGGATGGACCTAGAACACGTGATGCTCAGTGAAGAAGCCAGACACAAAACGACAATTATTGCTTGATTCTACTTATATGAAGTATCTAAAATAAGGAAATTCATAGAGACTGAAAGTAGATTACAGTTTACCAGGGGCTGGGGGAAGGGAGAATGAATAGTTAATGCTTCATGGGTACAGAATTTCTCTTTGGGGTGAAGAAAAAAGTTTTGGTAACAGATAGTGGTGATAGTAGCACAACAGTGAGAATGTAATTAATGCCCCTGAATTGTACCCTTAAAAATGGTTAACATGGCAAATGTTATATTGTATAAATGTTACTACAATAAAATTTTTGTAAAAAAAGTAAAAAATGGACAAATTCCTTCAGTGTTATTTTACATTCAATGTGAATTGATATCCTTAAGAATGAAGGTTTGCAGTAGCTCTGCTCCAAATTTAATTGCTAGAAAATTTCCTTTAGATGGTATATGTGTTTCAAGTGTGTGACAAGCAGTAATTTGCAAGTAAATGTCCACCCCTGTTACCAATCAGATTTTGCCCCTTCACAAGGAAATCTTATGAGTTTCCTTTGACACAGACAAATAAACCCAGTTAGCACAAACGCTGGCCTGTGCAAGTGTATTAGTCACTTCTTTACAAGGAAATATATATTTTTAAATAACATCTCACTGCATAATAAATGAGTCTAAGGGAACTGAAGGAAGCCTCATTTAGAGACAAGAAAAAGAGTACAGAGATACATGACAATATTTAAGCGCCGAGTGAAATGACTGAGCTCAGCAGAAAGTCAGGTGCCCCTCAATCACTCTTGCGTTTGCAAGCTTTGTTTTATTCCTTTGTCACGGATGGAGTTTAATAAAATGTATTTACTTTTACGGGTTTCTTTGACTTTAGTTCAAAGTCACTTCCCTCCAACTTTGCGTTCCTCTTAGACTCCGTAAAACCACCACTCAGCTCAGGAATCAGACAGGGAACAAGTTAAAGAGTGTCCACTTTTCCAAGCTGCTAATAATCGGGGTTCACGGCTTTGGATCCAGCCAAAGAGGCGATAAGCAGGGATGTAGCTGATCTATATTCCGGGTTTCGCGAATGATTTCTGTCCTTAAGTTCTGCCTCCCAGATGAGCCCCTGGCTTTCTACATGCAGGCTGTGGAATGAGCTACTAAAAAAATTTCCCCTCACAGAAAATTTGCCTTTTTAAAATAAAATTTTAAAAAGAATGTAGGAAAGAAAAGGATCATTCTTGCCACTACTAGTCAGCATTAGCCAGTATTAATATTTTGTCTTATATCTTTTCAAATTCCCTTTTCAGAAGTATCAGGGTTCCCATCAGTCTAAGAAGGCATAAATACACTTTGCTGTCTCTCTCCTGCTGGATGCAGCTGCAAATGCCTGCACAGAAGGCATGGAACCGCCATCAAGGACCTTGGATGTTAAATAATAGCAGGCAGATTGGAGAAGAAGACAAGAAGTTGAAGCACCATTGGGGGACTTGTACTTTTTGACTCTGCTATCAGACTGGAAGCAATGTGGTCCAAAACCCAGAAGTGGACCTGGGTGCTGGAGAAGAGAGCCTCAGAAGAAGCCCCTGTGTTCTTCCTGGAGGAATGGGATAGGGTCACTTTACATAGAGAGACCCGGAGAAAGTGTCCTGTTTTTCTTTTTCCTACTTTTCTTCTTTTCCTATTCCCCGTGCCCAATAGCCCCAGGCAATCTGTGGCAGCAGTGTGGGAGCAATGTCCCCAGCAGCAGCGGGACCTCCAGCCATGCCAGCACATGGACCGGGTAAGTCTCTATTCCTTTTCATTTTTTCCTTTTTCTCTTCTTCCACTGTTGAATCACATACATACTAAAACAAAAAACAAACAAACAAACAAAAAACAGTAAATAGTTTCAGCAAACTAGGAAAAGACCACGATAAGCAATTTATTGCTAACATTACGCACCTAACATCCCACTTAGTGTGAACGACTGACTACTGAAGAAGCATGGCAAGGGTGCCCACTCTCCACACGCCAATTCAACCTCATTCTGGAAAGCAGAGCAAATTGAGTAAGTCAAGAATAAGAAATAAAAGGTGTGTAGATTGAAAAGGAAGATTTAAAATTGTCCTGGTTCATTAGGATTCTATTATCTCCTAAGAAAATCCCCCCAAAATCTGAAATATACCTCCTGTAACCAAAAACTGAGTTCAATACATTGCAGGATACAAGCTCAGCATACAAAAATCAACTGCATTTCTGCATAGTAGCAATAAAGAACTGGAAACTAACATTAAAAATGCCATTTATAATAGCTCCTAAAATGAAATATTTAAGTACAAATCTAATAAAATATGTATGAAATTTATATGGTGAAAATAATGATGAAAAAAATCAAAAAAGGCCTAAATAAGTGGAGAGTTGTCCTCTGAGCATGGAATTGATGACTGAATGTAATTCTTCCAGTGATCTATAGATATAATGTAATTCTAATCAAAATCCCAGTAGGATTGTTTTGTACATAGAGACAAGTGGTCTATAAAATATACATGGAAATAGAAAGAAATCAGAATAGCCGAAACAATTTTGAAAAAGAAGAACAAAGTTGGAGAATGAACAAAACCCAACTTTAAGGCTTATTACATACAAAACTACACTAATCAAGACAATATGACATTGGTGAAGAGAAAAACATATAGATACTTGGAAGAGAACAGAGAGTCCAGAAAAAGACCCACATAAATATGGTAAAGATATTTTTGAAAAAAAGTACAAAGGCAATAAAATGGAGAAAGGATAGACATTTCAATAATATCAAAGAACTTATACCTAAGCCTCAGAACATATAAAATTTTAACTCAAAATGGAGCATAAATATAAATTTAAAATGTAAAACTCATAGTCAAAGTAAAAATTGTAGGAAAATTCCATGACTTGAGGTTCAGCACAGTTCTTAGACATGACACAAAAAGCACAATCTATAAAATTTTAAAAAGGCATATAAATTAGACTTGATCAAAATTAAGAAATTTTGCTCTGCAAAAGACACTGTTAGGACAGTAAAAAAGGCAAGGTACAGCGTGAGAGAAAATATTCCTAAGTCACATATCTGACATACTTGTATCCAGAATATACAAAATATCCTCAAACTTCAATGGTGCAACAACAACAACAAAACAACAAAGAATCCAATTAAAAACTAAGCAAAAGACTTGAGCAAACACTTCACCAAAGAGAACATATGAGAATCACAAAAAATATGCAACATCATTAGTCATCAGGATGTGAGATACATCCCCACAGCACATTAAAATGGCTAAAATAATAAAGAGTGATAATATCAAGTCCTGGCAAGAGTGTGGAACAACTGACATTCTCATACATTGCTGGCAGGAATATATAATGGTACAACCCCTATGGAAAATTTGACAGCTTCTTACAAAATCAAACATAATCTTACCATGTCTTAGTTACAGTTGCCAAAGCAGAGTGTGAAGAATGAACTGGTTTTTATAAAGGAGATTTATTTGGTGCAAAAGCTTATGGTTCCAAGGCCATAAAATGTCCAAATTGAGCCACCATCAGAGAAGCTTTCTCACTGAAGTCTGTGACTGTCGATGCAGTTGTGTGGCCATGAGGAGAATCAGGATGGCCGCTGATCTCTGCTGAGGTCTCTACCTTCCCCTCCAGAATCTACTCTAGAGAAATGAAAATTTTTGTTCGTGCAGGTGCCGTTATATGACTGTTCATCACATTTTTATTCATATTCATTACAAGTTGAAGTCAACCCCAGTGTATTTTAGCAGGTGAACAGAAGCTTTGGTACATCTGTACAACGGAATAATGCACAGCAAAAATAAGGGACACGCTTTATTCACCCAGCACTGGATGAATCTCAAAGACCTTATTCTAGGTGAAACAAGCCAGTTTCCAAATTGTACATGCTGTATGATTCCATTTACAAGACATTCTCAAAAAGACAAAATTATAATGATGAAGAACAGGATTTAGGCATGGCAAGTGTATTCCTAAAATAGGGATACCATGAGTAATTTTGGGAATGTGTGATGGAAATGTTGCATGACTTATTTGTAATGGTACTTATACAGCTTTATATATTTGTTAGGATTCATAGAACTGTACAGTAAAAAAATCAATTTCATAATATGTTCACTTAAAAAGTAAAGTTTTATAAAAAGAGTATGAGTCCCCTGTTTTTTGCTTAAAGCAATACATAGTCTCTGTAAAGAAATAATTGCAGAAAAATTAAAATAAATTTTAAAATAGCTCTTGATAAGGCCTCCAGTAATCCACATTAAGGCTTATCCTGGTTCAGTTCATCACACCCTTAACTAAAAACGACGTCTTCCAAAGGTCTTATTTACAATGGGTTCACACCCACAAGTACATGGAGTAAGACTAAAAACAAGTGTCTGCTGGATTACATAGTTCAACCACACATTCTGCCCATTGGACCTGCAAAAGACATGCATTTCCCATGTGTAAAATATATTCATCCTCAGCAATTCCCAAAGCCTCAAATCACTTCAGAAGTAACTCTATGCACAAAGTTACACACTCATCAAACTCATCATAACCATTTATGGGTGTAGTACAATCAGGAACAACACTCTTCTCTGTCTGTGAATCTGTGAAACCTAGAAAATTCTGGAAGTTATCTGCTTCCAAAATACAATATGGGATAGGCATAGGATAAACATCCCTGTTCCACAAGGAAGAAATTGGAAGGAAAACAGAGGTCTCAAATTAGTCCAAAACCCAGCATTCAAACTTGATTAGATTTCAAGGTCTGAGAATCATCTCTGGATCATTGGTTTATCTTTCGAGACTGCAGGAGTGGCAGTCCCACCCTCTCAGAGCACTGGAGTGGCAGCCTCACTCTGCTTGAAAACTGGGGTGTAGCCCCCCACACACACACACACATCTGAGCACCGGCCTGGCAGCACTGACCCAGAACATCAGCGAAGGCCCACCCATTCCTAGCACCAGGAAAGTTGGCCTGCTCCCTCCAAGCAAAGGGGAGAACCTGCTCTTTCCGCACACCTGGGTGTGCCCATTCTCTTGACCTGAGGAAATCTCTTGGGCCTTCTGCTTCTGAGATTCTGACCTTGCAGTAATTTTTCCTTCAATTCATCCCATCTCTGTCCCTTTCAGTCCAGGCTCTTAATGCTTCTGTTCATACAAAACTTGGAAAACCTTGTCTGTGTTCTACGCAGTTCAAAGGGGTCCAAACCACCAGAAAAAAAGGATGTCCACGGATTTTCCTAGACAAATACATTTCCAATCCTGTCTTCCTCAGAAATGGGATGGCTGGATCTATGAATCAGGTGCCTATTCTTATTAGCAAAGGGATGCTCAAGTCACACCCTCTTTAGCAAAGCATTATTTAGCAAAACCCTCACACAGAATCCTGTTCTTGGGGTCTCACCTCCCAGGAGCTCAGGGAGGGCCTGGATAAAGCTGCTTCAGGACCTAGCCGCAGAGTACACTATCTGGATAGGATGAAAATTTCCAAAATCATCAGTTGCTGGTTCCTTTATACTTGAAAGTTCATTCCTCAGTTTATTCCTTTCCTTTTGCATTTTACTATAAGCAGCAAGGAGAAATCTCCTCAGCTAAATTCCAAGTTCATCACTTACAAATTCTGCCTTCCTTCTGACATAAGAACAAATGTTGCTAAGTTCTCTGCCATTTTATAACAAGAATTGCCTTCCTTCTAGTTTGAAATAATACATTCATCATTTTTCTCTAGGTCTGCAGAAACACCTGTTAAAGGTTTTACATAGTTTTACAGACAGTTTCTTCAACACAATCCAGGCCTTTTCTACCAAGTGGCTCAAAACTCTTCCAACCTCTACCCATCATCCAATTCCAAAACCATTTGGAAAGTTTTAAGTATTTGTAATAGTATCACCTTAATTTCTGCTAAAAACTCTCTTAATTTGCCTGAACTGCTGTCACAAACTGATTTGGGCTTAAACAAGGAATTTATCGGCTCAGTTTTGGGACTAGAGGAAGACCAAAATCAAGATCTCAGCAAGGCTTGCTTTATTCCCAAAGACTGTAGCATTCTGGGGCTGGCTGCCAGATAGCCTTAGGGTTCCTTAGGTTGTCACTGGGTGATATCCTCTGCTCTTTCCACTCTAAGGTTTTTGCTGACTCCCTGCTTCTGGCCCCTCCTTGTGGCTTTCTCTTTATACAGTCTCCAGTAGTAGGATAAGACTATACCGATTCAGATGGCCACAGCTTAACTGAAAATAACATCATTAAAAGGTCCTATTTACAATGGGTTCATACTCACAGAGGTGTGGATTAAGATTAAGAGCATGTGTTGTTGGGATCCATGATTCAGTCTATCACAAACTTCAAATCCAAGCATGCAGAAACAGTCCTAAGTAACATTGTATAATTATTATTTCAGCTTTCTTTCTTCAAACCTGTGTGGATAGATGGATGAATGGATTGATGGATAGATGAATGGGAGTGGAAAAGAAATAATTTAGGGAAATGTTATAGAGAATTTTTAAATGCAAAATATTAAATATTTCATTAAATTTAACAGGAGACAAGTACACTCAAGAGAAATACAAAGAATTATTGGAATGTAAATAAATGATTCTACTCCAAAAGAAATAGTTCATTTCAACCCCTCTAAACTTTACAAAAGATTATAAATAACTTTAAGAATCTGGAATTCTTTTTTTAACCTGTAGTTTTACAGAATTGATTTATTCAGTGGAATAACTACAGATTCTAACACTTTTTTCCATCCCCTCTGCTACCTTCAAATTTGTGACTCATTCATTCATTTATTCATCCATTATAATATTTTTACATTTTCAGGCTTATTATGTAAACACTCTAAACATAATTTCTGTAACATATATATTCAGTGTTCACCAACAATCAACCCTTTTATCATTGTTCCTCTATTGGAAGTTTTTTATTTAGATTAAAATTTCAAACAGCTAGGTAGTATTGCCAAGTAGTTTTTCAAGGAGGAGTTCCTGGACCTTTTGGATTGAGAAAGTTGGTTGATTGACTTTAAACTTGAATAACTTCTTGATTGTGTATAATGTTTCTGTGTGACATCTTCCTTCAAAACTTTGTTGCATCTCAATTTTCTTCCTAACAACCTATATTGCCCGTTCCCACCACACTTTGCCTGCTTCTAATGCCACAATCTTCTGTTAAGCTCTGCACTGATTGCTTCAGAAGTATACGTTCTTTAAATGTAGAACTTACTCTTGATTACTTTAGTCTGTACCCTAAAATGATTAATTCATGATATTATTCATTCAACAGACCTTTTATTAAGTGTGTACCATGCCAGACACTACATGAAACTCTAGGCATACAAAAATAAAAATGATCTTGCCCAAGTCCTCAGTGAAACATCATGGTATGGTGAGGAAGTCAAGTAAAAAGGAAATAATAGTTTACAGAGGTATTATAGTGCAGGGTCTGCAACACAGATATCTGCAAAAGGATGGAGGAGAACAGTGTTTAGTCTCCTACTGATTGTTCTTCCTGTCTTTTACTGTCTCATGTTAGAAAAAAGGAACAAAGACCTGATGGAGGCATGGTGGATTTCAAAGCCAATCAAGCAAATCAAAATCCCTAAAAGGCTCTTTAAATCTCTGCATTATTAATATTTAGGGATTGTAGGGTATTTAGCAGCCTTCTGGCCTCTTCCCACTACTAGATGCTAGTAGTTCCCCTCCTTCAGTGGTGACAACTCAAAATGTCCCCAGCATTATCAAATGTCCCCTGGGGACAAAAATCACCCCCACTGTACTTAAATCCACCACCCTTTGTGTCTCCTTTTTTTGTTTGTTTTGTTATTTGCCTTGCAAGGTGGAGACCTCTGGTGGCCAGTTCTTTTTATCTTTTTAAGTCACTTATCCACATCTCTTTGCTCCTTTGAAATGTTATTGGGGTAAGATTAATGAACTTATTATCTCTAGGCATCCATTCTGCTGTCACTCTGAGAAATGACATAGTTCTAAGTTGTTAGTGAGAGGGTCCAAATTTTCTAGCTATCAACGGTGCCCTTCAGCAAATCACCAACTCTAATGACATATCTAGAGCTTTGAGTAATTGTATGTACTATTATCTTTTTATATATTTATCCCATCACCCTGGCTAAATACCACACAGTTGATATTTTCATTGATATGCCTGAGGGAGTTCGTTGGTGGGAAAAATGGAACAGGGTGGGGGGAGGGTCCTGGGGAGCATTCAGGTTATCTCAGTGGATAGATCAAATCCAAGCATCTACCTGTTCAACATCGACTGTGTATTACTAATAAAACATAGCCTGTGAGAGTTCATCCTGAAATGTGTTGGATTTAAATTAGAAAAAGAAAACAAAATTCCTAAATGTTTAAATGCAGGGCAACATTTTAACAGAATGAAACATTCAAATCATGTTTTAAGAATGTATCATTTTAACAACTTAGTTTTTTTTCTTATAACAATACTCAAATTCTTTGTGATCATTTGCAAATCAGAATATTAATCTATAAGAGGGCCAGAAAAAGTTACCAAAAAATGAGTAATTTATTTTCAATGACTTGTTCATTTTCTAAATTATAGTCAGAAGAAACTATCCAAGGCCAAAATATAAATTTAACAAATACGGTTAGGACTTTACTGACTTTAAAAATATTAGTTCATTTAATTATCACATCAACCCTTTTAGGTAATACTTATTTCTATATTTACAGGTGAGGAAACAGAAGGGCAGAGACATTAAGTAAGTTGCTAATGAATAACAGTCAGAATTTGAACCAGTAACTCTGATCAGGCTATTTCTCTATGTATAACCAACAAAAAGAAGCTCAAGTTCACATGCCCTGAATAAATCAAGATACAATGGTCTTGGGGAAAGTTGGACAAGGTAACTTTCACTTCAGAGATGTGAGCAGTGGTAATCAGGAAGCACCCATGAATCTTCAAATAGAGGCACATGGTTGTCCCTCTACCAATGAGGTTGGGGCTGAGAACTGGGATTAAGGACAAAACAAGCATTTCGCCACCCATCATCATGGATTCAATGCATTGTGTCTGCCATGCTTTACTGCCCCGCAATTTTGTAGCAGACCAATTTCACACACACCACTGGACCCCTGTAGTATCTAAATATACCTAATTAATAATGTCAATAAATGCTGGCCAACTTAGTTTAATTGCACAGGCAATGCATTTAGATTTGAACCATTATGCTTATTTTTAATTAGACTTTTTAATTTGAGATAATTGATTTATATACAATTAAAAGGAAAATTACATAGATTCCTTTTATCCTTTACCCAGTTGCCCAATGTGTACATGGGCTGAACTATAGTACAATATCACAGCCAGGAAATTGAATTTGATACAGTCAAGGTACAGAAGAATTTCACCCCTACAAGGATGTCTCATGTTGACCTTTTACAGCCATACCTAATTCCCTTCCAGTCACAACTTTCCTTAAACTCTGACAACCACTAATTTGTTCTCCATTTCTATAATTTTGTCATTTAAAAAAGGTTGTATAAGTAGAATAATACAGGATTCATCCTTGTGGTATTGGCTTTTTTATACTCAGCATATTTTTTGGAAGATTCACCTAGTTTGTTGCATGTATCAATTACATCCTTCTTTTTCTTTTTTTTTTTTTTTTAACACTGAGTAGTATTCTGTGTATGTACAACATTTGTTTAATCCTTTACATATTTAAGAACGTCCAGGTTGTTTCCCATTTGGGGTTATTATGGATAAAGTTCCTACAAGCATTGTGAACAAGTTGTTGTGTGAACACAAATTTTCATTTCTCTGGGATAAAGGCCAGAGGTGCATTGCTGGATTATATATTTACTTATTTAAGAAACTAACAAATTGCTTTCCAGAGTGGATGTAGCATTTTACATCCCACCAGTAATACATAAGTGATCTAGTTTCTCTGCATCCTTGCCATCATTTTGTTTTGTCACTCTTGTATTTTAGCAATTCTAGTATGTGTATAGTGATCTCACATTGTGGCTTTAATTTTTTATTTCCTTGTTGGAATAATGTTGAACATGTTTTTATGTGCTTATTTGCATCTATATTATCATCTTCAATAAACTGTCTCTTCATGCCTTTTGCCCATTTGTTAATTGGACAGTTCAGGTGTTTTTTCCTTTTGAGTTTTGAATGCTCCTTTTATACATTCAAAGGAGCATTTGAATGCTCCTTTCTAGACAGTAGTCCTTTGTCAGATATGTGCTTTGCAAATATTTTCTCCCAATCCTTGGATTGTCATTTCATCTTCTTAATTTTGCTGAGGACTAATTATCAATTTTCACTTTTATGGATAGTGTTTTTAGAGTTACATCTAAGAACAATTTGCCTAGTCCTAGATCTTAAACTAATTATTTTATTTTTTATTTTCCCTAGAAATTTTAGACCTATTAATGTCCTTTAGGTATGAGACAGAACACATAGGACCATCTGATGTATCTGTTTTCTCCAGATCCCCAATGCATGAGTACAAGTTCCAATTTCTTTTGGCAAGCAGCCAGAGGTTCACCCTTAATCCGCAGGCTCCTACTATTCATCTGGCAGTCCACCCCCCACTCCCACCCCGACTCCCATAAACATCAATCCCTGTGCACCATTTGGGTTCACATTAGGTTCAAGACCTCTGCATTAGTCAGCCAAAGGGGTGCTGATGCAAAATACCAGAAATCAGCTGTTTTATTTATTTCAGTATTTATTTGGGGTAGAAGCTTACAGTTACCAGGCCATAAAGCATAAGTTACTTCCCTCACCAAAGTCTATCGTCAAGTGTTGGGGCAAGATGACTGCCAACATCTGCAAGAGTTCAGGCTTCCTGGGTTCCTCTCTTCCCGGGGATTGCCTCTCTCTGGGCTCAGCTGCTCTGCTAGCTCCATAAGGCCAGCTGTAGACTATCAGGCAAACAGCTTGTCTCTCTTCCCAGGGCCCCTGCTGTATCTGCTTCTCTGTGTGCTCACTTCCCGGGCTCCAACCTCCCTTCTTTGCAGTACAGTTTCTCTGTGAGTCCCCACCCACCAAAGGGGTGGGGACTAAACATCCTATTGCAGTGGCCCAATCAAAGCCTTAATCATTATTTAATCAAGTAAAAGTGAAACCTCTGAATCCAATATAACCTGATATACCCAAAGGGACAGACCAGTTTACAAATGTAATCCAATATCTCTTTTTGGAATTCATGAACAATGTCAAACTGCTACAACCTCCTAAGTGGAAAATGTAGAAGCTGTGGATAAAACGTGTAAGGGTCACATCACCATGTGTTAAATGTGTGAAGTGTTGCTCTTGGTTAGAAATATGAACAATTCTACAAACTTATTGTCATATCAGGGCATTATCTATTTTAAAAGACTGAGTAGGAGTTTTACTTGACACTACTGTATCTACTACACCCTGCCAGTGTGAAGAAGTTTTATATTTCATAGGACTTTTACAAGCCTCATTTCATTTGCTCATCATAACAACCTTGCAATACATAAGAGTCAGAGATTAGAAAAGAGCTTTTGAACCCCAAATGCACATTGAAATCACCTGCAACGTGTTTTAAAATGTCACTGTATTGGCCCTATGAGGAGGCGTTCAGATTCCGTGGGCCCTAATCCCAAATCAAGCATGGTATTCCAAATGTTTGTCTTCCCTGGACAAATTCATCCAACAGTTCTCCTGGCTGAAATACTGTGTCACACTGACACAGCCATAAGCACAATAACTGCCAAATTTATAGACCATCAAAGAAGGGCCAATATTCCAATTATCAGTGAAGCAAAGAAACCATCTCTAATAAAAAAGATATAGTGAAATGTGGCTGATGAAGTGAGAGGGTGGAGGCAGAGGTTGAATGATGGGATAAATGCCTTAGTGGTTTTGCACCCTTCTGGCCATATTAAATATAGTTGTGCTAATACTTGCACTGATTCCTATGATATCAACAAACAGCTGAGATCTCAGCCTACCCTGACGTGCCTTTGAGATGTACTTAGTTCACAGCATCGTGCTTTTTATTAAAAATTAATTAATTTTTAAAACAAAGTTTAGCTATAATAAATGTTACGTAAAAAAAAAAATAGGGGATTTCCATATGCCCACTCCCTCTCCCTCCCACACTTTCCTACCTTAACAACTTTCTTCATTAGTGTGGGACATTTGTTATAATTGGTGAACACATATTGAAGCATTGCCACTGACCATGGATTATAGTTTACACTAAAGTTTGCACTCTGTCCCACACAATTTGTTTAAGTTTTGACAAAATACATAATGGACTGTACCCATCATTGCAACATCATGAAGGACAATTCCAGTTGCCAAAAATGCCCCCATATTATACCTATTTTTTCCTCTCCTTCCCCTCAGAACCTCTGGTGGCCACTGCCCCCACATCAATGATAAAAGTTCTTCCAGTCCTAGAATAACAATAAGTCTATAGTAGAATAATAGTAAGACTACTTTAGTTCATCATTTATTCCCCAATCCTGAGGATTTTGGGATGGTGATGCCCACTCTGTCTCTCCTTGAGAGGGGGCTTAGATCCCATGGGGCAGATGGATGGAACTACCTTGCTTGAAGTTGCAGATTCTCTCTGTTCTTTGAGATGGGTGTTGTCCATCATCATTACCTTGTTAGTTGTCTTGGGTGAGTCCAATGAGCTGGAGAGTAGGTGTCACAACTCTGCTGAGATTCCAGGCCCAATTGATCAAAGATTAAAGTCTCTTGGTCATATAACCATCAACTCTAGTACTAACTATAGGTTCAAATAGAAGGGGTAGAAGGGCCATGTGTAGGGAAACCATAAATAAGTCCAAATCTGTCACAGTGGGGAGCATAAATTCAAAGGTAAGACCTACTGGCAAGGTGCCAAACTCCCGAACTTTCTGCCCTGCCTATAGTATCTAAATGTCTCTAGAGCCCTCAGGATCTCTGCTATTTGAAGCACTATTTACTGTGTCAGTCAATGAGATCCTGCTGAGACATGTATAAGTGTAACCTCTGGAATGACCTCCCAACTCCCAATGAATCTCTTAGCCATAAAAACTCATATATATTTACCATTTCCCCCTTTTGGTCAAGGTCTTTTTCCAGGTGCATTGCTAGTTGGCACTTGGTAATAATCCCTTGGTGCCAGGGAGGATCATTCCTGGGAGTCTTGTACCACACCTGGGTGGAGGTAGACAGCAACATGCTTTGAATATTTTAGAAGAAGCACTACAAAAAGAGCACTTTTACCCTATTCCTTCTACTTAAAAGTAATGATAGGAATTTAAGAATCATCATTTGTCAAATCCTTGGCCCTTTGGTCCAGGGATCTTTCTTTTGTGGCAAATGAGAAAGAGGTGCCAGGAAAGGACTTTGTAATCATTCCTTGACCTTAACCTAAAGGTTAGGCTTGTGCCAAGAGAGTCCTTAAAGAAGAGATATGATGTGGGGGCATTTTCAGGACTTGGAATTGTCCTGGGTGGTACTGCAGGGACAGATGCTGGATGTTGTATGTCCTGCCATGGCCCACTGGGTGGACTGAGGGAGAGTGTACACTACAATGTAAACCATTATCCATATGGTGCAGCAGTGCTCCAAAATGTATTCACCAAATGCAATGAATGTGCCATGATGATGAAAGAGGTTGTTGATGTGGGAGGAGTGGGGTGAGGGGTAGGGGGTATATCGGGACCTCTTATATTTTTTAAATGGAAAGGAAGGAAGGAAGGGAGGGAGGGAGGGAGGGAGGAAGGAAGGAAGGAAGGAAGGAAGGAGGGAAGGAAGGAAGGAAGGAAGGAAGGAAGGAAGGAAGGGAGTCCATAGCAGGGGTAACATTATTAAAAAAATGTCTTACTGATCAAACTTAGATATTCACTAAATTGTTTCTGAGCCCCTTTGAAATAATTTGGCTTCATGAGTTGATGAGTTCTCTAATTTTAATACCCCTTTTGTAACAAGGCACTTAGGTTATCTGACCTAGTAAAATATCCTTTTCAGGTCTCAATGGATATTTCCTATGATATGGCAAACAATTCCCAATTCTTCTCCTTTTCCATCTGGACTCTACTGGAATCTTTGGAGACTAATTCACAAAGACCCCATAAAAGCTCTCTCAGTAAGTGGGGGTTGGAGGGAGAACCATTTTTTTTTTTAAAATATGACTAAGCTTCCTGATTAGTCAATAGGATCAAGGACAAGGGTCTTTCCTAAGGAATTTGGATATAGCAAAATGGTAGAGGACATACGAGGGAGAAAAAAAATAGTAGAGAGATGGGGGAAGAGACAGTATCTATCTGTTAATGTTAGGTAAAGGAGTTAATACAGAAAAGCCAAACTTCAGAGTAGCTTTAAAAAGATAGGACTTAACTCTAACATTGAAATCCAGGAATCAACATTCTGAGATTGTTGGTGTAAGGTGTAAGGGACCCAGGCTCCTTCTCCCTCATTGTACATTTATTTATTCACTTACCCTATGGTCCAAGATGTTGCTTCAGTTCAGCTACCAGGCCTGAAGCATGTTAGAGGGGAAAGGGAGAAATTCTCCCTTTAAGAATACTTCTTGAGAATTGTACTTGTCCAAGATAAGCTTCTTCTATTCCATTGGTCAGAACTTAACCATGTGGGCATAGGAGCTACAAGTGAGGTTGAGATATACAGACACCTCAGTTGACCATGTGACATGATGCTATTATTGGAATCTATAGCTGGGAAATAAGGGAGAACAGATAGATTTTGGGAGCAATTAACATTCTCTGAGAGAGAAAGACAGAAAAACAGACATAAATAGTCTCTCTCAGAAAATAGATGATAATCTTCTACTCAATCTATGGAGCAGGGAAAAGAAGCAAAAAGAATGAAGCTGATATAAAGAAAGGATCAGTGATGAGGAAATGAAAGATAATCTTTGGGGCTTGTCCTTAATTGTATTATCAATTCTATTATCCCCAGCTCGCTCCCTGTCATTGGTTCCTTGAGATATCCCTATTGCCACATGGTAAAGCCCCCTCTTTAGCTAGCTTCACCTGGTTCAGATGTCTTTGTTGCTTTAAATCAAAGACTTTAAGCCATTCTACAGTCTTTATGATCTTAGAGACTTTGATCATTTCTCTTCCAGTGTTAAAGATATTTCACTCTGCCATCTGACCTTGGAGAATAGTATCACTTGGAATATTCATGTGAAGTGAGGAAAGGGGTGAGATTATGGAAATCCTTTTCTAGACCTTGGAACAACCTTCTAGAAAGGTATTAGTCTGTGCCCTTGAAGAAACATCTATGCCCTCAGGTAGGTGTCTGAAAAATGCCAGGGCCTCAGAGGGGTCTCTTCAGCAAGGGCCTGACAAGGACATTCCCTCAAGTTTTTAGTTGGGCTGAATGGATTGAATGACAATTAGACAAGTTCCACACCTTTTTTGATAATTGCAAATAGAATTTAGGTTTACAATGATCCAAAGCAGGGAGAAATTCAGTTCTGGTATCTTTTTTTTTTATTTTTTTATTGATTTTGTAAAAATATTACATTAAAAAAATATGAGGTTCCATTCGACCCCACCACCCCCACCGCACCACTCCCCCCCCCAGCAACACTCACTCCCATCATCATGACACATCCATTGCATTTGGTAAGTACATCTCTGGGTATCTCTGCACCTCATGGTCATTGGTCCACATCATGGCCCACACTCTCCCCCATTCCATCCAGTGAGCCCTGGGAGGATTTACAATGTCCGGTGATTGCCCCTGAAGCACCATCCAGGGCAACTCCAAGTCCCAAAGGCGCCTCCACATCTCATCTCTTCCTGCCATTCCCCATACCCATCAGCCACCATGTCCACTTTTCCCACTCCATTGCCACCTTTTCTCTGAGGTCCTTGGATTGGTTGTGTCCGTTGCACCTCTATGTCAAGAGGAGGCTCAGATTCCACATGGTTACTGGATGCAATCCTCCTGCTTTCAGTTGTAGGCATTCTAGGCTCCATGGTGTGGTGGTTGCCCTTCTTCAACTTCATCTTAGCTGAGTGAGGTGAGTCCAATAATTCAGATTGTAAGAGCTGGAGTCTGTTGAGGCTCAGGGCCTGGCTATTATATTGTCAGTAAAAAGATTCAATCCCCTAAATATTCTGGTATCTTCTTATCTACAACATGTGCTAAATGCAAACTTCTTTCCTCTCAGCACCAAGCTAATGATTACTTACTCAAGGTCTTTAGATTTGCCCTGACTGTAGGTCCTTCAGTGATGAGCTCATACCTGTTTTATTCTGAGTGGGATTCCCAGCTTCCAGAGTGCATGGTATGCAGTAGGTGCCTAATAGTGTTTAATATTTTATTGGCATTATATGGTCATTAAACCAGGACACTTGTCATGCTTCATATTATCAAGGGAAAATATCAATTGTTTAAGAGTTCTAAGACATTAGACTAATATATAGAAGTAAATTTAAATGTTCATTTAATATTTACTGAATTTATGTTAGCTATCAGGTAGGAAAGATTCAGTGGAAGCCAAAACATATTGTCTGCCCAAGAAAATTTATGGTCACTTTTCTGCCCAATTCCCTAATCACTACCTTTTCCAGATAATCCTATACACTCATATTTCTAACACGTCATATTGTTTTAAAGAGTAAACCCAAATAGGGTTTAAAATTTTTTTTCTTAGTTCATGTTTTTATTAATCCACACACAGTTACTTGTCTTCTGGTTTGTTGAAGCAGTGTCAGGCAACACTTGCTACAGTAAGGTCTGTCGAAGTGGCTGGCCATAAAAACTCCAGCACCACATTCATCTGAAGGGCACTCCCAATGAAGGTGACTAATTTTGCCATTCTCATCCACCTTATAGTATTAATATTTCAGGACAGCCAGCTTAACCTTCTTTCTCTTACATTTATTCTTCTTGGGAGTAGTGTAAGATTTCTTCCTTTTCTTAGCACCACCAAGAAGTCTCAATACAACATGAAGAGTGGACTCCTTTTGAATGTTGTAGTCAGACAAGATACGTCCATCTTCCAGTTGCTTGCCAGCAAAGATCAGTCTCTGCCAATCTTGAGGAATTCCTTCCTTATCCTAGATCTTGGCTTTCACATTATCTATTGTATCTGAGGGTTCAACCTCAAGAGTGATGGGCTTTCTCATCAGGGTTTTTATGAAAATTGGCATCTTGTTGGCAGTTCCACCACAGACGGTGGATCAGAAAGGAAGGGAAAGAAGAGTTTTAATAGATATCTTCATCAAGGACATTAAGAATTTCTTCTTTGGATTTGAGAAAACATGCAAATATGTACACAATATACTTTCTATGTTCAATATCTATGCTATTTGCATAATTTAATGTTTATTCATGTTAGCATTTATAGAACTCATTCATTCAGCAAATACTAGAGGCCCTTTTGGGTGCTAGGTACTCTTTTGGGTACTGGGGATGTCAGGCCCAAATAAGGCATATTATCCCATGGGGTAGCCAAGCATATATATTAATAACAGATGATAAAGTATTAGCAACATTATGATAGAATTTGTTCATTAGTGATAGAAAGAAGAGGAGTGTCCATTTATTTTGTTTTGTCAAAAGAAATGGTAGGGTCAAACATAGATGAATAGGTACTTGAATGATTTTTGGTGGTAACAATAGGTTCGACTTAGAAAGCACAAGATAGATAACCCTTATTCTTAAGCTCTCAGTACTGTCAGTGCAGAGAAAATTTCCCCAGCAAGAACAAGATTCAATTGAAGAAAATTATTGTTCAGTGAACTGTCGCTTAAAAGTGACCCACAATCTCGCAGCTGGGACAGGCTCACTTCAACGTCAGAGGCAGAGTTTCTTACACAAAAAAGGAAACAGAGATCTTTGTCACGATGACGCTTCTCTGTGCAGACCAAAAGAAAGAAGCCTTAGCCTTTATTCGTGTGACTGGAAAGAACTAGTATGATTGAAATACTGAACACATTTGCAAGTTAGTGAGATCTGAAGATTGATCGTTATCCTAAAGCTCATTGCCACAAAATGTATCTTCTAGTTTCTGTGCCATGTCTGTACTCAGTCTGATCTCACAACCTTGAATGCTTTCCCTCTCTACATATCCCTAACCAGCATCCACTGAAGCCTAAATGCAATGCCACCTCCTCTTCTACAAAATGTTGCTATACTTTACCATTGACATTTTATAACATGACGTTCTACCATTATTTAAAAATTCATTAAGCATGCATGCATGTAGTTGTTCATTTGCTGAACACTAAACATGTTTACTGAGTAGATACCATGTGTTAGTTTGGAAGAATACAGTGATGACTCTAGCCTGACAGTTAACGTTCTAGATAGCCAATAGAGAATTTATCAATGAAATTAATTGGGCAATTCAGTCAGTTCTTTGTGACAAGTACTGTGAAGGAAATGCATGGAAAAATGTGATAGATAGTAAATGGGTAGGTAGACTGCAAGGTCAGGGGTGAGGTTGATTTATAAAAGGGGAGCCAGGGAGGCTCTCTGAAAAGCTAATAGGGATTATGGTTTAATCACTCAGATTTGACCTTCCTTACTGAACTATAAGAATTTTCTATCGCAATAGTGGCCAGCACAAGACCTAGTCAACAGAAAGGATTCAGTAACGATTGCTTAAATGAATGCTATGAGCTAACTCATTTCATTAATCTTCAGTAATGTTTCACAGAACTTTGGAATACAAGACAGAAAATGCTGAAACATTTAGGCCTGGGAATTTCTCCTCTTAGTACTATAGCATCAATTGTTTATTAATCTGTAGTGTTTGTCGAGATTTGAGAGATAATGAATCATGACACTTCTCTTCCTTTTTGAGTTGTGAGCCAACTGAAAAGTAGAGTGGAGTCAGGCAGATGGAGATCAAATTGGCAGATTCTTTGGTTGGTTTTTATACTAATGACCTTGGTTTGGAGAATGTCACTTCAATCTGCAGCATGGTCAATTTCTGTAATATTTCCCAATTCTAATTCTTGATATGCCCCATCCAAAGCAGAATCTGAGTCTGAAGAGCAGACTCTTAATCAGATACCCAGAATCCATCTTTATACCTTCTGATGCCAAAAGTGGGCACAAACAGGCCTGAGCCTTGATCCAGAGATGCTTATAATGTGGACGCAGAAACGGAACAAGACACAGAGGTCAATTCAGGGAAGAAATAAGAGGCTGAATCACGTATGTTCAGAACCAGATGCCACCAAGCCAGTGAGTATGGAACTGGGTCAGGGATGGCTTGTTCTGCTATTTCTGAAGGGCAGAAGTTCCTACACAGGGCCAAATTAGGAACATAGGGAAAGGGGAAAGATGCTTGCCCTACTAAATATTTAGTGTGCTGATCATGAATTATCTATAATAAAGACCCACTATCTTGGTCCTTCTTTTGTGCTTTCAAAGAGCATTGTTTTTCTAGTTTTATAGTTTTACTCTCTAGAGGGGTTGGTCTGATAGAAACCCTTCTTCCATAGCCAGAAGTAAAACTTACATTTGTTTAATTTTGTTTGTTTTTCTTTTTTTAAGGAGGGTAGTTAATTTATTTGAAGAAATTATAAAATAGAATTGCAATGTTCAAAAACAGGAAATCAGGAGCTCTAGTTCATACAGGAGTGGCAATACTCCTCTCACTCTTTAGCCCCTCATAAGAAATTTAAGGAGCTGTGGAATATCACAGATCTCAATACTTTATGAGGATGATCCATCTATTCTTCAAAAATCTCAAGAATCAAATTCTAACCCAACTGGGTGATAAGTCTTCAATGTAAAACATAGAAACAGCAGTCTCCCTGTGCCTAGATTTCTGTTCTTATCCCAATTATAACATTTTAACTACAATCTCTAAGGGAATCTACCAGTTGCTGTAGCCTGGACATATCTTGTGGTTTCAGTCTTTGCCCATAAAAATTCAGCTTTCTGGAATGCCTTTCTCCTCTTTACCAGACTGAGAGCCCTGATACATCATTGAGGCTTCTGAAATGTTACCTTTCTGTAAAGACTTCCTTAATCTCTACCATTTGTCTCTTGTTCCAACCTCCTCTAACATGCTACTATCCATATACATCAACTCACTACATACACTTCCACTAAAGCACTCATCATCTTATAAGGGGAATTTTCAGTGTGCATTATCCTGTCTCTTCAAAAAACAATGGACTATTATTGATGCTTCCAACGATCTCTTGCAAAGTTTTTTAGATTGGGCCCCTTCTCGTCATTCAGATTCAGCAATGCCTCTTCAGGGATGCCTTTCTTTGCCACTCCCATCGTGTTTCCTATTTCACTGTCTTCACAGCATTTATTATTTCCTGGAAGTACTCATTAATTTTTATGTCAATCTCCTGCAACCTTCATCTTCAGAACATAGACCTTGTTTATTGTATCAGTCAGGGTTATCCAAGGAAACAGAGCCAATGAGATTATGTGTGTGAGTGTGTGTGTGTGAGAGAGAAAGAGAAAGAGAGAGAGAGAGAGAAAGAGAGAAAGAGAAGAGGTTTGTTATAAGGAATTGGGTCATATGATTATGGGGGCTGACAAGTACAAATTCTGTAGGATAGGCCAGAGTTCAGACATTTTGAAATCATGAGTCCAAATTGCTTCTACTGGAATTGCAGGAAGAGGTGGAGGGTGTAGTCTTGAGACAGAATTTCTTCTGATCTTGATCCCTTAGTTCTCCTTCTTAAGACCTCTAATTATATGGATGATACACACTCACATAATGGAGAATACTCTGGTTTACTTAAATTTAATTGATGTTAATAGATGTTAATAGATGTTAATCCCATCTATAGAATACTTTCATAGCAATAACTAGGACAGTATTTGAGCAAATAACTGGACATTATAACACGGCCATGCCAACACATACAAATAACCATTGCATTTATCTTGTTCACTGTTTCATTCCCAGCATCAAGACCAATTCATAACACAGAGCAAGTGCTCAATGAATATTTGTGAATAAGTATATGAATCTCTTAATTATATTTTGATCTATGCTTGATAGATGGGAAAAAGTATTGGTATTTGTTGAATGAATGGATGAATGAATGGATGAACTGATGACTTTTTTGTGTAAAGAAAAAAAAAAAAACCAAAGTAGCAGGATTCAGAAGTGGATCAGATACATTAACAAAGGGCATTTCAGGGTCAAACATTTGCCCTTGGAGATAAAAGAAACCTAGCAATGTGATCACTTCCCAATGAATCATGCATTTCTTCTCCCAGGCATCAATGCAAAGCAATGGCCGTTTAAAACCCACTATTGAACAACTGTCAATGTTTCAAATGCATGCATCTAAATCCCTGTGATGGAATTCAGAGTGAATTTGTATCTGGCACCAAAAAATAAAAGAGAGTAGGCTGTTAAGGAAACTGGCATGTCCGTGATCAATTTTTTGATGTTGCTAGACATTGTTTAGTATAAGGTCCTCTGCAGATTCTATTAAATCTAATAGTTTTATCTTTTCTTAGTTATTTATTTTTCTCCAAGTAAGACTGAGGTAGACTACAAACTGGACCCTGGTGGGAACAGTACTGGAGTCTCCATTAGATAGCAACTTTCCTTCCTTCACATTTTTGAGGTAGTTTCTTCTCTTATGACATTTATCATAGTCTTTTCTGAGATACGAAATTAACTTAGCCTTTATTCTACAGCACAGTGCTGTTATTTTAAATAACAGAACTGTTATTTTTTTTCCAAACCCCTCCGCATAATGTGCCTTGTACAAACAAAGCTCTAAGCATGGAAGTTTCTAAAAGGAAGATCCTGTAGTCATTAGCTAGGTTAGAATGACATTAGTTGCTCTTCTCCTTGAGGTCCTCAGAGGGAAGCTCGTTGGTGGATTAACTACTTTAAATTAAGAGAAGATGAACATTATTTGCAAATGGAATGGTCCTGAGAATAAAATAAATTCAATATAAATGCTCTTACTTTGGGCCAGAAAGTTTTATCATTAAAAAAGGTATTTAAGGGAAGCAGATATGGCTCAAGTGACAGAGTTTCCATCTACCATATGAGAGGACCCGGGTTCAATCTCTGGGGCATTCTGGTGAAAAAGAAGAGGAAGCATGCCCATATGGCAAGCTCGTGCCCACACAAGTGCCCACGTGGTGAGCGAATGTCTGCATGGTGAGCACAAGTGCCCATGTGGTGAGTCAGTGCCTGTGCAAGTGAGTCACAAAGCAAGATGATGAAGCATCGAAAAGAGAGACAAGGGGAGAGTCAAGGTGAAGCTCGGCAGAAACCAGGAACTAAGGTGGTGTAATTGACAGGGAAACTCTCTCCACACCAGGGGCCTCCAGGATCGAATCCTGGTGAATCCTGGAGGAGAGAAAATGAGAAGAGAAGACAACACAGACAGCAAAAACAGCAGGGCTGGAGGAGGGGAAGGGGGAAGAATAAATAAATAAATAAATCTTTAAAAAAAAAAAGTATTTAGAGGAACCAGCAAGATGGTAGCGGAGTAAGGAGCTCCTAGAGTCAGCTCCTGCTACAGGACAGTTAGAAAACACCCAGAGCTCTCTGGAGCTAGCTGAAGCACCTGTTTGGAGGTTCCAGGAGACCAGAAGAGCATCCTACAATGTCTTTGTTTTTTTTAAAGATTTATTTATTAATTTCTCTCCCCTCCCACCCCCCCGCCCCAGTTGTCTGTTGTGTCTGTGTCTATTTGCTGCGTGTTCTTTGTCCGCTTCAGTTGTTGTCAGCAGCATGGGAATCTGTGTTTTTTTTGTTGCATCACCTTGTTGTGTCAGCTCTCCGCGTGGGCGGCGCCATTCTTAGGCAGGCTGCACTTTCTTTCATGCTGGACGGCTCTCCTTATGGGCACACTCCTTGAGCATGGGGCTCCCCTACGCGAGGAACACCCCTGCATGGCACGGCACAGCACTCCTGGCGCGCATCAGCACTGCGCATGGGCCAGCTCCACACGGGTCAAGGAGGCCTGGGGTTTGAACCACGTACCTCCCATATGGTAGACAGACGCCCTAACCACTGGGCCAAGTCTGTCGCCCCCACAATGTCTTTGAAGGATTGGAAGGAGGAGACTGCGCATCTGCAGAGAAGACTCATAAGTAGAATGCTCTACACCGTGAAGGCCGGTGCCCATCTTCCACTGGAGGCACAAGGCACCTTGGGAGCTGTTCCTTGGCTGGAATTGAAAGCTCCACTTCCCCAAAAAGGGGAGGAAGAGAGGGTTGGGCACCAATTTCAGTTATTAATGAGGAAACTCAGTGGACTGCAATATAATCCTGAGAACAGCTCAAGTTTGAGCCTGTGCAAGTCAGAAAGAGGCCAGAAGCCACCATCTTAACTGCACCTGGCACGAGAGGAAGTGGTGCAGACTGAAAATCCCAGTGTTGGTGGGGACGGGCTTCGTTCCATTCAGTCACATTGCAGGTCTAGCCTAGGCCCCAGTGCCACCTCCAGCAGGGAGGAAGCTGCAGGGACCTGTGCCAGCCTTTCCTGGAAATTACTGGCCAAGCAGCGGAGGCTGGTGATTGTCTTACTCTGGCAGCATGAGCCAACCCAGGAGCTGCTCTGTGATGGGAATCAGAAGCTCCACTTCCCAGAAACAGGGGAGGAGGAGACGGTTGGCTGGCGTTTTGGCTACTGATTGGTAGACTCGGCTGGCTAAGATATAACCCTGGTAATAGCTAGGGTGTGAACTAGCCCAAGTCTGAAAGAGGCCAGTAGCCACCATTCTGACTCTGCCCCCAGCCTAAGGGGAAGCCGGGCTGACTGAAACTCTCAGTGTCAGCAGGAACCAGTTTCTTTCACGCAGATTACCCTGCAGCCTGCCTAGGTGTCAGCCCTACCTCTGGCAGGGAAAGGCTGAGGAGCCCTGCTCCAGCCTATATTGGTAACTGCAGGGAACTTTGGCTGCCATAGATGGAAATCAGAAGTCTACCAGGGCAACCGTGGTCATCTTGGACTCGCACTGCATAGATTGCTGCCCACACCTGCAGCTCCTTCCCTGCTCCAGGCAGGGGAGAAAGGGATGTGAAGCTTCATCAGTCTTTCTGGGCAACTACAGTCTAGGCCTGCATATGGATTATTCCACATAGTTGTGACTCTGTCCCTACCCCTGGCAAAGGAGAAAGTTGGAAGAAGCTTCATTGGTCCCTGGTGCAATGAGGGCAGCTTGAGCCTCCACAGTTTACAGCACCAATTACATGCTTGGCTCCTACTGCACAACCAGCAAGGGACAAACGATAGGAAGCCCCAAACTAAAGAGAAAAATTGCACCCAGAATAAATACTTTAGGAAGCCAGATGCGAAGACACCAACAAAAAATTACAATCCACACCAAGAAACAGGAAGCTATGGCCCAGTTAAAGGACAAGATAAGCCTCCAGATGACATAAAGGAGTTGAGAAAACTAATTATAAATATTCAAACAAATCTCCTTAATAAATTCAATGAGATGGCTAATGAGATTAAGGATATTAAGAAGACATTGGATGAGCACAAAGAAGAATGTGAAAGCATATCAGAAAAATAGCAGATCTTATTGCAATGAAAGGTGCAATCAATGAAATTTAAAAAACATTGGAATCTTGTAATAGCAGATTTGAGGACGCAGAAGAAAAGATTGGTGAGCTTGAAGAAATGGTCTCTGAAAGTGAACATACAAAAGAATAGATGAAGAAAAATGGAAAAAATTGAACAAGATCTCAGGGAACTAAATGACAGCAAAAGACATGCAAACATACATGTCATGGGTGTCTCAGAAGGAGAAGAGAAAGGAAAAGAGGCAGAAGGAATATTTAAAGAAATAATGGTAGAAAATTTTCCAACCCTATTGAAGGACATAGATATCCATGTCCAAGAAGCACAATGTACTCCCATCCGAAAAAAATCCAAATAGACCAACTCCAAGATATACTCATCAGAATGTCAAAGGCCAAAGACAAAGAGAGAATTCTCAGAGCAGCAAGAGAAAAGCAATGCATAACATATAAGGGATATCCAATAAGATTAAGTGCTGATTTCTCACCAGAAACCATGGAGGCAAGAAGACAGTGGTCTGATATATTTAAGATACTACAAGAGAAAAACTTTCAGCCAAGAATCTTATATCCAGCAAGACTGTCTTTCAGAAATGAGGGCAACATTCGAATATTCACAGATAAACAGAAACTGAGAGAATTTCTAAGCAAGAGACCAGAATTTCAGGAACTACTAAAGGGTATGCTAGAGCCTGAAAAGAAAAGACAGGAGAGAGAGGCCTGGAAGAGAGTCTAGAAATGAAGTTTATATCAATAAAGGTAACTAAAAGTGTCAAAAGAGAGGTGAAAATAAAATATGACAGATAAAACTCAGATAATCAGGAATAAACTTAACCAATGATGTAAAGCACTTGTATTCAGAAAACTGCAACTCAATGTTAAAACAAATTTTAAAAGCCCTAAATAACTAGAAGAATTTTCCATGCTCATGGATTGGAAAACTAAATATCATTAAGATGTCAATTCATTGATATACAGATTTAGTGCAATCCTAATAAAAATAACACCAGCATTAAAGAAAAAATGGAAAACATGGTCATTATATTTATTTGGAAGGGTAAGGTGTCCTGAGGAGACAGAAACATCATAAAAAGGAAAAGTGAACCCTCGTCTCCAGACTTTAAATCATAATACCTACCTATAGTGGTAAAAACAACATGGTACTGGCCTAAAGACAGACACAATAGACCAATGGAACCAAATTTATGGTTCAGAAACAGACCCTCACAGGTATGGTCAAGTGATTTTTGACTAGCCTGTCAAACCCACACAGCTGGGGCAGAACAATCCATTCAACAAATGGTGCTGAAAAATTGGACATCCATAGATGAAAGAAGGAAAGAGGACCCCTATCTCAAACCTTTTCCAAAAATTAACTCAAAATGGATCAAAAAACTAAAAATAAAAGCAAGAACCATAAAACTTCTAGAAGAAGTGATTGGAAAATATCTTCAAGACCTGGTGGTAGGTGGTGGATTATTAAAGGAGATAAGAGAAGGACCGAGTGAACTACTGATGTTTAATGTATGTAGAAGTTTTAATTAGTTTTACTGTAAAATTGTGGAAATGTATAGAGTGGATGGTAACACACAGTGAGTAACAGCTAGTTTGTAAATGGGAATGTGACTGAAAATGGTAGTCGAGTTATATAAATACCAATTGACAAAATGTTTGAGAATAATCTAGGAACTGGATAGCACAGTAAACCAAGAGGCAGGCGAGAATCGCGGTTGATTGTACAGATGCAAAAGTGTCCTTTGTTAGCTAGAACAATGTGTATCACTACTGCAGGGTGATGGGAATGTGGAGAAGCATGGGAAAAATACAGCTGGAGTGACCTAGGGACGTGGTTAGTAGTAATAATATAATATTCTTGCATCTATGCAAAAGATGTACTGTGTTGATACTGAGGCAGTATGGAAAATGTGAGCCAAATGTACACTATGGACATCGTAACAATCAGATGATATTATTTTATCTGTAGCAAATGACACACCACATTGTGGTGTGTTGATGGAGGGGTGTTGTTTGGGAATTCTGTACATGTGCATGATTGTTTTATAAGTTTACAACTTCTGTCATAAAAAATATATTTAAAAAGTAGTAATAGTGTGGGTTGGAGGAAAAGCACACCAAATGTAAGATAAGAACTATGATTAGTAAGGTTTTGACAGTATTCTTTCATAGTTTGTAACAAACATCTTACGACAACGCAAGGTGTTGGTGGAGGGTTGATGTATGGGACCCGTGTAGTCTGTTATGCATGTTTGCTTTGTAAGTTCACACAACTTTTACTATGCACTTAATTGTTTATGTATGTTCATATATAAATGATATAAAGATAATAACAATCGGATTGGTTAGGGGAAAACTACTTTGTTTAGTAGTAATATTTTGACAATGCTCTTTAATCATTAGTTAAAAAAGTTTAAAAACAATGCAAGCTATTGGTGCAAGGATGAGATGTTATATATGTTTGTTTGATGTTATATATGTTTGGTTTGTTAGTTCACAACTATTATACACTTATTGTTTTTGTATGCTTTTGTATCAATGATACATTTCAATAAATGAAAAAAAAAAGTATTTAATATCTGCTGTCCTTCTTTCCTTTCATTTTTTAGTCAATCTGTGGCAGTGGCAGTCTGTGTGAGGAGGTGACTGGAATGAGGTAGGCTAGCAGTCCAAAGAAGTTTTGCACTGTCAGAGAAGGGAGGGGCAATTATGGGGAGGCGGAAAGCTAGAATGATCTTCCTGGTGTTGGGTTAGAATTTGAGGTATTGGTGTGACCTCTCCACTGAGAGACCCAGGAAGAAATAAGCACAACGTGTTGGTTTCTAAATGCCATTTCTTTACTGAAAGAAACCAGGGCTCATTGGAGAAATGGCTGAACCCCAGGCTGGATGAGGAAAAATAACAAGGTGACCCTAGAATATCTTGTTAGGCCAGAAAGTAAGGATGTACTCAAAAAATGACATGGTCTTGTCTTATCATTTGCCCAAAGTCACCCAGCCAGTCAACAACAGTGCTGGGGCTTGATTCCAGATAGTCTGGCTACAGAATCCAAGCTTTTCACCAGCAAGAGGCTCTGCCATTCATCAGTTGTGTAATGATAGGTGATTCATTTTAAGATATTGGACTTCTATCTCTTCTTTCATAAACACCAACCTTGCAGAGGATTAAATGCTTAGTGCACGCTAATGATAATGAGAGCCATCAATTGCTCACAATAGCTAGAAACCACTTGGAATTTTTAAGTATTTTCTCACTTAATCCTTAAATATGAGGTGGATACCATAACATCATAATTTTACAAATTAGGAAACAGAGAGATTAAGTAACATGCCCAAGGTCACACAGCTTTCATGTGGTGGAACTGGGTTAGTAAGTTTCCAGGGACTATTAAAAAGGACTGCATAAAACACGGAAGTGACTTTTCAAATTCCAAACCCACAGAGGCCAAGGCCGAGATTCTTGCTATTCATCCTTTCTATATCTTCCAAGACCACTAGAAGTGAAATAGTAACTTGTTAGACTTCCGACCCACACCTGAGTATGGCGGCATACTGTTCGTGATATTTATCTGCTCGCTCCTCATCAGCTTTAATCTCCTACTCTCCATGTATCTTATAAGTTTTAAAAAGTGAATATAATAAATATGACTCTTGTGAGTGGAAGGCAGTTAGTTGTATGAG
The DNA here is from genome assembly GCF_030445035.2 of Dasypus novemcinctus. Taxonomy (NCBI): domain Eukaryota; kingdom Metazoa; phylum Chordata; class Mammalia; order Cingulata; family Dasypodidae; genus Dasypus; species Dasypus novemcinctus. The sequence goes on along the minus strand of NC_080696.1, from coordinate 58,973,561 downwards.
CTTAAAAGTGAGGCACTGCGGCTGGCTTTCGACTTGGAGGATTGCCGCAGCCTGCACCAGCAAGGCCTGTCTGAGCTTGTGTCAGTTTGTAAAATGTGAGTTCATTCCCTTCACACCAACACCAAGGATATGCTTAGTGTGTGGGTTTTGCTTTTGAATGTCAGGAGGGGAGCGTGCACTTCATGTGCAATTGGAGCTTTGCAGGGATCACAGTGCTAGGTCGCTCTCTTGTTTTATCCCAAGCTAGAGAAATGCCTGCACTTAGGTCTCCAACTTTGAGTGTTTTTCATATCCATTTTGCTGCCATATTTCCATATGCAAAATGCATTTTTTAAAAATTTGCAGTAAGGTACAAGATGGTTTTGCCTGTTTATAGTTTATAAATATCTGATATTTTGTGCGTTTCATTGAGATTTTTGTTGAAATGATCTTTCAAAGGTTATATAAGAACCTTTACTTTTATTCAAGTTCTAGGATCCAGTAAGACATTGCTTTATTTTCCTTATAATAACTTGTTATGAACTATGAAAAATAAATTAATGAAAACTTTAAATAAAGATTAAATTCTGAAATGAGTCATTTTTAACTTTTTCTTGTGTGTTAATGTTCTCTGTGTTTGAAAGATTAGGAGTGTGTTCTTATGAAGAAGGAGGTTCTAACAGAAAAACTCAGATTTAATGTGTACTGGTAATTTTTATTTTCATTCTTACCTTTCAAAATATTCTCTTACTTTTTATGCCAGCTTGCTGAAGAAAATGATGCTGAAGCTACATGTAGTCTGATGAAAACTTCCGTGCATGGTATTTTTGAGATTCAAAACCTTGTACACCCAAGACCCTGAATCGAGTTGGAATGGCTCTCGCTTTCTGGATTTATTAAAGAGGTAGTCATCTAAAAATAGAGGGTGATAAATGCTCCACATCCAATCTTTTGAGAAACATATGAGATTTAGCCTTTTAGGACTTCAGATTCAAATCTTTTTTGTCCTAGTCCTTTTTATCCTTGCTAGCCAATGAAGGTGGAAATGATGGAAACAGACAGTGTCTTAGAAGAGGGGTGGAAAGGTAGACAATGTCTTAGAAGAGGGGTGGAAAGGTAGAATTGGGATCACTTTTGTCAGAAAAATGAGTTTTAAAAATTTAAAATGGATTCTTCAAGCCTGAAGTGTGAGGCAAGGAGTTCATAAGTAAATGCACCTTTGAAAGACTCACTGAGAAGTATTATTGCCTTGAGTACCCAAAAGACCAATGTGGGCTTAACAGCTCTTCTGTCTTTAGTCTATTGCCGACAGAAGACAGTGCCTCAGTGAGGGGTCCGTCAGAGAACCAGAACCACCAGGATGGATCTATCATCTACCTCATCTATCTTCTATCACTTGCCTGTCTATATAATCTGTCTTCTATCTATCATCAATCAATCTATCAATCTCTCTCTCTGTATCTTTTTAAAGGGTTTTGTTGCTAATTTGACCTTATGCAATAATTATGAGGCTAGTTAAGCAGTCTCTGCAAGGCTCTTTTCTCCACTCAGATGCCGGGGCTTGAAGTCTGCTGAACAAGAAGTTGGCAAGGGAAGGTGGATGTAAATTCAGGGAGCAGCAACTAGCTGGAACATGAACTGGAGCACCACAAGGGTGAAATGAAACCTGCGTCAGTTCTTGCTGCCTTCCAGAAGTTGAGGTCTTTGCCACAGAGCTGAGCACACACCTGGGCCAGGAGTCAGAGAAGCTGAAGGAGGGTTTTGGGGAAGGCAAAGAGGTTGCAGGCTGGGCCACTGCCTCAGGTCAATGAGGAGCCAGGAGATCAGTGACAATGTGTGCGAGCCACCAAATGGCTGCAGTTCCATCTCACCCTCCAAATCTCACACAAGAATCTCCTTTGCGGCCACTCGAATCTTCCCAGGGAGCAAGGAATTCCAGGAGTCAGCCCAGCCTCAGTCACAGTGCAGAGCCACCCGAGACCTCCTGCTGCCTGCCTTTATACTGGAAAACTCCAAAGAAGTTCAAACATTTGAATCCATTTGAGACAAGGCATAAATAGTCCTTGAACCTGAGTCCGTTTTGTTTCCTCCAACCCCAGAGTGTACAATATTCTATGCTCAGGTCATTTGGGGAACAAACAAAATGCAACCAATTAAAGGTCTTATAAAATATATTGCTGGCTAGTCTCACTTCTCTAGCTTGAGCTATGCAATAGGGTCACCATTTACTGATACTCAGATTAATGCCTCTGAGTTTCATCCCACTGATTGTGGAAGCCCACTCTTCATTTCTCAAGATCCGGATCCCAGTATCTATCACACATACACACACACACAAAACAACTCAGAGAAAGCCTACCCAAGTTTGAGAGGCCAGTCCTACCAGCTGAGTCTTGCTCAAGGTGACGAGGGAGTAAGGTGAGACCGAGTTCAACATTCCAGGTGCTACTTTCTCTTTGCTCAGTCTGGAAGGCCAATGTGCAACAGATCACAGAAGCATCTTCTCTCAGCCACATCCACGGGGACTGAGTATTGATTGATCAGGGAAGGAGAAAAGTATCCTCACTTGTTACATCCTGTGGCTAAGGGCAGTCCTAGCATTGTCTATGCTTCTTCCTGGGACCCACAAGTATTAACATATCCTATGCTCAGGGCCAGGGGTGTCAGTCTGGTGGGATAAAACATCACCCCCTAGCAGATAAGGGGGCTGCTGTGTGTGAAGCCCCTCCCTGCGTTGGCCACGATGGAGACCCACTGGCTTTGGGGACCCAGTGCCCACTAGTGAAGGAGACTTTGCTCTGCCTCTTTTCTCTGTGTGAGTAAAACATCTTCCCATCAGAGCCTGTGTGAGGCGTGCTTCTGCTGATGACCCCAATGGCTGTACTGGAGCGGCTTGACATCTCTAGGATCTCCTGGCAAGATAACCTCTCTCTGGCTTGGTGCTGTGCCTGAGAAATTAGACCTGATTTCTCTTTTCTTTGTGATCAAATTCCCTCCAGGATCCAGGTTTTCTCTCCTGACAGCAGGTCACAGTTGTTTGTAGGTAGACCCAGGTCTATTTGGTTTGAAAATATCTAAACTCAAAGGGTCTGGATCTTAACCATTCATTCCTAGCAAGCCCCTAGAGTCCTTATACAAATTTGTCTACTTGCTCCCCAGATAATCAAGTAGAGAAAAAAGAAAAAATTTCCCAATGTAAGTATATCATACTATATATCTAGAAATAAACTTATGAACACTTTTTTAAGTGCCCATTCACTATTTAAATACATACATTTATCTACACGTATGAATAAAAGTTCTACTTCACTGGGCATCATGCTTCAAATGATACCAGGAAAAGAAAAAAGAAATTGCTTGAAAATGATATTTGTTTAGAATTGCGACTAAATGTTTTATAGTTAGGGTTTACTGCAACCAGGAAAGATTGTGGCAGGTTGAAAATTACTCATTGCATGCAGGAATTATAAAATATCTTTCTGTTGGCATGTCTAGAGCATGCCCTCACCTATCATCAAATCTGGGCACTGCCAGAAATATCTAAATTTAACACAGCAAACAACAGATGGAGAGAAACATCACCCCTTCTAGACTATTCTGGTGTGAACTGTGATTTATTAATGGGAAAAGAGGGGTCATAGAAAATTTGTTAGCACATTGCCAGGTAGTGATAAAGATTCAAAGGCTCGCTGGCTAGCTGGATGGATGCATTGAAAGGTAGATTAAGATACAGATATTAAATCACAGGTTTATTGATGTAAGGAAAGACATAAAGGAATTTGGTAGGATTAGAATTCAGCTGGCAAGAAGAGGGTGGATATTGAATAAAGCAAAGTGAAATAATATTTCTTCATGGAAAATCCTTACTCACTTTGGTGGCCATTTTTAGCCTATAAAGAAATAAAATGCCCGCAGGGACTTACAGAAGAAAGGAGAAGTTGTTTTGCCATTTAAGTCTTTTGCTTTTAAATTTGTCCATCCTATTGATGAAAACTCAGGAAACGTGATTAGAAAAATTACTGCTCTGTCCTCACCACTTATTTTTCTAGACAATGTGGAGACTGCTGGGCAATCATTTCTGCATTTAAGATTTTCCTATTTTTAATCAAATCATATTTTGTAACAGTTTATATTCAATTCTGATTTTTTCATTTTCTTTTGCTTCAGCAGAAAATATTTGTAGCAGTTTAATATCTTGAAAATTAGCTCATAAAATGTTGCTATAACTCAGGAGGACTTATTGTACTTTTTTTGTAGTTTAATTCACTACCTTTTGGAGGATCAAAGATTTTCCCTGCACTTTCAAATATATTGTGGAACCATGTATTTGGCAATTCAGTTCAATGTTTTCCAAAAGAAAACAATGATTCAGACCAACATTAAAAATAGTTTTAGGGAAGCGGACTTGGCCCAGCGATTAGGGCATCCGTCTACCATATGCGAGGTCTGCGGTTCGAACCCCGGGCCTCATTGACCCGTGTGAAACTGGTGCATGCGCAGTGCTGATGTGCACAAGGAGTACTGTGCCACGCAGGGGTGTCCCTGCATAGGGGAGCCCCATGAGCAAGGAGTGCACCCCATAAGGAGAGCCGCCCAGTGGGAAAGAAAGTGCAGCCTGCCTAAGAATGGCACCACCCACACGGAGAGCTGACACAACAAGATGAAGCAACAAAAAGAAACACAGATTCTGGTGCCGCTGACAACAACAGAAGCAGACAAAGAAGAACATGAAGTAAATAGACACAAAGAACAGACAACTGGGGTGGGGAGGGAAGGGGAGAGAAATAAATAAATAAATAAATCTTTAAAAAATTAGTTTTAATATACTACAACCATAACTAAATGATTACAACCGTTACATATAAACATATGTAAATCTCTTAGAAATTATAAATGAATTTAAAAGGAATCTTACAAATTTTTCTTGATTATTTAAGGAAATCCACTATCCTGGTAAATCATAGCTCTTCAAATTATACTTCTTCAGGAATCTTTGAGTCTTGAGACTAATAATCTACATCATAATGGTTACAAGTTATGATAATCTTATTTAGTTTGGAGAAATCAGTAGTTTCAATGATTCACTAGTGAGACTGTAAGAAAAATCAGGTCAAAATAATGGATATAGTTGGTTTCTCACTGATGAGCTCAGGAACCTAGATAAAAAATTAGCATGTCATCCAGTGAGGCCTGCGGGTAGGCAAGACAGGGCCCCTCACTCAGCCCCAACTCACCACCTTCAGCATTAAGGGTTCATTTAGTTTCTCTACTTGTGCTACTAGAAATTGGGCATGAATGGAACACGTTTGGCAGTGGAACTCTGTGAGGTTAACAAAATGCAAAAATCCATCCACTTAAAAAATTCAGTAGATGTTTATGAAGAACCTACTTTTTACCAAGTACTATGAAACTGTATTAAAGGTAGACAGGGTCTGCTCCCTAGTGGTCCTTACACATTCAGTGTTGAAAATAGGCATGCACTGTAGAAAGGTAGTTAGTGTTATAAAATAATGAGGCCCAAGAGGATGAAGCAAGTGTTCGGTGTTGCAGTATCACGGAGAAAGGGCACGTCGCCCAGGTTAGGGGTTCAGGAAAAATCTTCTAAGAGGAAAGGATGTCTCCATGAGATTAAATCTTCATGAGATTGGAAAGAAGGAGAGATGGCTGGTGAGGGAAAAGGGTCCAGACACAAGGCTTAGCAGGAGAGAGCCAGAGTTAAAAGAAAGCACGATATGTTAGAGAGTCTGAAAGAAGTTTATGGTTGGCTTTTAGGAGTGAGGGTGAGGAATGAGGAAGAATTAAACCAGTGAGGTACAGAGTGACCAAATCACAAAGAACTGGGTAAATTCTATAATGGAGCTTGGACTTTGAGGATTTAAGCAATTATCATCATCATCATCATCATCATCATCGTAATAAAGAACTAACACATGCAGCACTTGCATAGTATGTTTCCATGTTTTATCTCAACTGATTTAATTTCATAACAACCCCATGAAGTTGGTATCATTATTATTATTTTAATCTTACAGAAAGGGAAACTGATGCACAGAGAGGTTAAGTAACTTGCCCAATGCCATATTAGAAACAAATGGTACCACCTGAACAGGAACTCATGCCTTAACCCCCATCCCATACTGTGAACAGAACAGGGATCCTTGACTTTTCATTTTTGAAAATCCACTTCCATTTGCAGCATGGAGTTTGGATTGGATGAGAGGATAAGAAAAAAATAGAAATGGACTTTAGAAAATTGAAGAAGAAACCTGAGAAGAGCTGTCAGAGCCTGAACTAAATTAGTGGTAAAAGTAATGGGTGAGAGAAGCAGATTTGGCTCAACTGATAGAGCATCTGCCTAGTACATGGGAGGTCAAGGGTTCAAACCCAGGGTCTCCTAACCCGTGTGGTGAGCTGGCCCACATGCAACGCAGATGAGCACAAGGAGTGCTGTGCTACGCAGGGGTGTCCCCCGGATAGGGGAGCCCCATGTGCAAGGAGTGTGCCCTGTAAGGAGAGCCGCCCCATGCAAAAAATTTCAGCCTGCCCAGAATGGCGTCGCACACATGGAGGGCTGACACAGCAAGACGACACAACAACAACAACAACAACAAAAGAGATGCAGTTTCCCAGTGCTGCTGACAAGAATATAAGTGGACACAGAAGAACACACAGCAAATGGACACAGAGAGCAGACAACTGGGGATGGGGTGGGGTGGAGGGGGAGATAAATAAATAAATAAATCTTTATAAAAGTAATGGGGGAAGTATGTATATTTGAAAAGTATTTAGAATTTAAAGTAGTGGGTCCTGGTAATTGAGTGACTATGTTGGATGACAGGGGCAGGCAAATGTGACACTCTGGCATCTGGCTGACTCCTGGGTGACCAGTGGTGCCCTTCACTGAAATGTAGAACATGGAATGGGAAACTGGCCCTCCTCCTCCTTTCTTCCTTTCCTTCCTTTCCTTCCTTTCTTCCCATATTTACTTTTATTCTTTCTTTCTTTCTTTATTAAACTTATATTTATTTGGCATAGAGGAGCTGAGTTTAGTTTTGAACACATTGAATTCTAGGTGCCAGTGAAGTTTCCAAATGAAGAAGAAACAGTTTGGTTACAAAGAATTGGAGCACAAAGAAGACAGATGGGGAGGGGATTGAGATTTTAAAATAAGCACTATAGACATAGTAATTTAATGTGAGGACATGAGTGGGCTGACCCAAGGAAAGGAGATGAAGGGAAAACAAAGGTTAGGTTGGAATCCTGATGTCTAACCAGCATTGAAAACTAAAGTATAATGGTAAATTCCATTATTAACAACTTTTATTTTGCTGCTCACTGAATGGAAATTAAGGCAAAGCTATGGAGGAAGACATCATGGAGTTAATCAGACTGAAAAACAATCAACTATGGCTCCTCTCTGTGCATGTTATTCACCTTTCCATGTTTAAGAATAACATTCTCCGAGGGAGAACAAAAGCTTAACAGGTTTACATCTAATAATTCTTAGGCATATGAGAGAAAAGTAATCAAGCGAGTCCTGAGGAATTACTTCAAATGGTTAAACACAGGCACACACACACACAAAATGTGGGGTTAATACAACCTACATTCAAACGCCAACTTCCCCTCCTAGTAGCTGGGTCTGGGTGACTGTAGGCAGGTGACAGTCCCTCAACGGACCCCATTTATGCGTGAACTGAGATACTAACTCCTCCCAGGCCCACTGCAAGAACAAGAGAGAGAATTGTTATAAAGTGTTTAATGATTTGTTTTGTTTGCTTCTTTTGTTTTTGTTTAAGTGCTACAGATATTTTATTAAATCTGCATTTTCTATTACTTCAAAAGAAGAACTGTGCCATCATAATTTGCAGAAACAGTCATCTATCCTCTTGGGAATGCCACAAAGAGTTGTTTAGGGTCATAATTTGGAGCCAGAAAACCAATCAACTTGTCATTACGTGACTGTATAAAGAAAAACATCATCTTGAATGTATAAAGGAAAAAAAAATCTTTCTCATCAATTAGATGTTTAATTCAGAGGAGACAATGACTTAATCGTGTTTTTGAAAGAGGGAAACTGGAGGGAAAAGGACACTCATTGGTTAATATTATTCATTTAGCAAACAGTAACTTCTCCAAGGTTAAGTTAAGATGTTGACATTTTAAAAAGAAAAAAAAAGCACCAAGGGACTTTTATATAACATCTTTCAACGATTCAATTTTGAGTATTAAATGTACTCATCTATTTAAGGTTCAAGGGGGTGAGACAAAGGAAATTGGCATTGTAAGAAAGTTTTTGCCATAATGTTATGGCAGTTTTAACTGTCTCATTTGGTGAGAAGAAACACACATACTTCTATATTCATAAACTTAACCCTCTGGTTCTCTAAGGAAAGGTCAAGAACACATCCTTTCTTCATCCCATGCTAATGAATCTTGGGGGAAAAAATCTGACTATTTAAAACACTCCTAAGATTGATATGCACCTTTAACTTGGCATTATGAACCATGCAGGTACATAAATAGATATTAAAGACAAGCTCCAACTCATGGATGTGTTTTCTCAACAGCCTAGTGGTTATGAGCCTCAGTATTCTAATTTGTAAAATGGGGACAGAGGGCTAATAGTGCAAATCCAAGGTTTATTGGCAAAGAACCACTGAGTTTATTGCTTGGCACTTCAGTTTATCATCATTGTTATAAACACAAGCTTTTAAAAACTGCATTTTGGTACATTTTAGGCTAAACTTTATGTTATAAAAATTCATTTGGGGGAAAGATCTCTTTCTCATTTATATATTATCTGGTAAAATTTGTTGAAAACATGTTAAGATCTGTCTATTATATCTAGAAAAAAAGAAAGAAAAAGAAAGGATGTAGACACTGAGGAAGAAATGGAAGAAATTACCTTGCCACTGTACATACAGGGCAACACTTACAGCAATGATAAAAGGCAAAACATCAAAAGCAAAGCTTTTTCATTTTTAAATTTTTTGATACCCTAATTTATTTTTACTTTAATTTTTCTCAATTAGTATGTATTCAATAGCTAACCTTTAAACCACTCACTATATTCCATTTTACTATTAATGGAACCTGGCAATATATTAGGTTTCATTTCTGAAGAAGTTTTGGATCACAGAGAGGTGCAACTATTGCAGGGGAAGAATACTGGTGTGGGATGTTATTGATAGGGGGCACATGATTGGAAGGGAGTTCTCTAGGGCATGTATACAGGGTACATAAAAATGTTTGGATATTTTCATAGTGGTTACAGTTAAAAACGACAACCGAGGAAGTGCTGAGTTCCTAGCCAGGGGAGCTCTATCACATTCCCCAATGGAACAGCAGCAGTCCCCCAAGTGCAATGGCTAAGACCAATAAGGAAGGATGGGCCAACAATGAGCCCTTGATACTAATGACTATGCTTGTGAGCCTGTGCACCTGAAACAAGAACTAGGCCTAGAGCTGCAGGGTGCCTAAGAATTACCTCCTGAGAGCCGCCATGTTGCTCGAATGTGGCCAGTCTTGAAGCCAAACTCAGCATGTAAGTGCATTATGTTCCCCCCAACATGGGACATGACTCCCGGAGATGAGTCTCCCTGGCGCCGAGGGACTACTACCAAGAACCAGCTGATGATGTAACTAGAAAACGACCTTGAATAAAAGGGTCAACTCAGACCAGCAGAATATCTCAGCCTACATGTAATATCAGGTGTCAAAAATGCTTTTTGACCTTGAATAAAAGGGAGAAATGGAAAGGACAAATAAGTTTATATAGCTATGAGTCTCCAAAAAAGAGTCGGGAGGTCATCAGAGTTGTTGCTATTATGCACGCCTCAGCAGGGTTCCAGAGACAGCCAAAGTAGATACAACCCCAGGTACTGGTTCTTCTGAGGGCTACAGAGATCCACAGGTTCTATGGCCATGGCAGATGGAGTTCAGTGCCAGGTCAGTTGGCCCTATTTTGGAGTTTGTGTTCCTGAGTGTGATGGAGTTGAACTCAGATGTGATCTTTGTTCACAAGCCTCTCCTGTTACTTTTACTGGGATTTGGTGTATGCTCAAGGGACCTGAATCTCTGGACAGTACATGTGATAGCCAGACTTTGAGCCTCAACAGACCTGCAACTTCTACCCTCTGGTTTATTGGACCTACTGCAGCCAGCAAACAGGGAGGTGAAGAAGGTCAACCACCATACCAGGGAGCCGAGGGTGCCTACAACTGCAAGCAGGAAAATTGCATCCATCATCCATGTGGCATCTACGCTCCCTCTCAATAAAGAAGTGGAGTGGACATAACCATCCCAGGGTCCACAGGATGGAGGAATAAAATATGGATTAGAGTGGACTTACTTGATATTCTATTCTGTAACTATTGTGATTAGTAATGGAAAAAAATGTAGCATTGATGTGGAGAAAGTGGCCATGGTACCTGCTGAGGGTAGAGAGAGGGAAGAAGAGATATGATGTGGGGGCATTTTCAGGACTTGGAGTTGTCATGGGTTGTACTGCAGGGACAGTTGCTGGACATTGTATGTTCTGCCATGGCCCCCTGGGTGGACTGCGGGAGAGTGTAAACTACAGTGTAAACCACTATCCATGTTATACAGCAGTGCTCTGAAATGTATTTACCAAATACAATACATGTGCCACAATGATGACAGAGGTTGTTGATGTGGGAGGAGTGGGGTGAGGAGGGTGGGGGCTATATGGGGATCTCATATTTTTTAAATGTAACATTTAAAAAAATAAAGACAAAAAAAGAAAAAAATAAATAAGGAGACAAACCATATTCAGGGATCAGGGATTGGAAGATGTAATTTTGTTAAGGAGTCAATGCTCCTCAAATTGAGTTTACAGGGTATATAGAATTCCTGTCAAATTCACAGGTATATTTTTAGAAAAAGGAGCAAGCTGATTCTTAAATTTACATGAAAATACAAAGGGCAGTTAAGAATAAAAATTATCTAGAAGAAAAGGATAATTGAAAGATTTTCACTACTTGATCTCAATACTTTGTATAAAGTTATGGTAATGAAGAGAGTAAAATACTTTTGTAATGCTAAACACATAGATCAATGGATATTTCTAGAAATACCTAAAATAAACCTAAATATAAATGCTCAAAAAAATTTATCTTAAATGCACCATTGCCAGAAGTATTTATATTTAACTCATCTCAGAGCATATAGTAATATAAGATACACGAAATCACCTCCCACAGTGGGTTCTCCATATTTTCATGCCAAAGGTAAATGGCAACAAGAAATAACCTTGGGTGTAGGTTTTGCCCTTTTAACAGAATACACAAATACTAAAGAAATGAGTAATTCAGGATTACTATAAAATGCAAACATAATTCCCATGCTCTCTGTTGACAACACTATTGAATTTCCAGAGGGTCTATATTAAAAGTCTCTTTTGGGAATATATATTAATGTCTCAAACATTAAATACTTTCCTGTCCATTATTTTATTAGATATAAATTTACATGGATTAAAATGCACAGATCTTAAGTGTACTGTTCAATAAGATTTGACAATTGCAAATACTCATATAACTTACACTTTTATTGAGTTGGGAAACAGTTTTCATCACCCGTAAGAGTTCCCTTTTCCAGTCCATTCCTGACTGCTAATTGGGAAACAGCCCCTGTTCCAAAATTTATAAAAATTAAACTGATTTATGGAATTCTAGAACTTTACATATGATGAAATTAGACAGTATGTATTTACTTTTATCTGGAATTTTCTTTAAGAACAATATTTTTTAAATAGGGGGCTCCTCTACGCGGGGGACCCCCCTGCGTAGCAGGGCACTCCTTGCGCGCATCAGCACTGCACATGGGCCAGTTGCACACGGGTCAAGGAGGCTCGGGGTTTGAACCGCGGACCTCCCATGTGGTAGGAGGATGCCCTATCCATTGGGCCAAGTCCACTTCCCAGTTTGTTCTTTTTTTATGGCTAATTTTCCATTGCAATAATATACCTCATTTTTCTTTATTCCATTGTGCTGACTGATAGATCTATCCTCTGTTAATGAATATATATTCCATTCCAAATTTCCAATATGGCTTTAATTTGCATTTCCCTGGTGAAGGATGATGTCAAGCACTTTTCATGTGTGTACTGGTCATATTTCATATCTTCCTTTGTAGTAAATCTCTTTGTTATTGCATTCCTTATTGGTATGACTTTTTATTATTTAATCATAGGATTTCTTTATTTATCCTGAATATATTCTTATACTTCTGGCATGCTCCTACTCAAGAAACAGTATCTTTTGATGAACAGAAATCAATTTATCATTTTTTTTGCATGTGGTTGGTATTTCTTTGTCCTAAGAAATCTTTGCCTAACCCAAAGTCTTGAAGGTATTTTTACTCTTTATGTTAAAAGCTTTACAGTCTTAGCTTTTATGTTTACGTCTATGATTCATTTGATTTCAATTTTGTGCTGGGAGTAAGACAGATATTGTGGTTCATCTTTTGTTCCATGGCATTCAGCTTCCAGCATCATTTTTTGAAAAGATTTTCCTTTCCTTATCAAAAGATCTTGCCATCTTTGCCAAAAGCCAATTGACCATATGCATATGTGTCTAATTCTGGACTGTCTATTCAGATCCACTGATTCATTTACCTATTTTTGTGCCAATGCTACTAGGTTGATTGGGGTAGCATTATGGCAAGTCTTGAAATCAGTTAACTGAAAGTCTTTGCTATTCTTTTTTTTTGTTTTTTGTTTTTTTTTAATTTAGTTTTTTCCTCACTTTTTTTGTTGTGTCATTTTCTTACTTTTTTATTTTTATTATTTTTGCAATTGTTTTTTAAAGATTATTTTGAGACTTCTGGGTCCTTAGCTGTAGCAGAGGTGCTGATGCAAAGTACCAGAAATCTGTTGGCTTTTATAAAGAGTACTTATTTGGGGTAAAAGCTTACAGTAACAAGCCCTACAAAGAACAACTCAAGGTTACTTCCCCACCCAAAGTCATTTGCCACATGTTGAGCAAGATGGCAGGTGATGTCAGCCTTCCTCGAGGTTACCTTTTAAGGTTCTGTGGTCCCAACTCCTTCCGATCTCAGCTGTAAGCTGGAGGGCTCGTCTCTCTTTCCAGGGCTTTTTCAGCACTGCAAACCATCAGGTGAATGGTTCATCTCTCTTCCCATGGCCTCTGCCATGTCTATGGAGCTGTCTCTCTTCCTCTGTGTTCTTCTCAGTTTATCTACTTCTTATATCTCCTTGACTGCATGTCCATTTATATATATAGCCCATAAAGGAGGCTGGGACTCAGACTGAGTTACACTCTACTGACCTGGTCAAATCAAAGGCCCAATTTTAAAATAATTTAATCAAAGACATATCAGCTGAATCTAATACAATCAAAGGGTATCACGCCCAGAGGAACAGACCAGTTTACAATCTCTCTTTCTGGAATTCATAAATAATCTCAAACTGCAACATTGGCATTACTGTATAAATTTTGGACTTCGTTTATCAGAGCACTTAAAAAAAGAACACTTGCTGGAATTATGATTATGATTTTATTGACTCTATAGATGAATTTGGAGATAATATCTTAACAATATTGAGTCTTATAAAACACCAATGTTTTAATTTATCTCTCCATTTATTCAGCTGTTATTACTTTTTCCCAACAAAACATTTTGTAGTTTTTAGTATAGAGGTCTTATACACATTTCATAAATTTATCTCTATTTGATGTATATTGAATCTATTGTAATTTGTTTTTTTTTTAAATTACCTTCCAATTTTTATTGCAAGTGTATAAAATTACAGCTTCTTTTGGTATATTGACATTGAGACTTGCAACTTGGTTAAATTATCTTATTGGTTCCAATAGTGTTAGAAATATCTACATGAAAGAATCATGCTATCTGTCAATAAAGATATTTTCACTTATTCTTTTCCAATTTTATAGCTTTATTTCTTTGATTTCCATGTCTGCATGTATAGGCCTGTATTCACATATGTATATATTTAATTTGGTCTTATTGCACTGGCTAGTGCCTCCAGTGCAACGTTGAATAGAAGTTATGAGAGCAGACATTTCTGCATTATTCCTACTCTTAAGAGGAACTTGTTCCATCATTCACAATTGGATTTGATGATAACTGTATATCTTTCATAGACTTCCATAATGAAATCTTAGAGACTAAGGAAGTTTTGTTCTATTTCTTGTTTGCTGAGGTGTTTTTTTTTTAATTGCAAATGGATGTTGAATTTTGTTAAATCCATTCTCTTCACCTTATGCTTTTTGCCATTTTTTTTCTATTAATGAGATCAATTGAATGGATCATTTTGTATACTTTATCCAGCTTTACGGTTCTATACAGTGTGTGGATAAATCTGATACTGTTACCTGTTATTCTGTCATGGCTGAAACTGGAAAGCTCTTATGCATTCTTCAGTATGGAAAATAATGTTTATGACTGAATCAGTGAACATTTATTAATAAAAATAACAGCAGCATCATATATAACATACACGGACACTTACTATATGCTCCACTCCGTGCTCACACACTTTACCTAATGCAATGCAGGTAACAGAGTTACAAGGTAAACCTCTTTGTAAAGATAGGGACCCTGAGACTTCACTCAGAAAGAATTAGTATCTTGGTCAAGGAAACACAACTCGAAAGTGGAATGGTCTGAATTTGAACTATCTTATCCCCCGAATCCATTTTTTTTAAACACAATGTAATACTATCATTCATTATCTTTGTCACCAAAGTTCCTTGCATTTCTCTGTTGTTGATGTTTGTAGTCAGGATTATTCAGTAAAATGTAATGGATACCTACTCTGTATAATGCACTGTGGAGTAATGTACATCACTCTCTCTCTAGCACTTAAATCACAACCTATACTGGAATATGACCTTTCTTTCAGAAGTTATCTTTGAACTCTTGCTATGTCTCCTTCACTCTAGTACATTCATTCTCTTTGTAGGCAATTTTGTATCAAAATTTGTCTGCCCAAATTCTGTGTTTGACAGCACCGCCTTCATTTTTCATTTCTAAGCCTTGGCTTTTAGATAACATGAAATATGTATGGGAAATTTGCACAACCCAGCCATGGCTCTGTATAAGTAGATGCATTCTATCAAAAAGATGTCTCACCTGAATAGATGCGAAATCTGTACATGACAAGCTACAGCCTTCCTTTTACTTTAAGGCTCCTTATTCATAGAATGGTCAAAATTGATGCAAAAACCCTGTGGTTTAATTCCACAGGCCTTTAAGAGATTGCCATCTAATTGAGAATAAATATTAAAGGGCATCTTTTCCATGAGCTACAGATCACTGGAAATCAACAGGTAAATTATTCAGTTAAATAATTCATCAGATATTTACTGAGTATCTGATTTATTTCTTTCATTTATGATTTAACACATTTATAGTGTTTCCCTACTATGTGCACAAAATTTTGCTAAGCACTGGAAAAACAGTCATAAAAAGATAAATATGGGCCCTACCCCAAAAGAATTTTGTTCTTGCTAGTACCATGTGCAAAGAACTCTGCCTTTATAGTTTTATCAGGCTCATGACCATGGTAATGATGATAGTATACAAATCACTAACATTTCATCTATGATTATTAAGTTCTAGGCTCTGTATTAATGGCATATCTCAGTCAAACCTATTTTAGAGATTAGGATATAAGCAATTTGCTCAAGGTCATACTCCCTTTATGGCAGAGTTGAGGTTAATACCTGGTCACCAGACCCTACATCCTGACCTCTTAACCATTGTGCTTTATGGTTTCCATAAATTATACATTTTAGACCAAAGCAGGCATGTGGGTTGCTTGAAAAACATTTTCCTAATTGCAATTATAAGTTTAAATCTCCCTAGAAATGAGCCCCCACTTTAGAACACTGATTTCTCTTTCTCTCCTCAGCTTCTCCCCTTCTTCTCTTCACTTCACCTTAAAAGCATCCAATAACCTTTCTTGCTCAAGGAATCAAATCTCACCTCTAACAAATGGCCTTCCAGACCTTTCATAATCTAGTGCTTTGAATTAATCACATGCTACCCTGCGCTTTGCTCCCTGGACTCGGGTCTCGATGGCCTCCTGTGTGCTCCTCATCAGTTCCCAATCTCCTTTTCCTCCTGGCAGGTGCTGTTCCCTCCCCCTGACATGGCTGGCCTCCTTTTCTGAGCACAGTTGGTTCCTCCTCACTCTGATGTCACCCTCCCTGGCCACCCTGTAACATCCTCTTTCACTCCAATCTTCAATTATAAATTCACTTTGGTTTATTTTTCTTGCAGCATTTACTCTCTCAAATTACCACTTAGCTATTTGCTCATTTGTTTGTTGTCTGTGTGCATATAGGCTTCATGGAATCTGGGACTTTGATTGCCTTATTCACCATGGTAACCCCAATTCCAGTGCATGGTACAAAAAGCATGCTTAATATTTATTCTTTAACTGGATGAATAAATGAGTACATGAACCAAACCTGGGACTCTTAGTGTATTGCAACTTCCTGCCCAATCCTGACCAGCTGTTCTTCATTTCTTAAAGAGCTGCTGGTAGATGCTCTGCCGTAAAAGAACACTGGCTGCAACCCAGGAAATATTGTAATCAAAGGGAATCCCTCAATACTTAGTAGGACATAACCCTGAAAGAATGCACTTTCTGAAATGTTACATGAAATTAAAATGCCACACAGTAGGTTTATGCCATCACATAAAAGGTGGCCAGTAGTTGCAGAAATACTAGAGAGGAACGTGTCTCCCAGATTTTCCCAATAGCAACATCTTTCGAAACTATAGTATATTCTATTGATTGGCACAGTAAAACAAACCTGACTACAAATCTTACTGTTTTTGCATGGACTTGTTCACCATCAGCCTTATTTTACAGATGAGAAAACTGAGCCTTGGATGGCTACAGTAACTTGCTTAAAATGTACAATGAGCAGACGAGGGAACCTAACTTAGAATCCAGTCTGATTACAGAGTCAGCTCTCCAGAGAAATCCCATGAAATTGAGTGGTAGATGGAGGGAGCAGACACAGAGCCAGGACAAAACATGAGCTGAGCAGTGTCACCCATAGAGGGCACTTGGGAATATGTGGGTGTGCTTCCTTGTTAGAATGTGTGGGTGTTTGTCAGGGCCATCAAGAAACAGGATAAACTGTTAAAAATTATGGGGGCTCAATGTCCCAGAGTGAGGCGTGGCCTGTGCACAACTCTCCTTGCTGAGGTCCAGGGTGTCTATTATATGATGCCAGCGGCCTGAGAGGCTATGGTGGTTTGAAGCTGAATGTACCCCAAAAAACCATGTTCTTAAGTCTAATCCATTCTTGTAGGTGGGACTATTTGATGAGGCTACTTCAGTTAAGGTGTGGCCAACCTCCTTCAGGATGAGTCTTAATGCTATTACCGGAGTCCTTCATAAATGGTGTGAATAGAGACAGAGAAAAAAAGGCAGGGAAGCAAGAAGCTGAAAGCAACAAAACCTGGGAGAGAAGGGAGAGACCAGCAGATGCTGCCACGTGCCTCGCATGAGACAGAGAAGCCAAAGATTGCCAGCAGCCAGTCTTTGGGAGAAAGCATCACCTTAATTTGGACATTTTCTCAGCCTCAAAACTGTAAGTGAATAAGTCCCCATTGCTTACGCCAAAGCATTTCATTGTATTTTGCTTTGAGAAGACTAGGAAACTAAAGTGGGTTTAAGCGCTCTCCTGATGGTTGTGAAATTCATACTTAACAGAGAATTCTCTAAATATATATGGGACTGTCTGTTGGTAGATGGTCCTTATATCGCTCTGTTTCAATGAAATTAGCATCTTTGATTCTTCCTACCTGCACATGCCTTTTCTTTTTGTGCCTTTATTCACATTTGCTCTTTCACCCTTCTTAGGATGCCCTATCCTGCCCTCCTTTTGTATGAGTCTTATTCATCCTTTACACTCAAGTCTCATTTTCTCCAGGAGACTGGTTTTTTGATATCCCTCTTCCATGAAATGCTAAAGCAGGGTTCACAACACACAATTTAGCATCACATTATGTGTTGGCTCGTGTTGTTTTGATCATGTCATGTGTATAGGTTTTACTTTCCCAATTAGATTTTGAAGTGGCCAAGCCCCCAGATTCTGAAATGTCTTTTTTTCTAGATCTCCATGGTATCCAGGATACTTTTGGGCACAAAGAAAGTGATTTTTAGAAACTCAGGCATATCTGGAGCAGCTTTCCCAGAGAACAGATAATTCCCCTCAGATCAGAAAACTAGGTGTGTTTAGAGTTCATTGTTATGCAGAAACCGGAATTAGGGGAGGACAAACTCTGTTGTTCTTGGTCTTCTCTATTATGCCTTCTCTAAACAAACAACCATATTTTGCATTATAAAAATATTTCATATACTACAATACAATTAAGCTTAAGAAGAAAATAAAAATAGCCCACAATCCTGCCACCTAGTACGCCACAATTTTTGTCTGTGCTTCAAGATATATACTTGTTTATTCCACAAAATAGGAATATATTATACATTATTTTTAATAATTGGCTTTTCACTTATTAATATTCATGAGCAGCAAACCATATTAATAAGTATGTCAAACATATTTAAAGTCCTCACTTTTTTAACAGCTCTATAGTATTCTATTTTACCATGATTTTCAACCATTCATTCAGTTCTCAAATATTTACTGACTAAATGCTAGGGATATAACCATTAACAAAATAGACAAATTCCCTCCCGTCAGATGCTTACATTCTACTGCAGAAGTGTTTCTAGTCCATGATTTTATTTTTATCAAGCCTCTAACAACAGTAGTTCCCAGTAGTGGTGATTTGACCCTCAAGATCAGTTTTGTGTCACTCCTGGGTGTCTGTATTGGATGGGGTGCATTTAGCTATGTCTGCAGACATTTTTGGTTGTCAGAATTTGGAAGGGAAGGGGATGTAACATCTTGTATAGGACAGCCCTCGCCCCCTTGACAAAGAATTATCTGATCCCAAATGTGAATAGTGCCAAGGTTGAGAAACACTGTTCTACTTAAAGATAATACACTTCTAGCCAAACAAAATTACACTTATAATTTCAGTCTACCTGTGTACATGCCCAAATACGTTTAGGCTCTTTTCAAGAACTCTGAACCCCTTTTTGGTCAACCTTTTGTCAACCTTTTGAGGTCCAAAGGCTGCCGTTTAGAAACTATCCCTTAGACTAAAGCAAGAGTATTAAATCATGGAATTTCAGGCACCAAAGAATAGATGAAGGAAGGTGAGTGGGCAGAGAGTGCCAGATACCTTATTGTTCATCATTTGATTTGTCTTTAGTACACTGGACTGTGATCCTAGCAGCAGGGATTTTTATGGCTATGGTGGCCTAAGTATAGTTTCATAACAAAAAGTAACTCAAGTTCTCTTTCTCCTTAATGCGGTGACTTTTTTTTTTCTTTCAAAATTTCCTTCAGAAAGAGAGCAAGTATTGACTTGAATGTAAAATAATTGTTTTAAGTTTTTTTCTTATGAAAAAAGTAAGTTATTTCATATATACTTTGGAAATATTATATTTTGTTTGATCTAGAAAGGGGATGCATAATTTACAGAATGCATGATGCATACTACACAGGTAGATGTTTAATTGTGTATGTGTGTATGTATAAAATGAACACAGGTATAGTGACTGTTGTAGTTTGCTAAAGGGCTGTTGATGCAAGATATCAGAAATGTATTGGCTTTTATAAGGGGATTTATTTGGAGTAAAAGATTAGAGTTCCAAGGCTGTGAAAAGCCCAAACTCTGTAAGAGGTGTTTTCTCACCAAAGTCAGTTACTGCGGATTCTGTCATCTGGGCACGCGGCAAAGCAAGATGGCAGCCGACCTCCACTGAGGTCTGAGCCTTCCCCTCCCCGTCCACCATTTCCTCTCCAGCAGCCTCTTTGAGCCTTTTGGGGCCTTCTCTTTTCCTGCAGTCTTCTCTCTCATATTGCACAATCAAATATGCCAGCTCCCTTTACCTCTTGAGATGCTCTGTCTGTCTGTGTCTCCCTTTATATCAGACCCAGCAAGAGGGTGGAGCCTCAACATGAATGACGCCCTACTGCCATAATCCAGTTTAATGGGTCTCACACCCCCAGGAATGGATTAGTTTAAAACATAATCTTTTGCTTTTTTGGGATTCACAAAACTCAAACTCTCACAGTGTGAGATGTAAACAACCTAAGAATATATGGTTCTGTGTACATCTGTACCCAAAGTCCATCTTGAAAATTCCCCCCTTTTTTTTTCATGGAGGAGAGGGAAAGTTAGGGGAAAAAAAATAAACAAAATAAAATGTTATCTCAATCACTCAAAAATCATGCCTTCCAGGAATTATTCTTTCTTATTTCCTTTGCTGTCAGAACATAGTTTCTTAAATTTGCTTTGTTGATTTTAAAAACATTTAAATAGTATGTGACTTGTTAAAAGGCAATTTTTATAAACACAAAAAGTTACCATCCAAATTTAATAGTGGGCTATATTTGGGAGTGGCAAGAGAAAATATACCATATTCCTTTGTACCAAATAAAACACCTGTTTTTTTTTAATGGTAAACGATCCCACTTAATTAGTGGATTGAATAAATAGGCTTCATCAAATTATTTGTAGACAGCCAATTTGAATATTTCATTGGCTGAAATAATCAAGTAATTTTTCTCTATTCTTTGCTTTACTTTGTGCGTTAAGATTGTATCATGGAGATTTTATATTTCTGATTATTTGAACTTGAAAAATTCAACACATGCAATGGAAGTATCTAACAATAAACTCTGATTGATTATTCTGTTTCCTAGTAAAATAGAAACACTTACAGAGTGAATGTTATAACTAATGAAACAGCACACACTTATCCTCCAAAACTGAGTATATTCTGGAGTATTTGCACTTATATTTTGGTTGGTGTTATAGTGTATGATCTCAGAAAAGTAAATTCTCAAAGCCTCATTTTTCCCAAATATAAAAGGAAGAATTAAAGAAAATGGGAAGGATGAAATACATCTCTTAAGCCTGTTGTCAGTGTAAATAAACTAGAAAAAGGAAAAGGTTTTAGCACAGTTACTGGTATACAGACTGATGGGCAGAGAGGTCAGTTATCATTCTTTAAAAAAAGTTATAGATTGTTTAAATTAAAACTATAAATATCAACATTAATAAGCTTCTGGAGCACTGTGTTGACTTATAAGAAAGGGGGAGGATGGCAATTGGGGAGGAGAATCCAAGAATCTAAGAGTACTTTCCCCATGTGCTAATGAAGCATATGATGGGGTTCAGTCCACATGCATTTGCTGTATTACCTTTGTTTAAAAATATGGGTGAGTAGAAAATGGAGCCTGATCCCTCTTTAGTTATTGTATGAGCCAAGGTTCTCCAGAAAACAGGCCATTGGAGATTTTATATACTATAAATTTATATATTTTTAAGGATTTGGCACATGCATTTGTGGTGCTAGCAAGTCCAAAATATATAGGGCAGGCCAGCCGGCTGCAAACTCTAGCAGGATTTTTTTTTTTTTTAAGATTTTATTTATTTATTTCTCTCCCCCCGTCCCAGTTGTCTTTTCTCTTTGTCTGTTTGCTGTGTGTTCTTTGTCCACTTCTGTTGTTGTCAGCAGCACAGGAATCTGTGTTTCTTTTGTTGTTGTTGTTGTTGTTGTTGCATCATCTTGTTGTGTCAGCTCTCCGTGTGTGCAGCACCATTCCTGGGCAGGTTGAACTTTCTTTCATGCTGGGCAGCTCTCCTTATGGGGCACACTCCTTATGCGTGGGGCTCCCCTATGTGGGGGACACCCCTGCGTGGCACGGCACTCGTTGGGCGCATCAGCACTGCATGTGGGCCAGCTCCACACCCGTCAAGAAGGCCCGGGGTTTGAACCGAGGATCTCCCGTGTGGTAGATGGATGCCCTAACCACTGGGCCAAGTCTGCTTCCATCTAGCAGGATTTTATGCTGCAGTCTTGGGGCAGAATTTCTTCTTCTCCACATAATCTCATTTTTTGCTCATAATGCCTTCCATTTTCCAGGGTGATCTCCTTTACTTAAAGTCAAGTGACTACAATGTTGACAACATCTACAAAATACCTTCTTAACAACACCTAGATTCATTTTTGATTAAATAACTGGGTGCTATAGCCCAGCTAAGTTCACACATAAGACACATCACAGTCACAATGAGATATTGCAGTTAATATTGATCATTTCTGGTATTTTTGTTTCCTTACTGCACAGTACCATTTGCTACATCTGTATCTTAGTGAGAAATATTTCAGGTCAGTATTTGTCCTTCTATAGCACGAGGAGTGAAGCTTAGAATATTCTTAGTATATTGTTCCCTGTGTGTCTTTACACAGTGGCTTTTATCCTCAACATGATGATTTTCTTTGTTGACTGCATTGTAAGGTTTCCACCCTTGCGTTTATCTCTGTAGCAGGGTGCTTATCAACTTGTTTACTTTTGGTTGCTTCCCTCTAAAGCTGGTGTCAAACAGAAGGCATCATTATGTATTTTTAATATAGTTAGGGAGAACCATGAGATTCATTAACAGACACCCAACAATAAATGGGATGTTTCTAGGGTTCCAAGTCTGTGGATTAAGTCCCATTCACAGATGCTTAAATCCTTTGCTGGACTTCGTTAATATGTTTCAGAAAAGTAGGTTTTAGGTCTGTCACAGTACTCTTTTTTTTTTATTGAAGTATATCATTCATACATGAACACACATAAACAATAAGTGTATAGTAAAAATTGTGAACTTACAAAATAAACATACATAACATCACACAGGGGTCTCTTACATCACCCCTCCACCAACTCTTTGCATTGTTGTGAAACATTTGTTACAAACTATGCAAGAGCATAGTCAAAATATTACTACCAACTATATTCCTTATCTTACATTTGGTGTATTTTCCCCCCAACCCATACTATTTTTTTAATGTATTTTTGTTACAGATATTGTAAACTTGCAAAGCAATCATACAGATGTGTAGATTTCCCATACAATTCCACACCCTGGTGGAACATTTGTTATAGATTATAAGATAATATCATCAGAACTATTACCACCAATCATGGTCCATAGCATACATTTGGCCCGCTTTTTCCTTATACCTCCATTATCAACACAGTATAGCTTGGCATTAATGCAAGAATATTATAGTATTGCCGTTAACCACAGTCTATAGGTTACACCAAGTATAGTTTTCCCATGTTTCTCCATAGTCCCATCACCCTGCAATAGTGATATACATCTGCTCTAGGTAACATAAGGACTCTCTTGCATTTGTACCCGTAACCACAATTCTCAACCACCTCTGGGTTCACTGTGTTATTCAGTCCCTAGATTATTCTTTAGCTTTCTTTCTATTGGCATTCACTTCCCCAGACTACCTTTTTCAGTCATAATCCCATTTTTAAACCGGTTGTTACTCACTATAATGTGTTACTATCAACTCTACCCATCTCCACATTTTTATAATTTAATTAAAACTTCGACATACATTAAGCATTCACAGTTCTTCTCAACCACCCTCTTATCTCCTTATAACCTATACTCTAGGTTTTAATTCCATGTGTTTATTATTTGTATTTATTTCATATTAATGAGACCATGCAATATTTGTCCTTTTGTGTCTAGCTTAATTCACTTAGTATCACAGTACTAATTTTAAAAGCACCACATAATCCAAGTGTAATGTTCAACACATTATAAAGGCTTGATTCAAGCTAATATTTCTAATCCCTATTTTTTTCCAACCAGATCCTCAAATAAACATTTGACTGATTGACAGTTAGTAGGTGTTACCTTTTAATTTGAAAATGAATTTTAATTCAACCTTCACATTGTTGAAGAAATGTATTACTGCTCATTCAATAATTATACTTAATTGGTTTGAGAATTCGAATGCTGCCTTGACACCAAACATTTCAAACTGTGTATATTTTACTTCTTTAAATCAACTCCTGAGATTGCAGGTACCAGATATGTTTCAATCAACTTGTAGCATACTCATGGAAGCAAATGGATTTAAAAATCCAATTGCTGATATTTGAAAATGGAAACCAAAACCAAAGGTTAAAGAATTTTTTTTTCTATTTTAATTTCTGGATTCCAGATAACACTGATCTTTTTGTTCCATCTGAGTTTGACTATATTACTTTCTTACCTGTCTTTTAATCAGCCAAATCATCAAATATCTACCAATCATAATATCTGTCATTTGTGAAATGTATCCTATGTGTCAAACATGCTGCTAGCCTCCTTTCATGCAGTAACAAAAAGACTCACAATGATATTTTATTAGATGAATTATCATTTCTATTTTAAAATAAGGAAAGATTCCAAGAAAATGTGGTAACTGTTGCTTTTGTCTAATACAAAAGCTGTCTCCACAGCTCTCATGCCATCTTCCTAAAGATAGGGACATGGTCTACATCAGGATCATTCTAACATCCAAAGGAGTGATTTGGTAATGAACACATGACCAAACTTGAACCAATTAAATTGATTCCCTTGTATTTTTCCAACTGGATCTGGTGGGAAAGATTATCCATGTTGGACCATTCACTGGAAACAAGTCAATCTGATGTGGCCAGCTTCCCTGTTATATGGGCAAGAGACAAAAGCAAGGTTTGACAATAGAAATGGGAGATGATCACTAAGGAATTCCTAATGATTTTGACTGTTTGGATCCAGTTAAACCCCAGTGTCTTAACCTTGGCACTATTGAGATTTTGTGCTGAATGATTCTTTATTGTGGAGGCTGTCCTGTGTGCTACAGAATGTTTAACAGCATTCCTGACTTCTAACCACTAGATATGAGTAGCCCTTCCCCAGGTGTGACAGGAAAAATGTCTCCAGACATTGCCAAATGTCTTCTGAATGCAAAATTGTTCCTGGTTGAGAATCACTGCATTATAACCAAGGATATTATCCACCCTTTTTTCCCCCCAATTATTTGAACTATAATATCTTTTCCTTTGGCGTAAACAAATCTGAACATGGTTCTTATAAATTACAGTCAAATGAAGATTGACTAATATGAAAATGTTCAGTTCCTTGCTTGGGATCACAGAGATGGTAAGTTGTGCAGCACTGTTCTAAGTATGAGGGCTATATGCTATAAGAAAAGCAGAAGAATTCTACACAAAGAAAAATGAAAGTGTGATAGAGGGCAAAAGAAGAACCAAAATGCAAAGAACTTAAGTGAATTTTCCAGATTGTTGGCCCACAAAATATGTTAACGGAGGCGTGCTTCCAAATATATTCTGAGGTCAGCTAAGCTTGGGAAATTGATGGTTAAACAAGCAAACCTATTTTTTATAATAGGACTTCTCAGAGACTCTAGGGTGATAGTGTGCTTTAATAATCTCCACCAATATCTTAAATTTCTTTGACCCAACAATTTTTTTTTTAAGATCTCCATTTAACATATTTCATGACCAACATTCTGCAGGACTCATTGTGACAAATTTAATGGCCTACCAATACAAAAGGCAGGCCAAGGGAAGGTAGAGCAGGAAGTAAGAGGTAAAGAAGGAAATGCTCCCTGGTGCAGAGAGATATAAACTGCAGCCCAACCACAGTGAAGCTTGTAGGCACTGTCGAGTAGGTTTATCTGCATTTGGAGAGAAATGGAGGAGTTATCATGGACCCTGATTCTATGCCAAAATTTGAAAATTTTCCTCAAGAGCAACCAACAAGAGTTTGTGAGAAGGATAACCTAATCTGTTATGATTTTAGGAAATCGCTCCACAGTGTGAAGACTCAATTACAGTTGGTTAAAATGGTTGGAAAGGCAGAAATTTAAGATCCATTGAAGTGAACCACAACAGAAGTGGTAAAGGGTTTGGTTAAATCAGTAGCAATGAAAATGGATGAAATAGAGAGATCTTAGGGATATTAATGAGAAAGATTGCATATTACTAACCTTCCATTTTTACATTGACAATTTCGACAGTTTTGGCAGGCCTCAATTTAAAAGGCAATATAGTTTTTTCATGCCACGGGACCAAATTCTATGGGGAGGAAATGAACATAAGTGTTGTGATTTGCTTAAATTAAAATCTAGCCTCACTAGAAAAGGAAATCAACTTAAGAAATGTTCTCTGGAAGCCAATTTTATTGGATCCATAGCAGACTCCAGTTTTAGCCACAAAACACAAAAATGCTAATACATCCTATCCCAATATTCCAACACATAGTCGCCATGTCTGCGTTGAGCCCCTGTGAATATCTTCCTCTGTAAATCTGCCAGTGGAAAGCACAAGGCTCTGTGTGTTAAAATCGTTGGGGTAGTAATGGGCATCTTTGGATCAGCTTGGTTCTGGCTCTTGCAGCCTTTGTTGCCTGCATGCTGGAAGATAAGGATTTGGCCAGCCAGCAAGGGCTTTCGTAGGGGAGCTCGCAGGGTTGCAATCATGCCTGGCAGCTTCTGAACACCCGGTATCATTATGTAAGTTATCATCAACCAGCAGGCAGCTGCTTTTAGGACTTGGGGCTGGTGAGGCAAACATTGGCGCTTGCAGCTTCCTCCCCAAGTGTGCTGGACCCACGGCCCATCAGACAAGAGAGCTGCACACACAGTCACTGCCCGCTGCTCTGGACCCCTTGAACAGCTGTTCCCGGCCGGGGTCAGGATGCTCACCTGGCAGCCCTGTTGGAGCTTGGAGGGAGATGTGCAGATTACAGTCTGTTTGCTCAACACAAAGGGCTTCCTCTGAAAGAACCATGGGGAGGCTGGGAAGGGAGCAGCAAAGCCGGGGATAAACCTAACAAAACATTTCTTAATAAAATAGACCAGATGATGTAGGCACAAGAGTGTACAAAAGAAGACTAGAACAAAATGCAAAAAAGCCAAATAAACACCATTTGGATCCTGATGGAATGACAGCTGGGCCGACCAGCTGTGCTAAAGGAAAAAAAGAAAGAATGCTGATCCCATATCCAATAAATACTTATTAAATACTACCATGTGCCCAGCAACCTGAGGGATACAAGTTGAGAAGTTAGGACCCAACTGCCCAAGGGATTTGCAATCTTCTTGGGCTGACAAGATAAACACACAGGATCTAGGTTGGCATAAACACCACTTGCTGTGAAGCTGAGCTTCACTATATGGAATGTGAAGGAAAGGGGGGAGCAAGGTCTTCCAACTATCCAACTAGGTGATATTTCTATGAGTGCAGTTCTTTAGACCTCTCAGATGCAGTGTGCACCATCCCTGGTTTCAAAGGCAAGGCCAATAAATGGATGATGCCCCTAGGGTTTATGGCATGTGCACCCTTTAAAAGATGTGCATGCACTAGAGTCGCATCCTGTGGTTGTTTAAATAAAATTTAGAGTCCTTGGCCCCACGTGAAAGCCTTCTTTTTTAATAGTCCTGAGGTGGGACCTCAGGAATTTGCATTGTAAGCAAACATCTCAGGTGTTTCTAATGCAGCCAGTTGAAAGACTTAATTTTGAGAACTATTACTGTAAAGGTGAACGGGAGCAAAGGGAATTCATACTATCGTTTTCCTAGATTATTAACCTGTAGCTGCTTGAGGGTCCTCTCTGAACTCCTTGGGATTATTCAAAATTTGTGTGTTTGCTGTGCATTATTTTCTCAGGAAAAAAGCCTATAAATGTCCTGATATCCTTCAAATAATCTGCCCTTCTCCCTATTCTCAGAACTTAATGTCTAACGATATTTCCTTTTCGGGAGTGGGTACAATTCCTCCATTTCCAACCTAGAGCTGGTAATCTTATCCTACTTATCTTCTGTGGTTTCCATCTTGGTTAAGTATGCTTCAAAGCTAAGGGTGTAGCAAATCTCTCCAACATCTGGGCTTCCTAGCCCTAAATATTTATCTATTTTATAGGACTGGTCACATCCCACTATTGTTATTATCTTATGTGTCCCTGTTTCTCCTGTAAAAATATAAGGTTGTCGATAACTGGAACCATGCCATTGAATTGCTTTGGACCATTTGCCTAACCATCACCTAACATATAATTGGTGCACAGAAAGAATTCAGTTCATATTTTTAGATAAGTGAATGAATCTTTGTATGTGTGTTGGATATTGAGAAAGAGAAGAAAAAGTAGAGGAATTCATTCCTGTTTCTTCTTACCTGAAACTTTAATTCAAGAAGAGCTTGGTGTTGAAAGCAATCAAAGATAAAAAAGATTTCAGTAAATCAACTAAAGTCCTGATGTCCTTTTGGTATTCAACCTGAATCTTGACACCTCCTATTCCAATGCTTGTGTGATCCAGTTTTCTAAGAGGTCAGGTAAAATGGGGCCTTAACATCAAATATGATACAAGAACCGATAATAGTCAAACCCAACATGGAGACGTTTGTTTCTGCAATGGCATAACTGATCTCATCTTACTTGAGAGAAACAGCTACATGTTAGTGCCCCCAACATTAACTGTTGTCAAACAGGGACCTCCCTGGTTTGATGAATAACAGCTAGTTATCACCCCCATGCCTTCCCAAGGCCTGTAAGCCATGCTCTCCCCACCTTCCCCAAATCTTCCCCAGATTTTCACCAAAATATGTTTTTCATCTGTGGAAGTAATTAACTCTCCCTCAAACAGAGAGCTGTTTCTAGCTGGGAGCTTTAGTGGATGAGCAAGAGCTATAAACAACGTTTTGTCCCCTTTTGCTTGTAATCTGGTGTTTTCAATCATGCGGCCTCAGCATTTGAAGACTGCAGTTTGGCAGGAGCAGAGACTTCAAACCATGTTTGCAAGCCACCAAATAATGAGGCAGTTTGTGAGGCTGACAAGAAAAGACTTTACCAGCACTGTTTCTATTGTGTGTGAGAGATTGCATTCCCATCTCCAGAGAGGAACAAAGAAATCATCTTGGAGATGTTGGGGGCCCTCCTGAGAAGACAGCTGTTCTTCTTTCTGTTGGGAGACAAATGGCACTAATTGTTGCTCTGCGTGTCACAAATATTTCTACTAAGAGCCTGTAGTGGTAGAAGTCTGGGGAGAGCATTACTCTAGGTGGAAGACAGCTGAATGGGTCACTGGAGAAAAGCTAGTGCTGACTGACAGAGTTGAGGATGTAACAAGACAAGCAAACAGTAGTCAAATTAGATTAAATCAGTGGCTAATGACATTCGGTATTTATTTATTTGTTGAGTCATTTGTTGCTTGCTTTTTGATTTACATTAGAGGTGGCTAAAACACAGTTGTCCATTTGCTTCACTTTTTTGTTGCTTGATTTTTTTGTTCAGTTGGTTTTGTTTGTTTGTTTGTTTGGTGTTATAGTTTTTTATTAGCCAACAAGTAAGACAGGGAGATTCCCTCAGGGCCAAGGATCAAGAGTATCTAAGTATCTCAGGTTAATGTTCTCTTATTAATGTAAATGATTATTTCATTTAAAAATTCAACACATACTTACTGAGCATCTACTCTATTGTGGGACCTCTTCTTGACACTGAGGGTATCAATAGTAATAAGATGGGCATGACTTTGCTGTCAAAGACATCATATTCTCATCAGGAAAAACAGACAACAAGCAAACAAATTATCAATATAATTGCTCAGAAGAAAGTAAATCAGAGTATAAGTTATGGGTGGCATTGTGAGGTCACTTTAGAACCAGCAGTCAGTGAAGGTCTCTTGGAAGAACGGAGATCTGAAGGCTGAGGAGGGAGCCATGCGATGACCTAAGGGAGAGTCATTAAAATGAGAGAAAACTGCAGCAAATTCAAAGTCTGTGAGATGGCTATGAACTTGAAAAATCCAAGGAAGGGTAAAGCACCCAGTATGTTGGCACAGAATGATCTAAAGAGTAAATGGTATGGGATACAATTAAGAAGTAGGGAGGAGCTAAATCATACACGCCTTATAGGTCATGGAAAGAAGGTTTGAGATATGTCCCAAGTGTAATGAAAAGACAATGGAGAGTTTTAAGCAGGAAGGTTACATAACCAAATTTAAATGACCATTACACTATTCTTACAGCTTTGTAGAAAAGGACTGTAGAGGGAAAGAATAAGGAAGCTGGTGGATCACTGAAGACTTAAATGTAGCTGTCCATGATAGAGATGGTAGTGGCTTGAACTAGAGTGGTAGTAAGATAGAGGGAGAGAAGAGGTGATTCAGAATATATTTGGGGAATATCCAAGAGGACTTACTAATGGGTTTAATGTTGAGAATGAGAGAGAAAAATCAAAAATAGAAAACTTCCAACCTTTTAGATTTAGCAAGTTTGTGTACTGCAAACTGACTTTTTCCCTGGTTGATACTTCTAGGATACCCTTAAAAATGTCTCTAGAAATGCTTTTGGTGATCACAGCTGTTCCACATATCATTGCTTATTGCTGTGTGGGAGAATAACAGCATAAACAGATAGGTTACCTGTGCTTGTGGAGTTTGCAAGAAATTATATAGATCAAAGTCTAGGTGGATTTGGGGATTGAGATAAAATTTACTCTTCATAATTATTATAGAGCAAGTGATTCCAAATAGACAATTTCCAAATAAACTTTTTGTCCAAATAGACAAACCAATCACTGAGAACCATGAACTAGTGATTCTAAGGTCTTCTCCATAATTTCATGAACATGGAAAAGAGCTTCATGAGGTGGTATTGTCCAGGACAGGAGTATATAAGTTATGTAGGTGTGGTGGCTTGGAGTTATGTACCACAGAAAAAAATATTTTTAATCTTAATCCATTCCTGTGAGTGTGAACCCATTGTAAATAGGACCATTTGATGAGGTTATTTCAATTAAAGTGTGGCTGAACTCAAGCAGGATGTGTCTGAATCCTATTACCCAAGACCTTGTAGAGAAGGACACAGAAAAATAAGCTGTGGGGAGCAGCCAAAGCTGAAGTCAACAGAACCCAGAAGAGAAAGAAGAAAACACTATGTGCATTGCCATGTGGAAGAAAAGCCAAGGAACCCCAAGGATTGTCAGTAAACCAGGATATTCCAACCCCAGAAGGAAGCAAATATTCCAATCTCTGAAACCATCAGCCAATAACTTCCTGTTATTAAGTCAACCCATTGCATGGCATTTGTTTTAGCAGCTAAGAAACTGAAACAGTAATAAGTTCAGATGCACAATGGAGTTCCAAAATAACAGTGACTGAAACTTCTTATACTAGAAAACTATTTATTTCCCCACATGTAGTCATCCTGGAGAAAGCAATCCAGAGATGATACAGAGAGCCAGGCTGCTTTTATTTTCCTCTTCTGTCATGCATAGGGTTTTTTCCTCATGTACATAGTCCAAAATGATGTACCACTGTGCCCATACTCCAGTTAGTCGGAGGAGAATACTCCAATATCCAGTAGGTTACACACATCACTTGACTCATACTGTGATGACCAAAACTTAGTTACTTGGTCCCTTCTAGTACAAATGAGATTTGGGCTTGTTTATTTGTTTTTAATTTTGGTTCCATCTTATGCTTAGGGAAAAAAGAGAGAATTCTCTAGAAAGGATCAAATGAATGACTACAGATTTAAACAAGAATAAATCTTTGAAGAGGGGAATTCTTTTCCTGGGATGAGAAAGGAACCAGCTTGAATCACCTTGTTTAATGTATACATATTTGAAGTATGTTTTTAACCACCAAAATACAAGCTAACATGAGTAGGTCATTGTTTGTACCATCATCCTTTTGTGCAATGTGTGTTCACAGTACACATTTGATAACAACTTTTATTGTAAAGATAGAAGGATGGATGGATGGATGAACACTATCCAGGCTATGAAAAATACAGATTAGATGTAGAAAATAGCTGAGAATTTATTTCTTCATACTTTCTTATTTCTTTGTTTTCTCTTTTCTTCTTCTTCCTCTAATTATTATTATTATTATTATTATTTGTAGTACAGAATAGTGTCTCTCCTCCCCTAGACAAATCATATGAGATGAAGGAAGAAGAGGAAATAATATCCCTTCATGTAAAAAGTATTGGGAACAGGATGAGTTATACTTCCTAAGGAGAAGTGGGAGAGTAGGATAAAAATACACAGTAGATACTTGATACATATTTGTTGAATACTTATGGGAGCACTATGTAATCTTTAAAAGATGGGAGAGAGATGAAGAGGTCACAAAGGAAAAGACAAAAATAAACCTTCCTCCTCAATGGAGAGTATCTCCATTCAAAAGAGACATTTCAAAAGACATCTCTTCTTCCTTTACTTAGTTCCAAGGCATCTCTTTATCCAACACCCCAGTGTTTATTTTCCTTTCTCTAACTTAGAATGCTGTAAGATGCTAAAGCCTGAGATTCTCCTGCATGCGGTAAAAGTTAGCATTGGCAGCAGCAGTTTGGCTTCAAACTCCTCCACTACTGCAGAAAGAAGAGCCTAGAAGGAGAAAAGGTACCTGAAGGCAAAGATCATTCAAAAGAAACCATTCTTATGATGGAACACTGTTAAATAAAATATTTTGCCTAAGGAAATTACATAGATGGGAGACTTCACCATACAATATCTCTGAGAAGATACAGCCATCACACACCTTGTATATAGGGGCTGTGCACGGAAATTGCAGGAAAACTTTAACGACCTTGTACCAGAATGCTAACCAGTAGTTATGGATCAGGCCAAGCCCTAGTCCCACCACTCATCATCCATGTATATCTTGCTTTCAATCTTGGTGGATGATGCAATTGGCACAAAAAATATCTAAGCCCCTTAAAAACTAGTGTGTCAAATCCTTAATTTTTCTCAATGGCTGACAGGTGGAGAAAACCTGTCCTGAGATAGCCTTAACCTTACTCCAAGTATTCAAACTTAAGGGTCATCATGGTCTTCAGGTTGGTTCTAGCCATGGCACTAGCATCTATCAGTTGAATAACACTTGGAGGTTCAGAATGCTTTGGCCACTTTATGGTTATGATGGGAAGCTCGGCCCCTGCTCCCACCCACCTCCTGATGACACACTCACATACTTACTTGATGGCCACAATGTGGCTTCTATGAGAGCCATAGGATTTGCATACAAGATACCAATCACGTGCACATGATTCCAGGTGACTGGACATAGTCAAATAGATCATAGACTATGGGCTAAAACATAGTCTAAAGGCTATGGACTAAAGAATCCCTATTAAACCTTCCTACCATTCTTACTTTAAATATTGTTTTTATCTTCTCAGTGTGAGATGGCATGCTAGATATTATGGATACTAAAATTAACAAGTCCTTGCTTTCAAAGAGTAGCCTAATAGGCAGAGAGGAACATAGACACAGGGGTTTATAGTGAGTGATCAAGAGATATTAGAAGGAAATCAGAATTCCACCAGACTTCATAAAAATATTCCCCAGGACATGTGTTTGAGAGGCTTTGTCTATCTCACAATGCAAGTAAGATTGAGGCCATGTGAAGAAAAAGGAAACTGAGCTAACCCACACATTTTTTGTGTCAGACTTCAGTTGCATTAAGAAAATTAATTTGTTCTCAGAAAAGCTCTTATTCTATTCTATTTTATTTTCCCAGCCCTGGTGTGAGACAAGGTGCATCATAACATTCTTAAGGATAGGTATGAAGAGGCTGCATTCAGATTGAACCTGTTCACCAGCTCCTTCCTCTGCTTGCTCTAAGTAAGTTTGGTCTCCGGGAGCTGCTCTCATTTAGTCTTCCTTATCATTTTCTACTGGGGAAATTTCCATAAACTGCACATTAAATCCTAAATGAGGAATGGCAAACAGGTCATGCTTTGAATAAGAAAGTCTGCCTGCTCTCTTGCTCCAGTTGTGCGAACAGCCAACAGATGGGTAACATGGGTGAGTGCAAAATAAGGCTCATTATCATAGCCCTAGTGTCTAGTGCTGATACTGGATCACAGCCTAAGGCTGAAACTTTTATATTTAGTAAGAGCATTTGGGTCCCTTCCACCATTTTTTGTTGTTGTCATTAACTATTTGCTTTGAAGAATCTCTAAGTCTAAGGAGGCAAGAAGTGAATTTCAGCTATAGGAAAAATTGTTCCCCTAGTCATACCTGCTTCCCTACCCTACAGTGATAGAGGGAACATGAAAACACTGACTCTTTCCCTTCTCCTTCCTCTCAAAGAAAACTCAAAGGCTCCCTACCTGTGCAGTTCTTTAACATTATTATTGCAATCATTAGTAATAATAGGTTGGTGTTGTAGAATGCCTTTCTTAACAGCTTAAAGCATTTCCCTTTGCTATTAGCTCAATTAACTTCTCAGGTTATTTTTTATTGGAAGTATATTTTAATGGTAAGATGGGTAGTGGAGGTGATGGAAGCTACATAAATAATTCTTAAAATTTTGAAATTACTCTATTTACAAAAAAAAAATCCATTTCCTCCAGCATTGCCAATCCATGGCCAATTTTCTGTTTCAATCAGATTCTATTCATTTCTTTACACATCACATTTCAAGAACTGTTTATGTAAAATGAAAGTATAGAAATAAATATCCCAATCTCAGTACAATTTTACCTATTTTTCTTGCCATTTCCACTTAGGAGGGGATTATCTTCTTTATACTTAATAGTCTCGATTATAGAAATAATCTTCTGTGATAATGCTTTCTCTGGTTTCACACTGCACTTACAATGATTATTTTCCCATATCCTTTTTAGCCCTAGGGTATCCAACAGTGATCTCATTAGAAACACCTTTAACCTTTATCCTGATCTTCACTATTAATGTTTTTTTCTTTTTTGTTTTAAGGATCATGGTCAGTATGAATTTATCCCTCTCTAAATTGACCCCAGTCAGTTTCTTAAACTTATTTGCTTTTTTCCAATACTCTCTTGAGCCAGACTGGATCACATATCTATTCTGATCACATATCATATCTCCTCTACCCTTGTTTTTCTGTACAACTCGCTGCATTTCCACCTTACTAAAATATTCTCTGCACTCTTATACCTAACTTGATTATTCATCTTTGCAGACCCAACTGAAATTCTCTGTCTTTACTTAATTCTTCCTTGACAATCACAATCATGAAAAATATCGTCCTTCTTTCCATGAACTTCAAAATTATTTTATTTGTAGCTCTTTTAAATATTAAATATGGTATGGCCTTCAATTAGGTTGATGGATTTATACATGATCATACTATTTAATAGACCAAATGCACCTTGAGATCAGGGACATAGCCATGGTGATTGTTGTATCTGACACATAACAATGATCAATAATTGTTGAATATCCAAATGCCTGGCATAGTTACTCAACAAATATATGCTGGAGGTGAGCTGTGGCAGTTTGGTAGTTATATTCCAGAAAGGAGATACCAATTATGTTTGTAAGCTGGTCTCTTCTTCTGGGCATGATACCCTTTGTTGTATTAGATTCAGCTGAGATGGCTTTGATTAAATAATGTTAAGATTAGGGCTTTGATTCATGCAGGGCAGAGTCCCCACCCCCTTGGTGGGCTGATAAAACAGACTTTCACAGAGAAATAGATACACAGAGAAGATACACAGGGGATCCTGTGGCCCAGGAAGAGAGATGAACCTGGTAGGTTACAGTTCACCTTGTGAAGAGAATAGAGCAGCTGAGCCCAGAAAGAAATGAGCCCCATGAAGAGAGATGAGCATTATACCAGCCTACAGCTGAAATTGGCAGAAGTTGGGACCACAGAGTCTTAAGAGTAAAGAGAAAGGATGAATCTTTGCAGACATCACTCACCATCTTACTTCAATATATGGCAATAGACTTTGGGTAAAGAAGTAACCTTGAGTTGAACTCTTTATAGCCTTGTGACTATAAGCTTCTACCCCAAATAAATTCCCTGAGTTCTGGTACTTTGCATCAGCACCCCTTTGGCTGACTAATACATGAGCTGAGTGAATAAATGGTTCATTAAAGAAAGGTCCCTTAATTAAATGCAGTTGAGAAATGTGTTAGTTGGACAAGAAAAAAGAATGGCATTGTGGTAAGCGTGGCTGGGCCTTATTTCCTAACTCCTGTTTCTAAATTTCATCTTCTCTTGGGGATATCCCACCACTGCCACCAGGAGGCTGTCTTCACAGTGGCCCTATTTCAGTCCAAATCTGGCATCATAAATATGCCCTTAGCTTTAAGATTGGCTGGATCAGATCAGCACAACTTTACAAGAGCTGCTATGACAATGAAAACGATGATCTGTTTTACAAAACTCAGTTTATCTCCTTTAAGCTTACAGTCACAGAATTATGTCCCTAGGCCCTATCCATCCACCCTCTTAAGGATATTTTCTGCTAATGCTTGGAAATACTCCTCAAAGTCCAGACCTAGGAAACAAAACCACAAGACAAAGGGGCACACCTTTTAATTTGACTTTCCATTCTGAGGATCTGAATCCCCCCTTTCACAACCCCTGGTATTGGAATTGTTCTTTCTCTTAGGATCAGCAAAGGTACCTCCTCCCCTTTACTCACAGGGGCTTCTGCTCTTTAATCTTGCGAAAGATAGCCAGATCATAGCAGAACACAATAGTATTTATGCAAAAAGAGTCCATGTATAGGAATGGGAACTCATTCAGCTAGAAATACTCAGTTAATTTTATTTGATTATAGGGATGGATAGATGATAGGATTTTACATATTTTCCCCATCCTCTTATACTGCATACTCTTCATTTGTAACTGGCGTCTTTATGTGAGAAATTCTATCACTTATCATTATTCCTGGACCAAACAGCTTCAGTTCTTTCTTCATCAGGAACTTCAATAGTGCAAAAATTAACCATGTCCACATTAGTCTAGTTGAAGAATGACTCTAACTCTCATTTCAGTGTTTATTCTACCACAGATAAACTCCAGTGCCTTTCTTAGCCTCTTGTTACTTTTTTGGCTATGAAAAGTCTTCCTATCTGGGATGTTAATGGTACTTTAAGGTATACCTGAGGGGGAATGTGGAAAATGTACAAAAGAAAGAAAAGGGGTTGAGGGAGGGATTAATGATATGGAAACTGAAAGTTCTCAGAGGCTAACAATAGTGCCTGCCCTATAAAAAAGGCTTTGGGCATCACTGGGCTGTAAGTCTTTTGTCTTCCTGCCACTTACTTTAGTTTTCAGAGCTATTACTTTATTGCCATTTCTTGGACATGGCTGCCTTCTTAAAATTGTTCCTTTCCATTTAGGGATACTATGATTGTTGAATGGTTCAGTTCTGGAGGAAAGAAAGAAAGAAAGAAAGAGAGAAAGAGAGAGAGAGAAAGAGAAAGGAAAACAAATATAATGCACATACATACATTTGTTTTTATATACCATATAAATCAGTATTTACTGTAGAAAATTTATCCCAAAGATTATTTGGTTTTTAAGATTTCCATATTTGACTTTTTAAAGGCAAAGCCTATCTTTTCCTAAATCAATATAATCCCTTTATTTCAGAGGAAAATCCCTACTATTCCTGTATCAGTCTCTTAAATTTGAAGGCATCCAAAAGTAGCTGATTATATAGCAATTTCAAAACTAATAAAAGCAAGTTAAATTATTCCATTTCAAAATGAATAGACAGTGTCAAACCAGTCTTAAATTCTATCCATGGGAAATAAGATGGTTCCCTTACGTAACACTATATTTTATATTTTAAACCATAAAACATTAGATCCAAGATATTTTAAAAAACAAAATAAGACATCTTCACTAGTTATCTCTCATTAATCCTTAGGACAGAGCTATATTACAGACAAATCAAGTATATTACGAACCTCCAGTGCTTGCTCAGAGGAGCAGTCTTTTACATACCACCTAATCCTCCTTCCTTTGGTCCTCTCCCTCCCTCCCCTAACCACAACCCATAGTTTGCCTAATTTTCAGTCATCTTTTAATATACAACTCAGATCCGACCCTAGAGCATCTTGTTCTTATTTCTTTGTGGCTGTTTGGCTCTTTATTTGGCCAAGAATTATTCCCTGTTGCATCACCCTGCCATATAATTCAATATTTCTCAAACATGACTAATGAATATTGTTCTAAAACAAACATAAATTGGCATAAATCATAAATATTTTTTGTTCTTCAATACATGCAAGCACAATGTTAGGCTAGACTCCCTGTATTAACAGCTTACATGTAAATTATTCAGTCAAAATAAAATTTAAAAATAAATACAATATAAAACCAGTATAATTCAAACTAAGAACATTAATTTAACATGACAACTGTATAAGTCAGGTTCTGTTACGATAATGCTGGTCAACAAACTCAAATCTTAGAGGCTTACAATTTGAATTTAATCTTCTTTCAGGCATCTGTGAGTGACTATGGGCCAGAAGGTCTTGGCTCAAGTTTAATTCTGCTCTATGCACCCACATTTTAGGGACTGTGGCAACAATGGTCAAAGAGCCAGGGAGCAGTGAACAGGAATCTGCCTCCGAAAAGCTCTACTACTGGCACACTGTCATTTGGGCCCATGTCTCTTTGGTCATATGACCACAGAAGATAATTCTTTTCCTACAGGAAGCCATGGGAAATGCAGGAAGACCAGGAAGCCTTGTTTCAAAAAATTATAGGTCGCAAGAGTTCATATTATTTTGCTGAAAGTGCACCTGCACTTGAAATATGATTTAGCATCCTAACTTCTACAGCTCAGATAACTTGGCGTTTGGGACATCTGCACCTTTTGCCATGTAATGATGAATTTCTGCATGGCACCATGATGCCATCTATTCTGCACTTGGCACCACAGATCTCTTATGTGCATGTTCCTTTCCATGAACAATGTAACATGATATTCCCAACCAGCAGAATGGGGAAATTTCCTCAGGAACTGAAATTTTTTAAAAACCTGCCGCTAAAATCCCTTGATGTTAGCCCATCACAAATTAGTTATCTGAACGTTCTGATGCTTTAGGATAGATAGAAAGATAGATGGATAGATAGATATAATATGATATCTATATCTCTATTATATAAAGTATACAAATACAATATATAAAGTATATATATAGTATATAGAAAATATATACACCCACCTACTCATACATATATAGATGTGTATGAGTGTGTGTGCATCAATCACAAAAAAGTAACTCCAGGAAAAAATAGGAAACTCAGACACCTGTGGGACCCATTGTGAGATATATTGTTCAGTCTTGCTGACTTGGATGTCAGGTCTCAACTTAAGTGTGCTTTTTTCAGGAAGGAATTCCCTGCCTAGGTCAGCTCTCCTTAAGGAGTTAAATTGTTTCAGTGTGTCAGAAACCCTTCACATATGGGAAGTGGATTTGGCTCAACTGATAGAGCATCCGCCTACCATATAGGAGGTCCAGGGTTCAAACCCAGGGCCTCCTGACCCTTGTGGTGAGCTGGCCCACTCTCAGCGCTGATGCACACAAAGAGTGCTTTGCCACACAAGGGTGTCCCCTGCATAGGGGAGCCCCATGTGCAAGGGGTGCGCCCCACAAGGAGAGCAGCCCCACACAAAAATCAACACAGCCTGCCCAGGAGTGGTGCTGCACACAGAAAGCTGATACAGCAAGACAATGCAACAAAAAGGGACATGGATTCCCAGTGCCACTGACAAGAATACAGGTGGACACAGAAGAACACACAGTGAATGGACAAAGAGAGCAGACCAAGGGTCGGGGGGGGGAGGACAGGGTCAGGGGGAAGGGAGAGAAATAAATAAATAATAATAAAAAAAAGAGACCCTTCACTTGCAGCATTACTAGGACCACAGTCTGTTAGAACCAAGAGGGAGAGTCCTGGCAGTGAAGCAGCTTCTCCACATCTCCCATTCAGAAACAAATGAATTTAACCAAGCAAATTAAATAATAATGGATTAATAATTAATAATGGATTAATGGATAAAATTAATATCCAACTGAATGCCCAATAAAAGGAATAATGCTTGACAATTGGCATAGGACCATCCTTTGTTTCTGAAGAAAAGAAAACCTGAGAGCCTGGATTAAGGCGAAGAAAGACAAGCACGTTCCCACTGCCAGGCTCCTTGCCCTGAATCCAAGGACCTATTCCAACTAGAAATGGTCAGTTATGCCTCTGCTTCTATGATGAGCAAGACCAATGCAACCCCAAGTTCCTGGGGGTGAAAATTATATATATATATATATATATATAAAATATGAAATGAAACTCAAATGCTGCATGTCTGACAGCAGAAGCTGCCTGAAGAGCCAGCATCCTCTTGAGAACGTGAGTTCAGAGGGAAAAGGCACAGCGGAAAAGGAAGGAGTTGTGGACCTGCTGGGCCACTACCAGGGGTAATACTCTATAAAAGATGGGAAAACACTACTTGGGTATATTTGAAATATGGTTCTAATGAACTCAAGTTTTCCCATAGTCTCTTTCCCCAATAGATGGAACACAAAGTTGTTCTGCTCCTCCTGAAGCAGAAGCTAATAGGAAGCAGAACTGTTATTATGCTGTGTATTTATAGAATCATACATGTAAGTTGCGAGGCATGAATTAGGTTTTGCACTAACCCTGGATAAGGCATCTACCGTTCTTTGGAAGACAGCAGTCACAAGGCACTGAAACCCTGAAACAAAATAATATACGCTGTTGTGGAGTTGACTAGGTATATACATAATTTATTATGTGATTAATGTTTATGACCTTTTAATATACCTTCCAAGAAGTTGCCTCATTTAGAAAATAGCACATACTAAAAAAGGGAAAATAAGAACAACTGAAGCGTGGGAAAGCTTTTGCTCATATGAAAATCAGAAAGAAAAATAAAAATGGAAATAAGTCTTTGTAACTCTATTGATATTACATGTAACTTTAGTGAGTGTGAATAATGGATGTGATTCAGTCATGGGGATGGAAAATTATGACATGAAAGACAGTTTCTAATTATTTAAAGAGTTATACTGCATTTTGTACATGTGATCAATACTCTTCTGCAATTATTGAGCAAGAGCAGCTCTAATTTTATTAGAAAAAATGACTTTCTCACCACCTCAGATATGTAATATTTAAGAAAGACTTAAAGAACAAATATTTAAAGACTCACCAAATGATTAACCTGAGCAGGGAACACACTCATCAACTCCAACCCTTTAAGCCAGGAGCGCAGCATGTAAAATCATGGACTGGAGAATTCAGGATGGTAATTTTTGTTGTTTCTTAAAATGAAAGAAATACAGATAGTTTAAACTTTTGCAGGAATATATTCCCTTAGAGCAGGAAGCTCAGTCGGCAGGAGCAGGAAGCGACTACTTAGGCTACCATGAGGAATCATTCCCTAGGTTAGGTAAGATTAGGTTAGTTGTAAGAAGCAGCACTAATTACAGTGACTTAACCCACCCAGACCAAGCTTGTTTCTCCCTCAAGTGGATCTCCAGGAAGCTCTCCCACTTGCAGTTACTCAGAGACCCACGCTGTGTCCATCCGATTCCTCTAGGACTGGTGTCGTCTCCATTCAGCTGGCAAAATGAGAAAGCAAGAGAAGGGACAGAAGGATTTTATAGATCAGTCATGGAGGGTGGTATATGCCACTTCCGTGTAATGGCAGGGAATGCCAGAAAATGTGGCCAAGCTATGTGCCTATGAGGAAAGTTAAATGTGTTTGGGGAATACCTGGCTTGTCCCTCTAGATATTTCTCTATGGATATATATACGTACAACCATATCCCTCAGCTTAAGATCTAAGAGAAGGATTCTAGCATGCAGCATAGAAACATTGTGGAGGAAAAGGGAAAATTCATGCACGTACCTTTCCAATTAAAAGTAAATACCTCTCATAGACCGAGGCAAGTAGGAATGAGGAAGCAAGATAAAAAGGATGCACTACTTATAAAACAGGTTAGATTAGCTGTGTTTGTGGCAAATAAACTTTTAAGAAAATGTTTATTCTTCTCAGTTATTAGAAAAAATTGAAATGACAAGAACGATGCAATTTCATTTTCAACTAGCAAATAGCAAAGGAAAATTAATACTCTTCCCTGTATAAGCTAAGCCTTAGTAAAAGGGTACTCTACAATGGCTGGCAGAATTTGGTTGGAAAAATCTTTCTGGAAGATTATGTTGCATATGTACAATTTATTTTCAGATATGTGTGACTCTTAAGTCAGTAATTATCCTATTATGTAAACCAATGAAATAATTACTTAAGTATACATTTATTATTACAGTGTTAATTATACATGTGAAAAGAGAAATAATGTACACATTGATTGACAAATTTTTAAATTATGGCAGAACATTCATAAAATGGAATGTTACCTACCCGTTAATATCATGCTGTAAAAGTTAATGACTTAGGAAAAATGCTCAGAACATACTGATCAATTTTTTTAAAAACTGGTTAGAAACACTAAATATAGTATGATTCAAACTTGGGAAAATAGAAACCACATCTCTATATATAGAGAACATCTGAAATTATTTAAATCATGTTAATCAATCAGAGGTCATTATCTTTCATTTTCTTACTTAATCTGAATCCCCAGATTCAGACATTTCTTAAATTATTCATCAGATATCTACTGAGTTTCTCCTATGTGCCCCAGAGTGCACTAGGCGTGAACATGCATCAGAAAACAAGAATTATGTTTTTTAATTTCACAGTCCTTAAAACCTTAGAGCATCTTCAGCCCTATATGCATTCCTGGAAATTCTGACAAGTCCTTCTTGGGGCATGCCCCAACCTCTAGAGAATATTTGAGAGATCATATGCATTTTTGGAAATACATACATACATATATATATGAATGTGGGTGGGTGTGGATGTGTGTGGTATGATATATGTATATATATACATTTATTTGGTAGGATATAGATAGATAGATAAGTAAGTAAATTAAAATATTTAAATGTTTTTATTAATTTATTCATTTTATAAACAAATTTACAGTGTATAATACATATCAGACTCTCCTCTGGATCAGTCAAAGGGACCGAATCCCTTCGTACTTGGAGTATGTGTGTTGTGGAATAGGTTCCAAACTTTTGTCCTCTGATGGTATCTCACCTACCAAATGAAAAGAGTTATATATATATTTACTTTCTGTTGTTAAAATATCTTTTGTTACCATTGCGTCACTCCATCAAAACACACATGCAAGCAAAAAAACAAAATGTACACAAGATCTGTATGCCAGAAACTGAAATATGCCAATAAAGAAATCAATGAAGACTTAAATAAATGGATAGGCATGCCATGTTCATAGAATGGAAGACTCAGCACAGCAAGGATGTCAATTCTCCTCAAATGGATCTATAGGTTTAATGCTATTACTATAAAAATCCCAGGAGAACTCTATGTAGATATAAATAAAGTGATTTTTAAATTTACATGAAAAACAATAGAGCTAGAAAAGCAAAAAGAGTTTTGAAAAAAAAAATGAAAGGATGAGTAAATGAATGGGTGACATTTTAAGACTTAACATGTAATTAAGGTAAAATGAGAGGGAAGTGGATGTGGCTCAAGCAATTATATTCCTGTCTACCACATAGGAGGTCCAGTGTTCAATACCCAGGGCCTCCTGGTGAAGGCAAGCCGGCCCACAAGGAATGCTGGCCTGTATGGAGTGCTGGCCCATGCAGGAGTGCTGGCGTATGTGGAGAGCTGGCACAGCAAGATGATGCAA
Source organism: Dasypus novemcinctus (assembly GCF_030445035.2). NCBI lineage: Eukaryota > Metazoa > Chordata > Mammalia > Cingulata > Dasypodidae > Dasypus > Dasypus novemcinctus. Next base: position 58,930,073 of record NC_080696.1, on the reverse strand, counting down.
CAAAAAGAGGCACAGAGGAGAGACAAGAGGAGATACAGCAAAACAGGGAGCTGAAGAGGCACAAGAGAATGATCGCCTCTCTCCCAGGATCAGTTCACAGATCCGCCTCATGAGAACACAAGCAGATGCAGAAGAACACACTGTGAATGGACACAGAAAGCAGGCAACAGCAGAGGGGGAGAGACAAGACTTGTCCCAGCCACAGCTGACATTGGAAGAAGCTGGGATCATGGAGCCTTCAGAGGAGAAGACTGAACTCTTGCAGACATCGCCAGCCATCTTGCATCAATAGGTGGCAACAAAACTCAGCATATAAATGCATTACCCCCCCACCCCACCCCGGTGTGGGACATGACTCCTGGCGATGAGCCTCCTTGGTGCTGAGGGATTACTACCAAGCACCAGCTGATGATGTAACTAGAAAAAGACCTTGAATATGAGTCAACTCAGACCAGCAGAATAGCTCAGCCTTCATGTAATATCAGGTGTTAAAAACTGCTTTTGACCTTGAATAAAAGGGGGAAATGGAAAGGACAAATGAGTTTATATGACTGTGAGTCTCCAAAAAAGAGTTGGGAGGTCATCAGAGAGGTCACGCTTATGCATGCCTCAGCAAGGTCCTAGAGACAGCCAAAGTAGATACAACCCCAGGTACTGGTTCTCCTAAGGGTTACAGAGACCCACAGGTTCTATGGTCATGGCAGATGGCTCTGGAGTTCAGTGCCATGTCAGTAGGCCCTCATTGGAATCTGTGTTCCTGAGTGTGATGAAGTTGGACTCAGATGTGACCTTTCTACACATGCCTCTTTTGTCACTTTTACTGGACCTGTGGTTGGTGCTGGGGTTGGTGTATACTCAGGAGACCTGAATCTCTGTACTATCCATGTGACAGCCAGGCTCTGAGCCTCAACAGACTTGCATTTTTTACTCTCTGGTTTACTGGACTTTCCCAGGCCAGCGAACAGGGAGGTGAAGAAGGTCAACCACTACACCAGGGAACCAAGAGTACCTATAACTGCAAGCAGAAGAATTGCATCCATCATCCATGTGGCATCTAAGCCCCCTCTCGATATAGAGGTGGAGTGGACATAACCATCCCAGGGTCGACAAGATGGAGGAATAGAGTATGGATTAGAGTGGACTTAACTGATGTTCTACTATGGAACTATTGTGATTAGTAATGGAAGAAAATGTAGCATTGATGTGGAGAAAGTGGCCATGGTACCTGCTGAGGATAGGGAGAGGGAAGAAGAGATATGATGTGGGGGCATTTTCAGGACTTGGAGTTGTCCTGGGTGGTATTACAGGGATAGAGGCTGAACACAGTATGTCCTGCCATGGCCCACTGGGTGGACTGCAGGAGAGTGTTAACTACAATGTAAACCATTATCCATGTGGTGCAGCAGTGCTCCAAAATGTATTCACCAAATGCAATGAGTGTCCTCCCCCCAAAAAAAGTGGCAACAAACTCTGGGTGAAACAGTACCTCTTATGGTACCTTGAGTTGGAATCTTTAGGGCCTTGTTGACTGTAAGCTTCTACCCCAAATAAATACCCTTTATAAAAACCAAGGGATTTCTGGTATTTTGCATCAGCACTCCTTTGGCTGAATAATACAAAAATTATCAAAATAAAAATTCTTCAAATGTTCTAAAATAAAAATCTACTTGGTCAATGAATGTTATTTCATCCTCTAAAGCAAATACAAGGTTTTCTCATGAACAGAAAGCAAAAATGTCCAGTATTAGACAGAGTTTGTAAGATTCTATTAGTTTAAAAAACATAGCATAAAACTGGAGATATCAAGAGGGAAAGGAACACACATTTATTGACCACCTACCATATTATAGATATTATGTGAATGCCTGAAAAAACTATCTTGAAAGTTGAATAATAGTATTCCGTTTTTACAAAGAGGCTGAAGTTCAGAAATTTTAAACTACTTTCCAAAATCACACAGCTCACAAGTGACCAAGTAAAGTTACCTCCCAGGTTAGTCTGTCACTCCAGATTTGCTACAAATATGAGACATTATGTCCTTGGGAAGCTAAACCAAGATTTTATACAAAAAGTAAGTGGTAGCTAAATGTCATATAAAGAATTTGAAACAAATGCAAAGACCAGTTCTAATCCCCAATCCAAATATTTGTTAGGACAAGTGCTTTAACCTTTTGGTTTCCACGCACTCATCTGTCAAATGGACTAAGAACACTTATGCCTATTTTGACACAGGTTATTGAAAAATGAAAAAGACAATGAATATTAGAGCCTTTTGAAAACGTTAAAGTCATAAAGAAATGCAAAACAATATTACACATTTAATACAATTCAAAAAGTGAAATCATGATTGTAATAAATAGATAGGAAGATTTCAAAATAAATTTTAGATATATAACAGTTATACACAGATGAACAAACATTTCCTAGCTCTATCTGCTATCTGCTGAGAGGGCCAAGAAGCAATTTCACTCTGGTTGTGATGTGCACACCCAGTGCCCTGATCCTGGTTTCTGAAGTTCTGTCTTCACTAAAAGAAATCTGACATCCTTGGAGCAAAGACTGTTTCCAGTGTTGAGGCAAAAACACTCCAAGATGAACCAGGGGCATCTTGGGGTGCCAGCAAGTAAGGAATTCCTTGGGAAATGGTGAGCACATGTCCGACAGACACAGGGGATAGACTAAGGAGCCTCAGTGGCCTCAAAACAAAGAAGGATAGTAAGAGAATATAACCCACTGAATGAGACAAAAATGCATCAGTCTATACTGTTATAAAATGGAGTTGAAGGGAAAGCTTGTATATAGAGTGGAATTCTAATTCTTAAATATGGAAAGAATGCAGAAGTTAAACAATTTCCAATGGAAGCTAAAATTAATTAAGAGTTTTGTGAGCAACAGGATATTTACAGACTCAAAATATCTCTCCCTACATTACTAATTATAAAATGAGATAAAATGGAAATTTACAGTGAAGAAATCTGGTAATCAATGTCAGTGTCAACAGTGGGACAGACCAACAGGCATCCTAACTGGTGCAGTGAAAAGGACAAACTATGTTTCTGTAGTATTCCTGCCCCAATATGTAACCTGAATTTAATCATGTGCAACATCAGAAAATCCCAGATTGAGGGGATATTCTACAATTAACTATTCACTCTTCTATAATGCCAAAGTAAAAAAAAAAAAAGAAAGATTATGTAACTATTCAACAATGAAGTTTTCTAAAGAGACCAAACAACTAAATCCACTTTGTCTCACTGAATTGGGTCCTGAACTGGGAGGAAAATCGCTTAAAAAATATTAATGGGACAAGTGAAAAACTTGAACACAGACTGTGGAATACATAATAGCATTGTATTAAAGCTAAATTTTCTCATTTTGACCAATATACTAAGACTATTTAAGAAATTTCCCCCCTAAAAATTTAGGGGGAAAAGACATGGTGTTTCCCATCTTACTCTACATACAGAGAATGATAAAGCTAGTGCTGAAAAATGTAAACAATTGGTAATTCTGGGTAAATTTTAAAGAAAATTTACTTGAAGTATTCTTGTAGCTTTTATTTAAATTTAAAATTACATCAAAATAAGGATGTGATCATGATTTATAAGTTCTTTTTGAGCTCGTTTAATTTAAAAAAAGAAGGTTCTCAACTGACCAATTTCACCATTGTGGTGTGTAATATTCCAGGAATACATGGAAGACTTAATATGGAAAGTCAGAAAGTTTTTACTGCTTACCATACTGTCTTAAAGAAGACAGTTAACCCATTACAAAAATGTTCCTTTGTATGGAAATTATATAGGACGGTTCTAATAAAAGGTTGTTTAAATACTTTTTATAATCAATACATTGAAATATCCTTCTTTGCCCAATTAAATCGACATATAATAATTATGAATGGACTGTTACCTAATCAAAAAGCAGAAGATTATTCAGCTAAATAAGGTGTCAACAGAAGAGAGTGCACAGATGAACCTATTTAAATAGCAGTCGTCTAGGCAGGTAATCACTAATAGTTATATGCCCAAGGCATGTAATTATAGAATTAATTCTCTTGGGTCAGATTTCATGCTCAACCAGTATCCTACTGGTTTTAAGCTGTCTTTCCATGTAGCTTTATACAAGGAAGTAATATCTGGATCAGTGTAATTTGAACTTTCTGATAAACTAGGAACTTACACATTTCTCACTGAAAACTAAGGGGCCAGCGTTCTAGTTTCTGTATCAGTTCTGATGGGGAGGGTTGCACAAACCATTAACCCAGAGACCAAGTGTCTCCTGCTGCAATAACATATGAGGTTTTATATCTGAATATTCTAATGATCAAACCCTGGGCCATTTTGACATGTTTTAGGGCAAAGTTACCATGAGGCCATAATTAGGCATCAAGGCAATGTCCCACATTTGTGGCATAGGTGGAAAACTGTGGGTATTTTTGGTTATATCTGTTTTCTGGTAACAACATTCAGGTTTTCCTTTGGGAAACTACTCTTCCATCTTCATTTTGTGACTTTCATGAGGTGACAAACCATCTGATTTTAAGCCAAGCCAGTTCCATTATCCCCCTTAGATTGTTTAAATGATAGGCAACTACCCCAATCCAGTCCAACGAGCATCATCTCCCTGGCTTTTGTAATTATCTCTGGGACAGAAGCATTCTCTTTCCCACAGGGGCTTACTGGAGTTGCTAGTTCCTATCTTGCCACAGCTGTCTGCAAGTGAAGCTGGCAAGTGGGAAACAGGGCTGGAAGGCAGTAAGACAAAAAGTTACAACAGTACCATTTATGCACCTGGATTAGACGGTGCCAAGAGCCAACTATGTTAGCCAAAAGAAAAACTCCCTTTGCTGGTTTACAACTGTGCAGGTTAGATTTGTCTCATTTTTAATCCAGAGATTCCTCTCTGATATATACCTTCAAACTGCAACCTCCAAAATCATTATATGCTCGAAAATAAAATCACTCTTTGAGAAATCACTGATAATATTAGGTTCTTAAAACAAATAAATAAACAAAAACTATTCCATCTAACTACTTTCCATTCAGCACTTTGTTTTTATTAAAATTGTGTTTGATACAAGTTCTTCCATTGCTAGACTGATAATAAGTCTACTTTAGTCCATAGTTGGACCCAAGGTCCTCTCGAATGTTTTGAGAGGCCAGGGGGAGCGAAGCCTGTGGCTTAAGCAATGCTGCCTCAAAACAAGGACAATTCCTTTTTCTCCTGAGGACACAGCCAGACCATATGTGGTAGAGATAATCAGTGAACAACCATTTCTGGTTCTCCTCTCCTTCCTGGGCACATGTGAAGACTACCTTCCCAGTCCCTGCACAGTTAGATATGATCATCTGATGAGTCCTAGCCAATAAACATGACATTTAAAGCTGCTGTTCAACTAGATCCTAATGATGGAGCCACAGGATGAAAGCACCATGGATCCTCAAGTCACTGTATGGATGTGAACTGCCTTAGATTGTTGCTCAAACTGTTTTCAGGTTTGACCACATTACATTAGAATTTTAGCAAACTTCTTTTATGTTAAGACTGTATGGGTATATTTGTTGCCAAGCATAGCCTGCCTAATTTACACTGACTATGAAACTGTATTTCTCACTACCCCTTGCAGCTAAGTGAGTCCATGAGACTTAGCTTTTTCAAGAGAATGTGGGTGAAATGCTGTATGTCACTTTCAAACCTGGACCCTAAAAAATGCCTGTATGATCTTCCACATTCTTCTTGTATCATGGCTTGAGGTAGAAAATATAGCAAATGACTCTAAGACCTTCAAAATCACAATGCCCTTTGGTTAAAATGGCTTGGGTCACTGAACAATTTTGTGAGTAGAGCCCTTGCTTGGCCATACCCCATCAACTGGCACCAAACTGTGATGTGAGCAACAATTACCTGACAACTAGGGGCCTGTTTGTTTTCTCAGCTAGTGCACTGTGACTAACAAAGCATGGGGGATTCTAAGGTCTGAGTAGAAGAACATTGTTTAAAAGGACTTAGGGCTGTGGAAGTTGTGGCTGTGGAAGGAGTATCAACAAATTGCACTTATCCTCCAATGAAATCACTAAGTGCTGGTGACAATGGGGCCTACTGGCATCCAAATGTGTAAGAGCTGGGTGATCCTCCAGAGCTTTGCCTCTTAGCACTGTGAATCCTTAGTGATGGGAATAAACCCATGGGCCTTTACAAGGAGTAGGAGTGGACATTTAAAATTCCAAAAAAGGATAGCAAATAGATACCATCTTATAGGTCACTACTGACTCCTTTATTTGGCCTCCTGGACTAGTATATTAAGAATGGCTCAAGGCAGAAGTAAAGTTTAGTGGGAAAGTGTGGTTTAAGCCATCACTAATGTCAGCATGGACAAAGGAGTAAGGAATACAGGCATCCTTGATTCATACCTGTCATTTCTGTACCAGAGCTTCCTGAGATTTCTTGTGCAACTAGCCCTGAACTGAAGGACAGGGGTCGTCTGGGTTTCCCGGAGGAGATGCAGTACAATCAGGTTGATAAACAGTTGCAAACACCTTCAAAAAATATGTGGGGCAGATGTTTAAATGAACAAATATGCTTGCATAATTTGAGACATCATTTAGAGATCAGAAACAGACTGGCTACAAACATGGCACTTGAAAGAACTTTATGCCTGGTACAGAGAAAGGAAATGGTCAGGTTTGCCTAAAAATCCTGCCTTGGAGGAATCGGGTCTGTTGTCTCCAGGATGTATGCACGAGAACACTTGTTCCTCTAGGTGGGAATCTTGTCGGTTTTCTTTACCTTCATATATTCGGCATGTATACTATACCTATCGATAATATTGAATACTCGCCCTGAAGGAAAATTCTTTGAAGAAAAGAATGAATGGATTAAGAATGACAGGGAAACTCATAGAGCAATGGAGTTTCATTGGAAACTTGGAAATTCAAGTCTACGTACTTAGATCATATTTTGAGAACAACAAAAGAATCAATGGCAGGGAAGATCATAATTAAATTGTTGAAGGAGCTCTAAAGAATCTTTTTGAATCCTGGTGAGTTTATGACTTTCCACCAATGAAGAAGGAAGGCTCTAGAGGCTGCCCGCTATGTGCAGCAGCAGCAGCAGTAGCAGCAGAATGCCCAATGTTTCGCTTTGCTCAAGGCCCTGCTGAGTGCAGCTATAGGGCATTTAGTGCTCAGTAAAGACTATTCTCTGTATATGGACCTTCTCCCTCATCACTCTTAATAAAAATGTAGCCTTAGTTCTAGTTCCTGGGTCAGATGGCATTTTCTTATCTCTGTCTTTTAGGTACAGCTGAGAAAACTGTACCTTTAAATTGAACCAAACAATCAGAAGGGCTTTACCTCTGCTACTCTTCTGATGGGGCAGGCAGAAGCATCAGCATATGTTGTTGTTTTGATGTCTTTCATCAGCTTGGCCTGGCATTATTAGTATTTTTATCAGAATTGAGTGGCAATAACTGGTTTGGAAATAAGGATGTACTAAACTACATTTGCTTTATTTTAATATAGTACCTTGAGCATTAAAAGGCAGCTATTGTAAAATAAAGTGCATTTGTGACTGCCATCTCCCAAACCCTGAGGCCACCAGGCAGTATCCCAAGAATCCTATGTAAGTGAAGCTATTTCTGAATGTGAAGAGCTTGACCCAGCTTTGACAGTTGCATGGACAGATGTGTTTCTGTATACACCAGGTGCAGTGTTTTTAAGCTGTACATAAAAAAATGCAGTGCCTTTCAGTAGCTGATGTTTTCTTTACCCCTTTGAAATGAGCTGTTAGGCTGTAGTTCAAAAGAAAATTCCCAGAGGAAGGAGTCAGAATAAATAAACTATTTATTGGGCTGCCTATACAAACTGAAACTGATCTAAATAAGATATCGTGAGTGAAATGTTTGAAGTCACAAAGAAAGATTTAGGTTAGATATTTTCATGTGCAAGATTTCCAACACTCTGGGGTCACAGTGGGAGCAGTGAAAGAAAAACGTGAATAATGATAGTAACTTAGGATTCAACAGCACTTTTTTGGAAATATGTTCATATATTTACTACCTCCCTTCATAACCCGATAGCACTGTGGGAGTAAATTGGGCAGTGTTATTAGTGCAAAATAGGTGCAAGAAGTGAATTCAACTCAAGTACATATTTTGAGACATGGTGCAAGCCAGGGTTGAGATATTCATCTTGACTCTCAGTACAGTGTTCTTCTGTTGGAGACATCATAAAACACAGCAAATAAGACTTTAAGGAAAATTTGTTAGTTTTTTTTTTTAAATGAAGATTTCAGCTTGTAATGACAAAAACAAACACAAAAATTATTGGAGTTTATAAAAATGTTTTGAGAGGTCTACATAGTGGAACTGACACATTTAATTAAGAAGCCCAAACGAGAAAGCATACTCTGAAGTATAAAACAAATAAGAGGAAGGTTCCCCATTTATACATAGGTTAGAACACTCCAATTGTGGTCCATGGATCAGCAGAATCAGCATCACTAGAAAACTTATTGGAAATGAAGGACCTTAGCTCCAACCCAAACTCAGTCAATCAGAATCTGCATTTTAACAAGATGCCCAGGTGAATAACATGTCTTTTAATATTTAAGAAGCACTGGATTACAACTATATAATATAATATAATGCATGTTAAAATTAAGACAACCTTAGTTAAGTTCAAAGATGATGGAATAAAGGGCAATTAATATCAATGATTGTTAAATGCCAGAGTGGTGCTGTTTAAGCTTATTATAATAGGGATTGATGATTCTAACCAAGGAATGGAATTTTCTAACCCTTTGCATTTAGAAATCACCAAGAAGTGATATGTAACCCCAGACAAAAAGGAACTGGGAAACCCTGTGTATTTGAAATTAAGTTTCTTTCACCTGGCAAAAAGGAAGTTCAAAACAGAATTTAATTTCAGGTATAGGAAAAAAGTAGAGAATGGTACATCTCTCCTTACTTCTGAGTTTGCAGATTCTTTTTTCCACAAAATACATAGATTACTTTTCCCATAAGAGGAAGAACTGGTATGAATGAAGTAGAAGCAGGAATTTCAAGTTCTCAGGATATATCTCATAATAGCTCTTCCAATTACATTTCTTCCATTTTTTTTCTCATACAGACTTTTTATTGTGCTCCCCACCCCACCCCCACCCTTTCTAGGCCACATGTCAAAAACTATTGTCTCTAGAGACTTTCTAATTCCCTGATAGAGTCAATTTCTAGAGAAATGACTTACCCAGCTGGGATCTTTTTCCCACTCTTGATCCAATTAACATGGCAAGACTAAGGAATCTCAATTTGCACCTATACATTTTTCTGCTGTATCTATGTAGATAGTTGGGAAAGACAAAAGTGCCCAGAAAAGACAGGCAAAAGGCAAACAACCCACATGTCTTCGCTACACTTTCTAGGCACCAGCTTCTTTATTGAAATAATTATTGGGAATAACAACATAGAATAGAAAACTAAAATCAGCAATGGCTTAAACACACATGTTTTCAACTTGCCACGTTAAAAACAGACAAACAAGCAAAGTCTGGATCAATATTCAAAGCTCGTACGGCAATCTCCTGCTTAGTGAGAATCCAAGTAGCGTGCAGACTTCCAGCCCATACCTCTGATGGTGTGTGCTCCTTCTTAGAAAGATCAAGCAGGTTACTGGCCTCACCATAATGCCCATGTTCCAATCAGCAGGAAAGACATAGGGAAAGAAAAAGGCATGCCCTGAACTTAGAATGGGTTGCATCCATAACTTATGCCTACATCCTTGGTCAAAAGTTGGACACCTGGTCAAGTCTAACTGTAAGGCAGACTGGGAGGATGTTAGGGAAACCGAGCAGTATCTGAAGTATTGGTCTCCTCCAGAACAGATATCAGGTAGTCATTTTAACATAGACTTCCCCTTTCTGAAGACAGTTTCTTGGGCATCTTTTAATGAAGACAGGACTGGGGTATATATCATCTAAAGGGAAAATGGTAACACTCTACAGCAGGGATAACAAACTTTGTCCGCAAAGAGCTGGAGGGTAAATCTTTTAGTCTTTGTGGATCAGAAAGACTCTTTGGCAACTATTCATTTCTGCCCATGTAGCACAAAAGAAGCCATGGGCAATACACAAATATGGGTTTAACTATCTTCCAATAAAATTTGACTGAGAAAAACAGGTGGCTGGGGGCCTGATTTGACCCTGGGGCTCATGGTTCGTTGAGCCTGTCCTACACAATAATGTCATTTATTCCTTGCTGATCTATAGGCTGACCAGCCGGTTAATGTCAGAAGAGCAGAGTATGTGCAGAACGTGGGGGAGAGAACTAAACAATAAGATTTCTCATTAAACCATAGTTGATCTGATGACCAAATATTATTACTGAATATACAGGGGAAAGTGGCATTAAAGGATTCTACAGGTGCTTATAACAGTTCATCAGCTTTAGCCTGTAAAACACATCTTTTCTGTAACTGCATCATTACCTTACTTCTATTAATTTCACTTTACTGCTTTTAGAAGTATCAAGAAGGTCTGCTCAACCCTCTTTCAACAACTGCAATAAGAACCACAAAAAAAAAAAGCAGAAAAACAGTCTCTTTTATTTGCTGTAGCTTAAGCCTCTCTCAGCACATGTTAGTACATTGATAGAGTCTCATAAAAGACTTCAGAACTTGTACTGGGAGTAGCCTTCTCTTTGACTGCTAGACACATGCAAAGCCTTCCCTCAGTACTGACTGACAAGGTAGCGTTCCAAGGTGGATTATCATAGCAAATGCCAGTTGTAAAATGGTATTATTATGTAGACCGGGAGCTGTTTGGAGTTGTAGTGAGTAATTTTGTTCAAACAGTGTGCCCAAGGCAGGCTGACAGAAGGTTCAACATGAGAAGAACTGACTGTGCAGCAGGATTATGAAAATGCTTTTTGTTCTCTGTATATGAACCTAACACTGAAACCCATTATTTACAAATTACTATTTTATTATCTGGAAAGACATGTGGGTGAACGGTTGCTGACCAATGTTTGGGTTGAATACCTTGTTTTGTCTTTTGAATTATGTGAACATAATCTTATTTGGGAGGATAAAAATGTATTTATGAAAATAAAAAATTCCAATGACTACATAAAACCCAAATCCAGAGACTATTTCCTTGTTCCATGACGATGAACAAAACTGAATTCTGGTTTCTATTATCTATGTATTTTATGTATTACCTCAGGTTCCTAAAACAAAGGGCCATTTACTGATCTGACTGCAGAGTAGAAATATATTGGATTTCTTGACATTCTTTTCAGTGTCTCTTCTTAAAAATAAAAAGGATAACATGTTTATTATAAATTGTTTTGCACTCTTAAAATTTTCACTTAGTACATGTAGTGGAGACTTGTGTGTTGTATCACTGTTTATATAAATTTTTTAGATATTGAATAAAGCAGACCAAATTAGAATTAAAGTATTTTAACAGAATGATATATGCTGGATGCTTTTCCTTAAACAAAGTTCAAATATTTTTATATTAGTAGTAGCAATAAAATGAAAAAATTAACAGTCTAATATAATTAAATAGGAAATTATGATAAGCAATTTGGAGTTTCTGTATCTCTTTTGCAATTAAAATCCATGATTATTTCATGTATTGGCTAATATCCAGTATTATTTTCCAGAATTATTGTAAATTAATGAATCTTTAATGAAAACTAGCTTAATTTACTAAGCCAATAGAAAAGAGAAAGATTCTTCTGAAATGATACGTAATTGCTTTAAAATGTGTACCATAAATAACTTCCTCCTTGACTACTGGGTATTGCATATGTAATCTTCCCTCAATATTGACTGACCAAGTAACTATTCTTAATTTATTACAGCAACTCAACATTCAAATAGCTGCAGAAGAGTTTCCTGTGGGCAAACATTTTAAATAGATATTTGACAATAAGTCTTTTACGAATGGTCAGTAAACACATGAAAAATACTTAGCATCTGTTGTGTACTGAAATTATATTAATGATTCTGAATCACCAAAATTTGTAAACATGTTTTAACCACAAAATAAAATGTAAAGAAATTGCAAAAAACACCAAACATTCTAAGCCTGTTGACCTCAAATAGTGTAAAAAACACATTTTTAAAATAAGTGATAACCAGACATTTTGTGAAGAAATGATATGGAATGACTTAGAGCCAGTCAGACTGGTACTTCTTATAAAAATTTTGGTGAAGATTCTGCCCTAGTGAGTGTCAAGTTCAGGCAGGTCTAGCTTGGGACTCTAACTTCCGGCTTCATTGCCTGCTCAGTGCTATGAAAAAGCTTGCCAGACATTGCCAACGGCTTTAGATTCTGCACTGACCCCGTGTGGAACCTGTCTCCTGAGTGCCCTCCTTAAATATATTCCCCTGCAGGTCAGCAGCTCTCAATCTGATGAATTTTAACGTCTTTGGCATCCTTCACCTTTACATGTTTTATGGGCCCTGATCTGGTTATTGTGCATTAGACATACTGGAAGCTGCAAATAAGTGAGCACATAAACTACACTGAGCATTTAAACTGTAGTCAGGCAGAACCTGCTTTCAAACGCTAAGCTACTGTGAATTTTGATCTGCTCTCGGTTTGTTACAACAACCATTGACAGGATAGCATCAATAATTACTGGGGAAATGCAAATTAAAACCACAGTAAAATCCCATTGCACAGGCAGCAGAATAGCTAAAATTAAAAAGACCGATAATACTAAGTATTGGTGAAAATAAGGAGCAAGTGGGACCCTCCAATACACTTTTTGTGGAAATGAAAATTAATGCAACTACTTTGGTAAAATTGTAGGAGCTTCTCATCTAAATATATACCTGTCTCGTGGCCCAGAAATTCCATTTGGAATTTGGCCAAGAGAAATAAAAATGTATATTCACCAAATGATAGGTAGAATAAGTTGTTGGGGAATAGCTTACCTCTAAATGTTGGAGGGCTTCAAGACTTGGTGCTTGGACATCTTTTCTTCTCCAGTTAGTCTAATTCCCTAGGTCATTCAACTAGCTAATCTCATGACTTAAATACACTCTACATGCTTATGAGTCCCAAATTCACTCTCCAGACCTGAAATCTCCCCTTACAACTGATTATGATCCAACTGCCCATTTGACATTGACTCTTGCATGTCTAAGAGACATTGCCACTTCCTATGTTCAAAACAAACTCTAACCCCTCCACCCACACACTAGCACCTTCCAGATTACTCACCAATCCAACAAATGGTAACTCCATTGACCAACTTACTAAAACCAAAATTTGCGTGTCATCTGTACTCCTGTTTTACTCTCATACTCCACAATCAATTCGTCACCAAATCCTACTGATTCTCGACTTTCAAAAGCATGCTCTGAGTCCAACCACTTTTTACCTCCTCCACTGCTACCACCCTTGTCCAAGCCACCACCATTAGGCACCTGGATACCTATCCTGCCACATCATTGGTGACCCAACTTTCCACAACCAGCATGCGTCTTTCAAATAAAATCTGATCATGACACTTCCCTGTTCTAAACCCTATACTGGCTTTCCATTATTCTTAAAATGAAATCCAACATTTTTATCATAGCATGCAAAATCAGGTAGCTAATCCACAGGTGCCTCTAAACCTTACCTTTTACCATCCTCTTCCTCGGTCACTCTCTCTCAGCACACTGGTGTCCCAGCTCTTTCATGAACCTTCTGGATGCTCATTCTTGTCTCTAGGTGTTGAGTCTGTTCTCTGTGCCAGGATTGCTCTTTTTATTTTGGTCCCATCTCAGAGGCCTTCACCACTTCCATATTTAAAATAACATTCTCTTTCCTCCAGCAGGCACACGTTCTCACTCCTTTTACCTGTTTTATTTGACTTCCTAGAACTTCTCATTTTTTGACTTATTATTTCACTTTAATTTTGTCTGTTTGTTTTTTCTATGGCCATTAGAACGAAAGCTCATGAAAGCTGGAACTTGAAGAAAAAATAGAGTAGTCCTTGGTAGCTAAAAAGCTTTGCTGAATTTGTTGAATTAATGAATGAATAAATGGATGTGTTTGTAACCCTAAACTTTCCTATCAGAATTTCTAGGGGAGATTTAAAATACAGATTCCCTGATTTAAAACCCTGGAAGGTTTATCTCAATATATCTGTTAGTTATGATTTATACGTTGGATTTGAAAGCCCTGAATTAGAGTATTCCCCTATCAGACACTACAAACATCAGTGTAGTATTCACTAAGTGACCGTGGTTTAGATGCTGATTATCTGAGATATTTCTATCTTCCTCTAATTGCACCTGTTACTTTGTTCATTCTGTGATCACAGCACATGGTTTGTATTCTTAACTACTAGGTAATAGATTATTGGTTTTATTGTTTAAAAATTGTTAATACATTGTCTTTTGATAAATTATTCCTCTTTTCTCATCATAGATAATTTATTTTATGGCTCTTCAATTATCCCGGGCACATCTTCCTATCTGGTGCTGCTGAAATGGATTCTAACACCTTTGCCTGCCAATGTCTTGCTTTGAGAAAGGTTCAGTAAGGTGATTGTAAAAGAAGGAAAGACAGAATCTTTCTCCACTTGAAATTTTGAGTCTTGTTCCTGCCAAGAGAGCACTATTCTCTTGCCTAGCAACTAAAATGCAGCCTGTGCTAAAGGGGGCTTTGTTTACAAGCTGCATACAGGCATACTTTTGTTTTTATTTTTTTTTAAAGCTCAGAACTTCTTAGAGAACAAAAAACAAGGTATGCATTTAACTATCTTAGATGGAATGTGGTACAGAAGAGGGTGTGGTCAGTAGCTTCCCGGATGTACAACGCAGACCTCTGGGGAATCGGTTATTAGTAAATGTACAAAGTTTTCAAACGTTTAAAGGAGGTTTGGCCATTTAGAAAACTCAAATTAAATGTTCAATACTTTATGAAAGCTTTGAGTGGTAATATCTACTTGATCTGATATGTTCCCATTGCAAAGAAAAATGGGAGGGTTGAGAAGATTAAAAGTGTAGCAATGCTTGTGAGACTCTCCACTTGGCATTTCATTATTTAGGTGATGCTTTATAGGACAGAAGAGAACCTACCTCTATGACATTATTGAGGAGGAGATATCTGCCACAGAATGACTGGCCTGAAATTATTCCACCAGAAAAACCTTCAGATTGGGTTGCCAGATTCAGAAAATAAACTATAGGCGGTGACTCATTTTTTGGAGTTGACCCAAAAAATCGGGAGGTCATCAGAGGGGTCACACTTATGCAAACCTGAGCAGGATCTCAGAGACAGCCAATTTAGATACAATCACAGGTACTGGCTCTCCTGAGGGCTACAGAGACTCATAGGTTCTATGGTCATTGCAGATGGCTCTGGAGTTCAGTGCCATGTCAGTTGGCCCTACTTTGGAGTTTGTGCTCCTGAGTGTGATGGAGTTGGACTCAGATGTGACCTTTCTACACATGCCTCTCCTGTCACTTTTACTGGACCTGTGGTTGGTGCTGGGGTTGATGTATACTCAGGAGACCTGAATCTCTGGACTGTCCATGTGCCAGCTGGGCCCTGAGCCTCAGCAGACTTGCAACTCGTACCCTCTTGTTCACTGGACTTACCTAGGTCAGAGAACAGGGAAGTGAAGAAGGTCAAACACCACACCAGGGAGCCGAGGGTGCCTACAACTGCAAGCAGGAGAATTGCATCCATCATCCATATGGAATCTAAGCCCCCTCTTGATACAGAGGTGGAGTGGACATAACCATCCCAGGGTCCACAGGATGGAGAAATAGAGTATGGATTAGAGTGAACTTACTGACACTCTACTATGGAACTATTGTGATTAGTAATGGAAGAAACTGTAGCAATGATGTGGAGAAAGTAGGCACAGTAGCTGCTGAGGGTAGGGAGAGGAAAGAAGAGATATGATGTGGGGGCATTTTCAGGACTTGGTGTTGTCCTGGGAGGTACTGCAGGGGCAGATGGTGGACATTGTATGTCCTGCCACGGCCCACTGGGTGGACTCTGGGAGAGTGTAAGCTACAATGTAAACCATTATCCATGTGGTGCAGCAGTGTTCCAAAATGTATTCACCAAATGCAGTGAATGTGCCAGGATGATGAAAGAGGTTGTTGATGTGGGAGGAGTGTGATGAGGGGGTGGGGGGTATATGGGGACCTCATATATTTTTTAATCTAACATTTAAAAAAAAATAAAGAGAAAAAAATATATAGGAGGCATTAGTTGAATTTGAATTTCAGGGGAAAAAAAATGATTTTTTAGTGTAAACATGCCCCATTAAATATTTGGAACATATTTATAATAAAAATATTTGTCATTTATGTGAAATTAACATTTAAGTGGGAAGTCTGGATTTTTACCTGCAACCCTAATCCTAAAACAAGGAAAAGTAACCCAATTCTATGGCAAACCTTAATTTTAATGTCCCAAAGATCCATTAGTAAAAGATACTCACAGGTTCAGGACAAAGGTGAGACCAGAGAGGCACCTAGCATGTACAACTTAAGGAAGCACTCACTCTCAAAGTTGCCCAAGTATAGGGCTACCACTTGCAATACCCGGAGTGTAGGTACTGCCTTGAATTTTGTGTGCTAGGCTCTGAACTTGTTCTCACTCTAGTCCAGGTGTTGCACATGGGTTTGTAATACATTTTCATCACCTTTTTCTTAGTCAGAAATTGAGGTAAAACAGAGTGAAAAATAATCTTTTCCCAACCTTACCGAAAGGTTGTAATTTTATTTCACCATTCACATATGGGTGCAAACTACTCCATTCCTCATTACTATAGGAATATGAAAGAGGAATAGGTATTCAGTTTTTCGAAAAAATATTTTTGACTGCTCATTAAGTAATACACTTTAAGCTCAAAGCTGAGATAATATAGCAACAAAGGAATCCCTCAAGATCTCTACCCTCAGGTGGCTTATATTCTATAGGAAAAAATGAACAAACCAATGAAATAAAGTGGGTAAAATAGTAGAGTGATGCAGTTGACATTAGAGTGGGGGGTAATATTTGACCCCTCTCATAAATATCTCAGGAAAGATGGGTTTAAGCTCAAAAATAAAATTAAGAATAAAGGCAGTAAGAAGGGGGAAACTTGGTGCTTTTAAGGACAAGGAGGACATTTGTGCATCATCAAATCAACAATGGCAGAGGGGCATGAGGTGAGGTTGGATGAGTGTACCAGGTCAGCTACCAGTCATGCATGACCTTGTGTAGCAGTTTGGTTATTATTTTTGAATTCCAAAAATAGATATTGGATTATGTTTGTAAATTGGTTTGTTTCTCTGGGTACATTAAATCGTATTGAATTCAGAAGTGTCACTTTTATTTGATTAAATAATGATTAAGACTTTGATTGGACCACATCAGTAGGGCGTTGAGTCCCTGCCCACCAAAGGGGCAAGGACTCACAGAGAAACTGCACCACAGAGGCGGGAGGTTGGAGTTTTGAGCTGGAGCCCCAGGAAGTAAACGCACAGAAGAAGAAAACAGAGGAACAGAGATGGCTCCATAGACACAGCAGAGGCTTGGGAAGAGAGAAAGCCTGATAATCTACAACTGACCTTGTGGAAAGACCGGAGCAGCTCAGCCCGGAGAGGAGTGAGCCCCAGGACAGAGATGAGACTTATCCCAGCCTACAGCTGATATTGGAAGAAGCTGGGACCATGGAGCCTTAAAAGGAAGAGGGAGGCTGAACCCTTGCAGATGTCGGAAGCCATATTGCTTCAATATGTGGCAAGAGATTTTGGTGAGGAACGTAACATATGCTTTATGGCCTGGTAACTCTAAGTTTTTACCCCAAGTAAATACCCTTTATAAAAACCAACAGATTCCTGGTGTTTTGAATTAGCACTCTTTGGCTGACTAATATACCTTGAAAGCCACAGCAAGAGTCTTTGTATCTTACTTGAAATGAAAATGTAGTCTTTCCTGTTGTTAAGCAATAAAATTGGGGGAAAATATGAGTCAGAAAACAACAATGGAAAGGAAGGCAGAGCAAAAGCTTTGCAGTTAGTTTGACTTCAACTTCAAGACTTGCTAATATCTCCCATAGAGTCCTGGAGTTCATGTCTGGCATTCTGCTAGAGATATTACCTCAAAAAAGAATTTCCTCATGGCAAAAGCTTCAATTCTGAATGATTTTTTTAATTTTATGACTCAGTTTCCAGGGCCATGCAGGAGTCATTGACAAAACAAACAAAAATAAACAGCAAAACTGAGACTTTGTCCACAAAAGAGAAGAAATGTTTGTATGTCTATGTTGTCTCTTCTTACTTCCACTGCACCTCTATACTCAGGTGGTGATTGTAGACAGAAATTTGGGCTTTAAAGTAGTAGAAATAAGATATTAAGTACAGAATGAAGAGAACATTTGTGCTCTGGTTATAACATATATGAGAAGCCCAGGCTGGGTAATTTCTGTTTTCTAGACAAGATGTTGCAAAGGAGCTTGGAAAAAACCTTACATCTTCATCATGATGACAGCAGATGTAGCTTTATCTGCTTCCAGATTACTTTATGGGCCCATGTCTAAAAAACAGTTTCACTGGCAAGTTACTGTAGAGATTTGAAGGAAAAACCTCCATAAGGAAGAATTTTTAAAAATTGAATTTCTAATTACATATTTGAGGGGTAACTGAAACTGTAATTAGGGAATGAGAAATGAAGAAATTGAGCAATTTTGAATGAAGATGTATTTCTTCATAAAGATATAATTCCTTGAGATTGTAAATCTAGCATCCCACACTGAACCAGTAAAGAATGATCAAAATTTAATATTTTAGTTTAATAATGAGAGTAGTTTATAATAACTGAATGTATATGTACATAGTATGATAATTAGCATTTATATTTTGAAAAAATAATTTTTAACAGGAAAAGATAATGCTATGGAGAATATCAGAATTTTTAAAAGATTTTACATGCTGTGTTGAATTTCTCTGGTCATCAAGACAAACCTGAAGAATTTTCTTATTTAATTGACAGCAATGAGTTAAGACAAGAGAAGACTGAACGTAGTTTGCACATTTGTGAACACCAAAGTGAGCACTATGGAGGGCACAGTTTGAGTTTGCCAAGAGATACCGAAGTTTCCACCAGTTGCTGTTTCCATTTACTCTGGTTACTGAGTTCTCTCCTCACATCAAAGCTATTAAAATGAGAAAAACTACATAACGATTGTTAGAGTTTCCCCCTTACAAGGTTTGCAATGATTAAGAGGTCGTAAGGCTGTGACTCCATTCCCACCAATTGAGTAAGATGCCTACTTGCGGAAAACAGCCTATTTCCCCCCAAGGATAAGCCATATCGCAGTGGGAATGGAGCAGATAAGGACCCATCCCTTCCAGACTCCCACATTCCAAGAATACCTTACCTCCTAGCCCACTACCCCAAGCCATGCACAAGAAGAATTCACTTTTACAACCCCTAATTAATCACAGGCTATACTTGGACTCTAACCCCTTCCCTGCAGACTAACATTTTCCTGTCTATTGATGTACTGTTTAAATTCACATCTGTACCTTCCAGGAGCAGGCTGAAGTTTCTCTTCAGACCCCCAACATATTGATGGGGGGGGGCTGAAGTCTAATCTTCAGACCCGCTCTGTAGGGAGAGCTTCCTAGTAAACTCCTGCCTGACTGCAATCCTCAGTCTCCGTGTCCCAGTGAGCATCATTTTTTCTCTAACAACAATGAAATACACAGTAATCAACAACAAAACAACATGTGACCTAGTCAGTTGCAGCTTGGTGAAAGAATTGGAATGAGTATGATACCGAGCAAAAGTGGGTTCTTTTCTCCCAATGTGTCTTTAAAGCCAATTCCTGAGACACCCAGCTTTCAAAGAGAGGAAAAGGTTATTTGGTTGTACAAGTAGGGTCCCCTTAGATGGCCCAAACACTGCCTCCCTGACCTACAGAAATCTAATATTTTATAACATCAGTGTGCTAGTGAATAACTAGGGTGGAGCTGGACACAAGTTCCTTCCTGAACAAACATTAAGGGGTTGAACAAGTTGGGAGTGGACCCCAAACCAGGGATTTACAAAGTTATAATCATTTTCAGAGGTCAGGGTTCTGAGATAGGCAAGTACAGAGCAGAGATCAGTCCTGTTTTCCATAAGGGTGTTAAGCAGAGGAAGGTGGTGTGGTTACCACCCCAACAGAAAGCATACACAAGGGTGAGCTCAATCTAGAATTACCATCACAATAGTAAATATAAACAAGGGTGAGGTTAAGTCTAGAGTGAGTTGGCTAGAGGGGTGGGACTACTCTAGCCAGCTTCAGTATTTTCAGGTCTTCTTAACCTTTTGCTATTTTATAATATATAGGCATCTATATAATGATTTAGTAATCATAATTAATTGTTTATTCATAACCCTTGGTTATATGTAAGAATAGTTTATTCTGCAGACTAATGATACAATTGCAACAGGATGGATTTTGTTGAAAAAGGAAAATTTCACCAAGCTTGTCTACTCAAGAAGTTCCTGAGAACTCTCTGTGGCTCAACTGAGTAATAAGGAAGCAGGCAAGTAAGATAGGAAATCAATAGACAGATCTGGAACCTGGCAAGAAGTCCACGTGGACATCAGTAACCCCCAAGATTTTGCCACTCAGAAGATCTCCTCCGGAAGCCAGGAGAAGCCCCAAATATTCCCCCAGGACTTTATCATCCTGGGTGACTGATGGGAGAAATAGGCAATCAAAACATCTGGAACTCCTCCCCTGCCATTAGCAAAGGGTGGGATAGTTAACAGTTCAAAGGGGCAGACATAGAGCCTAAGCACTCCTGTGTACTCTCTTACCTCTGAACCCCGGTTCTGGCTACTTTCTTCCCTGCTTGGATCTACTACACAAGTAAACCTGGGGATTTATAACCTATAATGGGGAATTGTAGTCTGTAAATCAGCCCTCTTTATCACTTTTCAGCCCCTTCCTCTCTACCTGGAACCCCTGATCTGTTATTTTCTCCCATTTCTCTTCCCTCCCTGCCTGAATTAATTACTGGTCTAACTCACCCGATATACTCTTGAAATTCATTTCTGCAGCATAGTCAAGAATCTAATCAAAATCTGGTAACAATAGTAAACTCATGTTTTACAGACTCATGATGATGTACCCATTATACCTGGGAACTTTCTATCAGCATATGATCAATTTCCTTCTCTTGATAGCCAATTAATGGTGAATATTGGCTATTTTACTAGTCTACTGTTGAAATTGCTCTCTTGCCTTGCTATGGCCAAGGAGTTTGAGCCTACCTTAAGGAGTTAGGGAAAGAGAATAAGATAAAAATAGGGAAATATTTCATAATAAGCACTTTGTCACTGACAATAATTCTGGTGATATATAATAATTGAGGGACTTGCTTATTAAACACCAAGTAGCAAGAGCTGTTTTAATAAAGTGCTTTGTAAATATCATAATGTCTTCTAAGTAGATTTTGATGGTTCCCCAGATGCCAATTTTACATATTTGTACCCCACATAATAACTTTATTAAACAGTTTCAGTAGCATTCTACTTTAAGATTTTTATGTGATTTTTTTCAACATTTTGTGTTTTGATGTTCAGAGGTTTCAGAATTCTGGGGTCATTGTGAGAATGTCATGCCAATATTAAATGGAAAGTGCTTGATAATATTGGAAGTTTAAATTTTAAAAATTCAGCAATAACACTGTTTATTCTTAAGTTCAAATATAAGATGTGTCATTATTCAAGTCTCTGGTCAGATGTAACAGCCCTTCCACTTCCAGCTGCAATGAAGAAGAAAGTACTAGACTTAACCTACTGTTAGAAAACTAGACAAAATATATGAAACCACTGTTTAAAGAAAATGGACTATAGGCAGTAGAAGAATGTGATCCATGAGAGAAAGCAAACAAAGGAGGTGCGCTCTATGATTTTCCTGACTTTCTATCTGGAGGAATTTTCTTATCACAGGTGAGGTGAGGGAGACCCAAATAAAACTCAAAAGCATTGCTGAATTGAGGATATTTACTATCTGGTCCTTTAGAGAAAAATTTTGCTGATCCTAATTCTAGGGAAATCTTAAAAAAATAAAAAGAGCTATATCTAATAATTATGGTCACAGTCAAGATAAAATGAAATTTAAAAATATATAATTAATCCAAAAGAAGTCAGAAACATAAAAACAAGCCAAAAAATTAGGCAAATAGAAAACAAATATTTAGAAGATAGATTTAAAGTCAACCTTTTAATTATATTAAATATAAATAAATAAGTATTCCAATTACCAGGCATAAGTTATCTGACTGGATAAGAAAAGGAAGACACAACCACATGCTAACTCTAAGAAACCTACTTACATATAAAGAAATAAATAGGCTATAAGTAAAAGGATGGAAAAAAAATATGCTATTCAAATATTAATCAAAAGAAATTTAGATAGTTATTTTAATATCAAATAAAGTAAGCCTCAGAACAATGAATATTATGATAAAAAGTGATATTTCTTAATGATTAAAGAGTCAGTTCATCAAGATGACATAATAATCTCAAAGGTGTATTCACCCAATAACAGAGCTCATAAATACATGAAGCAAAATTTGAAAGAAATGTGGAAAAAAGACTTATTTATGACTATAGTTAATTTCTGCACTCTCCTCTTGGTAATTGATATAATTTGTAAACTGAAAAATCAGTAAGGATACAGAAGATTTGAACACTATTGACTAACTTTAACTAATTGTCATTTATAGAACATCTACCTAACATTAGGAGGATGTATTATTTATTTTTTTTCCAAGTGGATGTGAGACATTTACCAAGAGAGACCAACTTCTTGGTCAATAAAATAATAGTCTAATTAAATGTAAGAGGACTGAAAGCATTCTGAGTATATTCTCTGAACACAATGGAATTAAAGTACATGTCAGTAACAGAATGTATCTTTAAAGTATACTAAACATTTGGAAATTAAACATAGACTTCTAAATAGCTCATAGGTCAAATATGCAGTAAAAAGGGGGACATGTAATATATGGAATTTTTGCTCGTCAAACTCAATAAAGTATTTATAAAACTAATTCATTCAGAAGATAATTTGATTATATATTTTTATTTTTTATCAGCAGTGCAACTAGCATACTTTAAATATACTTAGATTTATACAGATCTTTTGTGATACTAATCTGACATATAAGATGATTTCAAATGTGGATTTAAGGTCACCAAAATGGGTAGCAATTATTTTCAGTTTTAAATCTCTGAACTCTGGAAGCAGTGAAACTTCACCAACTAGTTATTTTCATTTAAAGACTTTCTGGTTCTAGGATTGAAAAAATAAATAGAAGCATGAGATCAGACTTTTAAAATGACAGTATTTAATTTTGATGTGCCTTTGCTTTTCTAAGCCCCATATTTACAGGATATAACTATTACTGAATATTTTCAGCTCTCTTTGCTCTGGAGAGAGCTCTTCCTTTATTTCCATTAGCCAAGGTGATTTTTATGTCTTGCCTTTCCTGGTGCACTCAGCTGCAAGTGATAGGTTATAATAGCAGGAAATTGGGAATGTTTTGCATTCCTCATCACGTCCACTTAGGATCTATTATCCAAAGAGCATCCATGGTTAGGAAAACTGCCAAAATATATTAGAACCTCTAGCCCCCCAGGTAAACTAAAATGATTAATACTGTTAGATTTTATATATACTTCCTGGTGATTTTAAAAAAATATATAAACTGGGATATTGCAAACAGTTGCCGTGTAACAAGCAATATACAATTATTTTTATCATTCCATCATTTTTTCTAATTTCTGAATGATGTATGTGATGTATATGTCTATGGAATAAACAATGTTCTCTATATGTGCACTTAGTTGAAAAAAGGGAATTTTATCCTATCTATAGTTTTTGTGGTTTCCCTCATTTTATGGTAAGCTCAGTGAGGGAAACTATTGACTCATCTTTGTATTTCCATTACCTGCAACAGTGCCACATAACCTGTGCTAATAGGATCAGTAAAGGGATGATGGAAAGAAGAGTGGATAAATATTGATATAGCCTGTGCATAAATTCAAAGTTGTTTCCAAGTGTACCTAGTCCCTAAAAGTCCAAATAAGTAATACAGGCCCTACAGTCTTTGAATGTTCAGAAAAGATGTAAGACTGAATGTGTATTCAAGGTTGCATCCAGACAGAATGTGGAAGATATGCTAAATCCAAGCTGGCTTGGAATGTGGAGAATATGTGTTAAGTCAAACTTACCTGGAGGAAATAACCTATCTGATACTCAGATAAAACACTGAAGTAACTAACCAAAAGACTGTTTGCATACAACCACCGTTTGTCTCCCTAATCCTATTTCCTCTGTATAAAAGGGTCCGAAAAAGGCTATTCAGCTCTCTCCGGTTTTTATTAGGACAAGAGTCTGCCAAACCCAGCGGGTTGAAATAAACCAACTTCCTTCTCGGAGTTCTCACGTCCTGGCCTTCAATACCGCGCATACCCGGTTTCTCTGCAACAATATCATAGCTCACTTTTTTTTTTAGGAGGTACCAAGGATTGAACCCTGCACCTCATACCTATGAAGCAAGCACTCAACCACCAACCTATACCCTCTCTGTTTGTTAACGTTTTTTTGAGTGCTTAACATTTGCCAGGACCTGAGCTAGATTTTTAATACCATTATTTTATTTAATCTCCTTAACAGATCTTGAAACTCCATTTCATAAAGGAGGAAACAGTTGTAGGTAGTTCCATTGCTTGCCCAAGATGAAGTTGACTACCAATACATGGTAGAGGCGGCTATCCTCCCCTCTTCCATTGACCAAAGCCTAGGATTTGCTAGGACCAACTGAATTAACAATCTTCCAAAGGGTGCTGATCATATTTTAATTTTTTTTCTTTACCTACAGCTCCCAGCCATACTGAACCTATGATATAGAAGCAGTAATATTTTTAAAATGTATTTTTGGCCCAACTTGTGTTGACACATGTACAAATGAAAGAAAGTGTGAGTTGATTGTGCTGGCGTCAGCTGTGTAACAAGCATTGATCCAAAAAAAAGGGGAGAGAACTCTTGGCTTCAGCATTATAAAGATTAATTTTGAAATAAATAAGCTATAAAAATAGCCTAATATACTGCTAATATTCAACTTAAAGCCTAAGGAAAAGCATAACTAATATTTCTCACTACTCTGTATACATTTAAGCATGTTTTTACACCTAAATACTCTCTATATTCTTCTAAATAATAGATGGCCAGTGGCTTCTAAAAAGCATCAATTTGTCCGTGTAATTATTTAAAATGTAACAAGAATTGTATTCTTTGTAGACTATAAGGGCATATTTGAAATGCAAATGGAATATTTTTAGAACTTGTACATCATCTTACCCTTTGAAAAAGTTCCCTCATTTCTCATTCTTCACTGTTAAAAATCCCTGGCTCCTCTTACCCTGTCACCATTGTGGGAGAAAAGAATTCTGGCTGTGAACTGGTCTTTCTTGAAGAATCCATTAAAGTTTAAGTTTGTGCACTGCAGCAAGAGAGTAGCATGCTCATTTCCCCAGAGCAGATCACAACTCTTTTGTGTCACTTAATATAAGAAGCAAAATAGAGTAAAAAGAATGAAGAAACAAAATGGTGTTTGTAGTGAGAATCTGCACATAATGGGCTTGGCAGTCAGCCCTCACAGCAGCATTAAGCATTCTAGGTAAAGATGATTAAGTGTTGCATTATTTTAACTAATTGGGAAATAGTACTTTTGAATTCCGAGAAATGATCTAGAGTAAATAGAAATACAGAGAAATATCAGAGAGAAATATTCATGACTTCTCTTAGGACACATCAAATGTTTTTTGGAAGTAAATTTTGGGGGTTATCCTGGGACCAAGGCACATGCTCTGTTCAAAGCCTTTCAAGCACTTTTTTTTTTTTGGCATGTGTTTGTCTTGGGGGAAAAAAAAGAGTCAGAATTCTTAATGGGATTGCCCCAAAGGTTTACTTTGGGAACATTTAGGAAGTGATTCCTGATGTGAATAATGTGGACATTTAAGGCATCGCATACCAAGTAGTAAGGTTAGTACTGCTGACTAGGGAAACCCATGTGGCTGTCCAGACTGCTGAATTTAACCTAGCCAAGGATCTGTCCCTCAGCCCTGCCAAGCTCAGGTATGTGCTCAGTCATTGTCCTGGGGCTGGGAGGACTTGGGGATACCGAATCATAATAATGTACCTCATGGACACTAATGAGCATTGCCAGAATGGCACCTTTTAAATTCAAATGAGAAATACATTAAGTCAATACTAGCATTGGGTAAGTTGCACATTTTCCCCTGTAGGCAAGTTGTGCTGAAAGCAGAATGATCAGAAAATAATCAAAGTGATCAGAAAGCTGTTCTGTTTCGTAGGATTAGAATAGGGGTCACAAAGCCTGATGTAGATACCTACACAATAGAGACGTAGCTCCAAGTTGGACAGAAGGAAGCTCCAACAGTCTCCATGTAATATCTCTGACACTTCTGTGAATCCCCTCTCCCCCTTTTTTAAAATATCATGGTTGTCTTTTGATTGGACCATTCTTTCTCACTACATATTACTATTTTTAATAAGGTTTTAGCTGATCTAGATGTCATCCTATCTCTTTAAAATTAGAAATATAGTATGGATCAAAGCTCAGGTAAGAGAGTCATTGCCATTTGAGTAACCAGACCAAACTAATGTTGATTTGTTCAACTTAGTGATAGGAGCATTTTTATTTTACACATTGTTCTTTACACGGCTCCATCTTGTTCAACATGAGTTTAGCAATTTTGGTAAACATCCAAAAGGGAAAGCAGTATTCTTACACACTTTGAGTGATATAATATCTTATGCAATAAGGAGTAAAATGTTGAGAAGGGCTATTCATTCTGTTTTCAGCAATGTTTATTAAATGCCTACTGTGTGCCACATACTGGAGATACAGCACTGAACTGATCTGTTTCTGACCTCATGGAGGTCATTCTAGTGAGAAAAACAATAATAAGTTAATAAACCAAAATAAATATAATAGATTGTGAGATTATGAGAAGTACTACGAAGAAAATAAGTAAAGGAATAGAAAATAATGGGGGAATGGTTTATCAGATAGGATGATCATGGAAATTACTAATGGGAAGAAATACTAGTAAAGCAGATTTTGGCTCAACATAAGAAAGAATTCATTAACAAACCCAGCAAGACCTGTCTGGACACTCAGCACTTAACCTCATCAGGCAGTGAGCTTGACTCAGGAGAAGTGTTTGAGAGTGGAGTACGAGGCAAGGCTAAGGTTTATTTTAAAAAAGATTCTATGATTCTAATTAGACATGTATTCTGACAAGCAGTTCTCAAGTCTGCCTGTTCCAAAATTGTACTGGAATATTGATTTTAAAAAGTCAGAAATAAATGCAAACACATAATTTCAATCAAAGCTAAAATCTTGCCACAGGTAAGAGCAGGAATTTTTAATTTCCATTAATTGAATATAGCTAGAAGAGTTATACATTGCATAATAAGTTTCTAGTATATACTCAACCTTTTCAGAAAGAGATCTATTATCTTGAAAGCTGCTTTCACTCTCCCCTGCCATCTTGTCTCTGGTTTAGATATACAGCATATGGAAATAAAGAATAACCACCTCATCATCCTTTACAATGACTTTGTTTTCTTTTTCATGCCAGGAAACCATTCCCTTTTCCTTTTCACTTAAACCTACATGTTATCTATCATCATATAGTAATATTAACAATGAATTCATAGAGATTCTGTGATGATTAAGTGAAATATATGCAAAGAACTTAATTCAGGGCCTGACACACAATGAGTTATGGTAGAATGATTGCAGAAAATGGTTCATTACCTTTCCTCTATCTATGACCTTTGCAATGTGAGTTTGTATCCCCTCCCATCAAGAGTTGGAGGCAATTTCCCTACACTTTGAATCTGAATGACCTTCAGAAAATAGATTTTTTTTTAAGTTCCTTCTTAGATTTAAAGAATAATTGAGCAGATAGTACATAAAGTTACTATACCCAACACACCTCCATCCCCACAGTTTGCCCCATCTTGCATTACTGTGGCACATTTGTTACAATAAATGAACCAAATTGATGCATTATTAATTATAGATTCAATCTCTGCATGTTGTTTAGTTCTATAGGTTTTGATAAATGCATACTGACATGTATCTACCATTAAAGTTTCATACAGAATAGTTTCACTGATCCCAAATCCCCATGCTCCACCTATTCATTCCTCTTCCCTGAACCACTAGCAACTCTTGCTCTTTTACTGTATGTTTGGTTTGGCCCTTTACAAAATGTCATATAATTGGAATCATACAATGTGTAGCCTTTTTGGATTGCCTTCCTTCACTTAGCAATATGCATTTCAGGTTATTCCATGTTTTTCATGGCTTGGCGTCTTATTTCTTTTTATATTAGAATAATATTCCATTATTTGGCTGCAGTACAGTTTGTTTATCCATTCATCTGTTGAAGGACATTTTGGTTGCTTCCAGTTTTAGGCAATTATGAATAAAACT